>NW_006286303.1:1649077-1672520 GCF_000327345.1 Myotis davidii | reverse complement strand
CATGCCATTGCAAATGGTAAGAGTTCCTTCTTTTTTACAGCAGCATAGTATTCCATCGTGTAGATGTACCACAGCTTTCTAATCCATTCATCTACTGATGGGCACTTAGGCTGTTTCCAGATCTTAGCTATGGTGAATTGTGCTGCTATGAACATAGGGGTGCATATATCCTTTCTGAATGGTGTTTATCCTAGTTGTTTCTGATCCCAAACAGACCCTGGAGGGTTGAGGTGGTTCCAGAGCTAATAACAGAGTTCAAATTAACTCTAGAGAGAGTGTGGGATGGCTCCAAAAATCCTAAAGAAATCGGTTTACATGAAACCTTTTTAAACCACACCTCCTGCCCTGAAGTACTCAAGCTGGCATAGTGCTGGAGCGATACATAGTGATGATTTAAAAATATGAGTCCCGGATTAAACTGCTTGAATACAAAGCCTGGGTCTGCCCATCTCTAGCTGTGAAGTCTTGAGCAAGTCACTTAACTTCTATGCCTCAGTTTCTCCATCTGTAAAGTGGGGATGTTAGCAATACCTACCTCACAGTCTTGTTATAATACAGACTAATCATTTAGAACAGACCCTGGAAAACAGTAAGTGCTCATTACTTGTTAGCTATTGTTATGAGAGTGGAAGGTGCAGGTGTCAAGGCAGACATAGGTTCAAATCCTAGCTTGGCCATATAAGCAACTATGCGACACCAGGCAAAGAATTTGGCCCCACTAAGCCTCAATTTTGTCATCTGTGTTTGACAACAATAATGCCTACTCTGTAGACCTGTTGAAAGAGTCAAAAGCACATGTCACATGGTAGGTGCTATGGTCTGAATGTTTATATCCCCCGCCTGAATCCATATGTTGAAATCCTAATCCCCAGGGCAATGATATTAGGAGGTGGGCCCTTTGGGAGGTTATGAGGTCATGAGGGTAGAGCCCTGATGAATGGGTTCAGTGCCCTTATAAAAGAGGCCCCACAGAGCTCCATGTGAGGTTACAATGAGAAGTTGGCACCCTGAAAAGGGCCCTTATCTGACCCTGATCTCGGATTCCCGGCCTCCAGAAGTGTGAGGAATACATTTCTGTTATTTATAAGCACTCCAGGCTGCAGCATTTTGTTAGAGCAGCCTGAGTGGACTAAGACGATGGGCATCCATGAGTGGTAGCTGCTGGGGGAGGGTCAGGCCCACGCTGGACTTAGGGGCAGGGGCTTACCAGCTGTGTGACCAGAAGCAGGGCCACTCTTCTCAGAGTCTCCTTTCTGCACCAACAAAATAGAGCTGACAGACGTGCTGTTGAGAGGAGAAATGAGAACTCGTGAAAGTGCTTAATGAACAGTAAAGCTAAAACATACAAATATAAGGTTTTAATGTTGAAAGGTATATCCCCCCTCCCCCATATAGAAAAAGGAAGGTGAGACTGTTTGGCTGTGGAACTGCCCCACACTTTCCCAAACACCAGCTTTCAGTACAGTGGGAAGATGATGCAGGTAACATCTCATTGCCACCCAAGCTCGATTACACTGAGAGAAATAGTGGTTGAGTGTCGACCTATGAGCCAGGAGGTCACCAGTAGGGGCATGCAGGAGGCAGCCGATCAATGATTCTCTCTCATCATTGATGTTTCCCTCTCTCTCCCTCTCCCTTCCTCTCTGAAATCAATAAAAATTATTTTTAAAAAATAAATAAAAATCCCTTTTGCCTTGTTGGTGGGACAGTTTTTCTATGACAAGGCTTCACTCCTGCACCACTCTCCTCCCTTTTACAGATTTTGGGGGCACCCCTTAGCCAAGGCCCCTCCAAACTCATCCCAATAAGTCTATTAGAGAAGGGAGGGGAGGCTGTGTGCTTAATGGGCATCTAATCTAAAAGCAAATTGGATGCTGTGCTCTAGAGGGAACCCCCAGAGGGAGCGAGGTGGCACCCAGCGGTGCCAGGCCACTTGTCTGTGCTAATAAACCTCACTCAGCAGCCGTCCCACGTGCCGGCTCCTAAGTGCCATCTGGCACCCACATCTTGAGATCTGCCACTTCTGCTTTTGATCCAGACAGCTACAACTCACTTCCATGTGGCAACGTAAGTGTATTGACATTTATCATCAGATCCCACTTTCCAGAACAGAGAGACGGGCCTGGCAGGCGCAGAGGGCATGCATCTCCGTGGCATCACACCCGGCAGCTGACACTGGGGATTACTTTCCTATTCCGTCACCCTTTGGCACGGGCTCCTCTGCTCAGTGCTAACGACAATCGTGGGCTTGTGTTTCAAATATGCAGGGGAGAGAGTTAGTCTGAAAGCTCCACACTCCTCTCTCTAGGACAAGATTATGCAACTTTGCAGATGCAATGCCCATTTAAAAAACAAACAAACGTGTATGTGTGTGTTGGTCTCTCCATATGTTTCTGCTGAAATGCTGTGGCATTATTTGGGCATGTTTCTGTACATGTGTCAGCGTGTTCATGCACACACGTCTGAATGGATAAACAGCACATAAAAAATACAGGTGATTTCCCCACCAGCTGTAATCCTAGTCCTGCATCAAGCACAGACTCTGTTTTCTATTGTTAGGACTCAGACTTTTGTTCCCCAATCCCCACCGAAGGGCTGAAAATCTGCTCAAAGCCAAGACCTTTTCCCTCTCCAGTTAAACTCATTGTTGTCCTGCTCACGAGAGTCTCAAATGAGCTCAGAGCAAAAGAGAAAACACGACTCAACTTTCAGAGCACAGGGTGTATAAACCTGAAAGTTCCCAAACATCACTTCATTTATTCAGGTGTGACCCCGTTCTTCCCAGTTATTTATTTTTTTTCACCACAAGCCATTGTTTTCAAGGTGAGCTCATGGTCAAAACAATATGTCTTATGTAACAGGGGCTGTCAAAGAAGGAACCTCTCACCCACGTTATCAGGGTTCTTGTTTACTGTGACCTCACAGTCAAATAGTCGGCCTTAGAACCAGCCAGTGAGTCACGCTGCAGCGGAGGCAGGAAGGTGACGACAGTCATGATATTTTGAATCCCCCAGAGAGGAGACCAGGAAGGAAATGTCGCTGGGGACTGAGAGTTGACTATAGAGAAGGAAAAGAAGAAGCCTGACCAGGAAGAATGGGTGTAGCTTTCTGTCATGCCTAGTGTGTCGCCACGAACCATGTAGTTGCTCAATTAATATTATTTAAGTCTAATGCACCTGAACGAAGGCAAAGCTAGAACTCAAATTTCTATGAAGGATTTACGTTTGCAAGGAAAGTATTATGAGGCAGAAGAATTCTGTCCAAATACACTTGACTTTGGATTGATCTTCCTGTCCACAGTTACTGAAGATGCGCTGGCGGGAATGTTCTCTGAAACAGGAAGACAAAGGATCATAGAAACTGAGAGCTGAAAGGAAGACAGATGAGCAGCCGTGAGCCCAGGGAGATGAGTAACACCCAAGGACCAGACAAATGGCCCCCAGTCTAGTACTTTTTGACTTGAAACCATTTTGGCCTCTAGATGCTGTCTTGAGTCTAGGCCTTCCAGTGACTTAAACATGGCAGCCCACGCCCTCTTACGAGAGGTTAATCAGTCCTCTTATCTAAGAGAAAAAGTCAAATAAAAACAGTCACAGTCTCAATCTCACAATAGAAACACAAATGAAAGGTCCGAAGAAATCTCAAGAAGTCACCCAAGCTAAAGACTTTTTAATGATAACAGTAGGAGAGATGGTGTGGCGATGTGGGCGTTGTCACATCCTGATGAGAGGAAGGTAATCTGGTGGAATATTTCTAGAGGACAGCTTGGTGATGTGTATCAAAAGCCTGAAAATTTTGCATCCCCTTTGATCCATGTAGGGTACAATTGACCCAATTATAGTATCTTATTCATAGGAAATAAATAGTCATGACTTTGTACAAAGAGATAGCTAAAATGGTATTTATCCTGCTATTGTTTCTATAGTGAAAAATTGAAACAATTTAATTTTTCTCTAACAATATTGGATGAATAATTAGTGTATTTATGAAATAAAATCCTATGTGGTTATTACGTTTATATATAAGAACATTAATTAGCAGGAAAACTGCCCATGCTGATCATTCAATTAAAGAGAAGTTATAAAACTACTTAACTAATAAAATCCCATTTTTGTACAATGCATGTATAGATTAATAGACACCTAAATATGGAGGGTGGTTATCACTAGGTGGAGGGGTAATGTATAACTTCCATTTTCTTCTTTACATTTATTTTTAAGTTCTAAATTTTCTACAATAACATGTACTATTTTAATTATGTTTAAAGTGGAAGTATTTTTAAAGTCATCTGCTCCTGAAAACTCTGTAGCTCACTGCACTATTCTTTGGGTATGAGGGAGTTAAGAGGAGGTGGATAAAGAGAGATCAAAACCACCTTTCAAAAAAATTATTATTTTAAAGAGACACATGTAATACCCTTTGTAATACTTTAACCAATAAAAAAAAATAAAAAGAAAAAAATTATTTTTATCATTTTACCAACAAATGAAGCAAAGAAACAAGGCCCAAGGCCCTAGTGCTGCTGTATTGCTCTGAGCAGTTCTGAATCTCCAGGAATTCCTCCAGAAACTTTCATGGCTTGTTTCTCTGCCTTCCAGCCCCTCCACCCCTGCCCCCTGCCATCTCCCATCCCTTGGACAAGATCACATCCAAGTGCAGCTTCACATCCTTTAGATTCCTGTGGGTTGAAGGAGGAGCCTTTGGTTCATGGGTCATTGCCTTGATTCTTCCTGGCCTCTTCTTAGATGTCCTTGGTCCCAAAGTGTCACTGGATATCAGGCACAGGGGCCCACCTGGCCGTTTAGTATTTCTTACATTGTGATGAAGTCC
This sequence comes from Myotis davidii, assembly GCF_000327345.1. NCBI lineage: Eukaryota > Metazoa > Chordata > Mammalia > Chiroptera > Vespertilionidae > Myotis > Myotis davidii. The sequence goes on along the minus strand of NW_006286303.1, from coordinate 1,667,690 downwards.
CCCTTCACACTGACTCAGGCCTGCTCTCTCCCACCAGTCTCTCAGCCTACAGATATATCTGGGTCTTCTGCACAAATGGGGGGCGCTGGGGCACCACACCTTGGCCCTTCTCCTGCCTAACGTGGCGTCATTTTCTGCCCCTTGTTGTTGCTTCTAGACCAGTGATGGCGAACCTTTGGAGCTCGGCGTGTCAGCATTTTGAAAAACCCTAACTTAACTCTGGTGCCGTGTCCCATGTAGAAATTTTTTGATATTTGCAATAGTAAAACAAAGACTTACATTTTTGATATTTATTTTATATATTTAAATGCCATTTAACAAAGAAAAATCAACCAAGAAAATGAGTTCGCGTGTCACCTCTGACACGCGTGTCATAGGTTCGCCATCACTGTTCTAGACCCTTCTCCTTCTCTTTTCCACCCTCACACCAGCTTTAAATTGTATGTCTTTATATCACATCACTCGCTACCCTTCCTTGTCATGTTCATGAACCAACCTCACATCACACCCTTCATTCCCTGAAGACTTTGGAGTCTGGCTCAGTCTCTCTCTCTCCAGCACTACGCTCAGCATCATAATTCGTGGGCTCAACATTTAGGGAGGTGAACCTTCCTCTATCTTGGCTTCTCGGCTTGTTAGCCTCTCCCCCTCACATATGCTGATTTTCCACTCACTTTATCTGTTCACTCCTCTCATGTACTACGATCCTCCACTCACTTTATCTGTTCACTCCTCTCACATACTACGATCCTCCACTCACTCTATATGTTCACTCCCGTGATTATACCCTCAACCGTATCATTCCCAATGACTGAAATCCTCTATGATCTCAGCTCTAGTTTTCCACTATCCTACTATCATCTCCTATCTTTCTAGCTCTTCTAACATCTGCCTCGCCAACAACCCTTCAACCCACAGAAATCTAAAATACACTGGCTCTACCACATTTTCACTGTCCTTTCCCTCTGCCATGCCCTCACTTCCCTCCTAACCCAGCTTAAATTCCCTGATCAATGATTAGGATAACTTCCTTGCATAGATACTCTATCTCTTGCCCCTCTCTCTTATTTCATTTTATCAACTTGGTGAAATTCCAACCCTGATTAAATCTGATTCTATCTCTCTCTCCCTCTCCCTTCCTCTCTCTGAAATCAATAAAAACATATGTTTAAAAAAGAAGACCCAGAGGTTAATTTGACTTGAAATAATACCCTTTTATTCCTAGTTGATATTGTTTTCATAAGAACAATGACAAGATGATGTAACATCATCATATCAAATTTATAAGGATAACATTAATTATTTTGACGGTTCTATAAATTCATTTTGCACACTGTATTGGAAACCATTAGCATAGACTTTGAACATCTACTTTTGTTTTCACTGAAACTTTGATCTTCTTGATATTCATTGTAATGAGTTTCAACCAGTGACAACATTAAACAGAACCAACTCCATACCTGTTTCTTAGCAGCTACATTGCAGTACTGGCTTATATCAAGGTACCACATTAAGAGCATGAACTCTGGAGCCAGGTTCTCTGAATTTGAATTATGGCTCTGGCATTTTCTAGCTATTTAAATATTTGCAAGTTATTTGTTCTGTTTATGTCTCAATTTCTCATCTGATAATTGGGCATAGTGATAGTATTTACCTCCTTAAGTTGCTGTGAAAATGAAAAGCGTGAATATTTATAAACATGCTTGTTATTACATTATAAGTCTTACAGGATTTTTAATTTATTAAGCTTTCAGTTAACTAAACTCTCAAATCTCCCAAATCTCTTTCATGTATGTTCCTTGTGATTCAGTCTAAAATTGTGCAATGGATTCCTTTTTTTCCAGACTCAATGCGCGACTTTGCAATCAACCCTCTTGAACTTCCTTTGGTGGCTTTGGCTCAGAAACACTTTCATTTCCCTTCACTTTCTGTGCTCACCCCCACCACCCACCTCCACCCAGTCATCCTGGGCTCAGGTTCTAATAAGAAAGGGGAAGAGAAAGGAAAGATGAGCCCTGCACACTGAGTAGGCAGTCCTCACACGGGATCTGCCTGCAACTTAACTTCGGAGCCCAACAAAATTAAAGCGGCTCCATTTACTTTTAAATTAATCATATAGTCAAAATATAACAAGCACAGAAACTTAATAGCTGATTTCCAGGCAACATTTCTACCTAACTAATTTTAATTGCTATTAAATAAGTCCAGGCTGTTGTTTAAAGTACCCCCAAGGAAATGGAATAAGGGCAGTTGTGGCAATTATAAAACTGCCTTATTCGGAGGAATAAGTGTCTGTCCTATTAATGAATAGAAACACAATTCAGGGAAGCAAGCCATCCAAATGCATCACTTGAATCCTGTTTGGCTGTTCTGACGTAGAAGAAGATAAGAAAAAGAATCAACTGGGGAAACATAAGAGGTGGAACTACAAAAATAAACTTGTCATCCCTGACATCTGTGTTTATAAATGCATTATAGTAAACAGCAGAGGCTTTCTCTATGGTTAGCCAATACCAGGGTGGCATCATGCATGTTCTGTTCTTTTCTGTAGCCCTAATGGTAAGGGCTTTCCTTACTGTCTCTTTGCTTCCAGCTTTTGTTTTAATCTCTTCATAAGGAGTTGGCAGAGGCAGAGCCGGGCAATTTCAGAAACATGGCTTTTAACCAACCTGCTCTGTTATTTGGCTGCCAAAAGTGAGTCTATGCAAACTATTCTTTAATGAAGAGGTAGTTTGTCCATCACCCCTCCTCACCCAGGTGCAGATTTTCTTTATCAATAACCCCAGAGCGGGTTTGAGTAAAAGAAGTGACACATGCAGGGGCCAGATGTTTGCAGAGTAAGAAAGGGAGGTGAGTTCACACAATTGTTCTGCCTTCTTGCCTTCCGCTGGGGTTCTTTCCTGTGGGCTGTCGGACACATTAACAGGCCCTGGGCATGTGGACGAACAGCCCTGCGACGAGAGCCTGCGAACAGCTTACGCTGCCTTCCCTTTCCGGTGCAGCTGGTGTGTGCAGGGGGACATGATTTGAGAGTTGATTTATTTACCCTGCCTTTTTTTTCCCTTTAACTGAATGGACATAGATGTCTGTTTGTTGCAACAATGACTAAACTGTAGTGATAGGCTTAGGGTTGAACAGAAAAACATCCTTGGCTTGCAGGTGGAAATCTAAGGACTTTGACCTTGGGGATGTTCTGTAATGGAGCTCGGAGAAAGATCAAAGGACAGTTTTTTGGTCTGGTTTTCATGCAAACAGCTGATCACTTTCTCTTGGGGAGACCAGTGGGCTCCCTCCAGTTCATGCTTCCTCACGGTGAACCTGTTGTCTGTGGAGACTTTGCAGGCCTTTACGCAGCCTCTCAACTATTGAGAGGAAACGATGTGCCTCCTCTTGGGCCAGCTCCCCTTCCTAGTCTCTTTAAAAGGGAATCTGAGACCTCAGAGCCAAAATCCAACTGTGGTGAAAAGGGGGGTAGGTGAGAGAAGGTGCGCTTTCTTCCCTTAAAAAATGTGTTCATTATTTTGATTAGTAATGCGAGCGTGCACACCAAGTAAGAAAGGTTTCAAGGAGTCTTCAGTGAAAAATAATTATCTTACACCCCTTCCCCAACCAGCCACCAAGTTCCTTTACCAGAGATTATGATCATTACCAGTTGCTAGACTTCCAGAGACATCCTCTGTAGATATAAACAGATGTGTACATGCTTCTTAAGTACACAGTAATGTACAATGCACATTGTTCTATACCTTGCCTTTTTCACTTAGCAATATGTCAAAGGTTTTTCATTGTGTCTTTTCTTTTCCTGCCCCACGTGCTCTCAGAAGAGAGAAGTCATTCTTCAGTTCCATGACCCGCCTGTGGCTCTGGTTTGCTGCACTCACAGCAAACAAGATGCCACGTTCCACTTCCCTCAGCCTCAGGTCATCTCAGCCTGGAGAAATGGGAATCATATTTAAATAACAGGAAGTTTGAGGTGAGTAGAAGAAAAAGCCAAGGATGGGTTCTATTTTAAAGAACGTTATGTGGAACTGACAGTTGAGCAGAAAGATAACTTTGAACGCAGCCTTGCAAAACTAAAATTCATCGGCTCCTTTCCCTGCCTTCATAAGTAGAACACAAATGTGTTGTTTTTGCTAGTTAAGGACCTGTAGGCAACATAGCTTCAGTATTCTAGACAAACACAAGGAGGTGAACAAGAGAACAAGCATTGGAATCGAGCAGACATGGGCGTTAATACTGGCTACAATAGTTACTAGCTCAAGTCATTGAACTTCGCAGAGCCTGGATTTTTCTTTATGTGAAGTGGACACACCTAGAAGATTGACTGTGAGAATTGTTTTAAAAGAGTCAGGTACTGTAGGCGTCCACTGTTACCATGATAATGCCACAGAGCAGCCAACCCCCAGTTCTCCATGACTTACCATCTATATCATGTTCATGGGTCGGTTTACTGCGATTATAACCAGCACATTGTTACTCCTGCCCATGTCCTATTGGCCAAAGCACCACATGGCCAAGGCCAAAGTCAAGGGAGCAGGAAGAATAGTCCACCCACAGTGAACCACAAAGACAGACAGGGAAGGAAGAATTGGAAACAAAATATATAGGCACCCAGGGCAGTACAGAAGCAGGCACCCAGGAGGTTCACATAAATGGGAGTAATCATCCTTATGTTTTTATATTATTACACTATTACATTTTAATAATTACATGTTACATAGGATACACATTATTAGATGATATATAATTACATATAATTAGTTATTATATACCCTTCACATTTGAACGGAATAAGTGATGGCACTGAATTTACAATAATTCTAAAACATACCCTAAAAATTTTTTTAAAACACTTACTTTAAAAAGTAATTTTGTCATTGATGTACCTAACCATCACTGGCATGTACCATGCATCTGTGAGGATGTGTAAACAATGTCCCCTCTAAGCAGGGGCAGCCCTAGGGCCATGAACGTGGCAAGTACATACAAAAAGACCCCCATCCATGGGGCAGGCACAGGTCTGCACAGAGCATATGGCTCGGCGCCTTGGAGAGCAGCGCGAGAGCAGCCCTTCTGCCCGTGATTGCACAACGCACGACCTGCGCACCATATGCAGCTTCTGAAAGTGGAAGGCGGCCCAGGAATCTCATCATGTACTGGGCTCTGGTTCATTGCCATCATGGCTGCAAGCAGTTTCCTTGGAGCTTTGATTCACAGCTTCCTTTCTGCTTCCTAAGTTACGGTCTGGAAAGTTGACACTTTGAGAACATGGGTTACCTGTTTCCCAGAACTCCTGCAGCTTTTCATGTCTGAACCCTCACCCAGGTGATACGGCCGCTCTGAGGCCCAGGAGCTGGGATCACAGAGAAATGTACAGACTTACACAACTTAATTTCTTTCATCCTGACTGACAGGATAAGGACAGAAGGGAAAAGGAAAGAAATCTAAAGAAGCTTTCTAGGCGCTGACATTCTAAGCTTGTGGATAGATAAGCAGCTAGCTCATGGGGAATGTGGGTGCGAGGCAGCAAACATGGAGAGAGAGATTGAGAGAGGCACCACAGGGTCGGGTGGGGTGGGCAACCCTTATGTCTTCACTTAACAACCAATGTGAGAAAAGATGTGTAATTCAGTCCTGAATTGCTTATTTGGAAAATTTAATTAGGAAATGGCTAGCGAGCAATGGTTCCACTGAACAGAACATTAATTTCAAAGTTATTTACTAGTAGAACCTAGGTATAGGGAGGAGAGGGAGAGAGAAGAGAGAGGAGGAGCTGAGACAGAGACAGAGGGAAAAGGAGAGGGGAGAAAGGACAGGAACAGAGGGGGCAGGACAGGAACTAGACCTACTTTGCCCTCCAGTGTGGGGCACAGGGCCTGGCCTAGAGGAGGTGCTGGTTAATAGCAGAGTGGCCCAATGAGAGAGAGGAGATGGGAGATTGCAAAGCTGACCTCCATTATTTTACTAAAAGCACTGTCCAGAGACTAGAATGAAACACCTAAAGTCCCACCGACTTGTTAAATATCTTATTTGGAGAACCACCCCACACTCTTCCCAGCATAGCTCATCCAGGCTTTCCCGACTTCCTTCATCATCATTCTAGATGTTTTCTTCCTCTGCCCCTCCTGCAGGCAGAGAAAAGGAAACCATCTCTTGCTCACTGGCTTGAGGGCTCTCTCTCTTCGATTTTCCTGTTTTCTCGCTTGTAAGAGTCTGTTGGGCGTTTCCTGTGAGGTTTATTAGCAGTCTGGTCTGTGAACCTTTGAAACAGTCTCTGTCATTATCCCTCACTCCAGGGACACCGCGAGGCCCCCTGAGCAAGGCGTGGGGAGCAGCAGTTCATCTGGGGAGCGCAGCTGCCAGGCTGTTCTCCTTCTGCTGTCCGGCCGAGGCTCCAGAAGAAGGCAGAGGCACTGGAGGCTGCTCCAGAGTGACCTCTCCTTGGATCTTAGCCAGCATCAAAGCTCGACTTCCCCTCATCCTTTGCAATGTGGTTGGGCTCAGTCAGGTCCCAAGCAGCTGCCTGGGCTTCCATGCTTAGGAGTGAGTCCCGCAGCCTCCTCTCTGGAGCTTTCCAGATCCATTCAAGACCCAGCTGCCAGGGCAGGGACTCAGCAATCTGAGGATGGCATGTTTATTTGGAAACAGTCACAAAGTTTGATTGATATAGTGAACAGAAAGTAATGCTTGCCGAATGCGGCCCAATTATTGCTGCAGTAATGCATTCAGATTAGCAGCTGACATTGGCTGGAAGTCACGTTTCACTAAGTTGGGTTGCTGACCCTCCTCTCCTCTACCCCAAAGCTCAGATGATGACTCCATATGTCTCCTCAAGGGCGCATGGTGGTGTTTTAATATTAGCCGGAAATGGGCAACATGAAGCATGGTTGGGAGATGCCCCAAAAGTTAGTCATCAAAAAGACTCCCTTTGACACCTGCTTTCTGCCAAGCCCACATTCTAACCATTAAATGAATCTTCCAGGAAAAAAGAAATTGTAACATGCTACCAAAGAAATACAGGAAGACACCTTATTGTAGCTCATCAAACTTGGTTTGTAAATCTACACCTGGGTATGTGAATCTATACCTTGAGTCTCAGCCACAAGGAATGATGGCATAAACAAATAAAGGGTTCTTTGCTCACTGGTATGGATTAAATTGTGTCTCCCCCACCCCTCAAAAATCCTATTTCGAAGTCCTAATCCCAATACCTTAGAATGTGGCTATAATTGGAGATAGTGCCTTTAAATAGATGATTAATTAAAATGAATCCCTTCCGATAGGCCCTTGTGTTAGTCAGGGTTATCTAGGGAAACAGAACCAATATATATGGAGAGAGAAAGAGGAGAGAGAGAGAGAGAGAGAGAGAGAGAGAGAGAGAGAGAGAGATTATTATAAGGAATTGGCTCACGTGGTTATGGAGGCTGGCAAGTCCCAAGATCTGCAGGTGAGTCAGCAAGGGGAGACCCACAAGAGCTGCTGGTGTAGTTCCATCTGAAGACCGGCCTGCTTGAGGCTTCAGGAAGAGCTGATGTTTCGGTTGGAGTCTGAAGGCAGGAAAAAAGCCAATGTCCTAGTTTGCAAGTAATTAGGCAGGAAGAATTCTCTCTTACTTGGGGGAGGGTCAGTCTTTTTGAGTCCTAGGTTCTTACTTTGTTGGTCTATTACCAGTTTCCAAACAAGCAGACTTAACTTCGTGCTGTACTTAATACCTCAAAGTCCTCCCACCATCATTCATTCCTCCATGCACAAAAGACTGTTTGAAATGCTTGGCATGCATTATCTCACTTAAGTACTGGAGCTGAATTGTGAAAAAAACAGGAAGTCTCTGCCTTAGTATAATTTACAGATTAGAGGAGAGAAAAATATGCATGTTATTCTAATGAAGTGTGACTAGGATTCTGAAAGGGAAACTACTGGGAGATACAGGAACCAATGGCAGAGAAATGTAATCTATATCTGTTTACCCATATCTTTCCCATTCTGCTAGGCCTGAGTCAAATGCTAGCCCTTCACCAATTAGCACTCACCCCACACCCCTCAGAATGAACTCCTTGTGTTGATGTACTTGGTAATATTAAAGAATACTTGCCTAGTGCTAGGCTTTAAGCTAAATACTTTCAATACAGTGTACGTTGAACCTTTACAGCAATTCCATTAAGTAAATTATCTCCATTTTATAGGCCAAGAAGATGAAACTCAGAGGCTCATATGAGCAGACTTTGCACCAATACTTCCTTCTTAGAATCCCCTTCCTCCAGATTGTCACCTGGCTGCCTCTTTCCTTAGGTCTCGGTTCAAATGTTTCCTCCTCCAAGAAGCCTCCCTTGACCACTGATTCTTAAAAATTCTCTCTTTCTGAGTCACTTGTATACATCACTCTATTTTCTTCACAATTCCCATCGCTCTCTGAAATTATTTTTTATTTACTTGTTTTCATGCTTATCGTCTGTCTTCCTCCAATAGATTATGTATATTCTAGGAGGTGAGGAAGGTCACCTCCTCTAAGTTGGGCCTGTCTCTATCTTTGGCCCTTCAGTATACTTGGTATATAGTAGACCTTTAATTAATGTTCATAGAATGAATCAATGAGCATAACTAGAATCACATAGCTAGGAAGTGGCAGAATTGCCATAGAAACCTAGAAGCATCTTTCTGCAAAGTCCGGGATTTAATTTCTTTTATAAACTTCACGCTATCCATCTTGCTTTAGAGTTTGTTTACTTTCTGTCTCTGCTTCCTGGTTCTCAGGGCCATGTGACCCTGAGACATCTTTCTATCTCTTGTGCCCCTGTGGGGACACCGTCTTGATCCTCAGACATTCTGCCTGCGTTTGCTGAGATGGCTGTTTCTGTGGCAATGCCCAAGGAGGAAGAAGGGCTCTGAGGCCCTGAGGTGAGCACCATAGGCTGAGAAAGCTTCCTCCTCAGCCTGACTCTGCCCGAGGTGTCATTCGTGGCCTTGGGAGGTGGCATCACCTTGGGGCTGAACCCGCTGGCTCCCTGGGAAGTGTGTCCCCAGTTTCCAGCTGGGCGGCCCACATCCAGTGGGTAAACTAGGTGTCAGTCTCTCTTATTTGAGGAGTACAGGCCAAGTCCTCGAGTTCTTAGAAGACCGTTGGCCCTGTTATTGTGGATGGGACCCTTCTCCCCCAAGGACACACTGGGTGTTTCGGGGGACACAGCCCTCCTGCAGCATGGGGAATGGATCCAGTGCAGCAGAAAGGCTTCCTGCCCTAGGCCTGACGCTTGGCTTTTCCCGTTTGTCCTTGGCTAACAAGTCAATGAAACCTTAGGAGGCTCCCTGTTTGGTCCCTCTGTCTGTGCCTGTGGGGGACAAAGCAGGGAAGACTGTCTTTGGAGGCTCACACTGCTCTGATGTCATCTGAAAACCCAAAGGAACAAAGAAGGCGAAGTTGGCTCCTGTCTGTGCACAGAGCCAGGCTGGCCACTCCAAAGCCCAAGGCTCCTGGAGCCTCACAGAGAGCCCGCTGTCGCCTCCTCCGTGGGGACCAGCCACAGCCCTGAGTGGCCTCGCCTTCCCCGTGCTCATTTTTCTGTGCGAGTGTCCGCTTCCTGGACTACAGTGGCAGCTGCCCATGGGGGATGGTGTGACAACAGCTAGACAGGACTTCCCCTCAGAATAGCTCCTTGTTGCCTGAATTTCCTTTGTAATTCCCTGGAGTCCTTCAGAATTGGCTGTTAAGAGAATGCTACCAACATACAACTCCCCAAAAGGCTAACCCACTAGACAGGGGTCAGCATTTTTCTGAAAAGGGCCAGAGAGTAGATATTTTGGGTTTTGTGGACCTAGGATCTCCTTGCAACTGGTCACCTCAGCAGACACAGCTCCAAGGCAGCCCCAGACAATAAATGTTCCAGGAAACTGTTTACAAAGCCGCAGCAGGCTGGATGTGGCCATGGACCAGAACTTGCCAGCTAGCACTGGGCTGTAAGTCAGGCACATTCTGCCCCCTCTCCATCCCAGTGCCTCTCACGTGAGGCGCACAGTGAGGGCAGGTTGAAATGTTGTTTGTTGAAGTACTGATCAACTAACAGCAGTTTAAGAAAAGCCTTTCAATAGTCAACCTTTCCAGAAGGAGCCTCAATATAGTGGAGGGTATAGAGGCTGAGGATTGAGGAGGGTGGGGCTCTGAAATAAATTTTGCCAACTTAATTTTAACCAAACAGCTCTCATTGGTTATAGTTGTAAATCTCAAAATCCCATCACTGGCTGAGATCACCTTCCCCTGTGTCTGGAGACCAGCAGAAAGTGAAGGCTGGGAGCAGTGGAGACCAGCGACAAACCAGGAACTTTGAGCATAGCCACTGTTTCCAGTTTTGGCACTGTTGTTCCATCCCTGCACTCAGAAACGATGTTTGCTCTTGTCATTCCAGAGAGTGAGCCAGGTCCCACAGTCCTGGCTCAGGTAACCCACTGAAGCCCTTTGAGAAGGGGTCAGCTGTTCTTTAAAAAGCCAGCCTGCAATCTGGTGTGCCATTTACCTTCTTCCCGCCCCCGTTGCAGTCACATCGCTATAGCAATCATGGAATCCAGGACCTGCCTGTTGGTCTCTTTCAAGATGGTGGAAGTCACGATGGTGAATCCCAGCAGTGACTTGGGGAGATGATACTTTCTGCCACCTTAACATCAGCTGTTTTCTGACGACCACGTTGACTTAGTCCAACTCAGTGCAATGGCCTGAGTTGCATGTACTTATCACAGTTCTAGACATTTGGGAAACTTATGTCAGTCGGGATAGGTAAGGTTATGCTGCAGTGATAAGCAACCTCAAAATTTCAGTTTCTTAACACAACCCAAGTTTATTTCTTGCTCCTGTTCCATGTCCAACATGGGTTGTCAGGCAGACTGAACTCGTTATAGTCATCCAGGGGCTGAGATAATGCAGGCTTCATCATGACACGTGCCTTCTTAGTTACTTCATCAGGGGAAAGAAGTGTGACATCTCATGCCCTGGTCTGCCCAAAAGTGTCATATCCACTCACATTTCATTGACCAACCAAGTCACATGCCACATGGAACTTCTAAGAGGGGGCGGGGATTGCTATCCTACCCTGTGAGCAAGCCTATAGGGCCTGAATAAAGGGTCAGGGGATCTGATTGCATGCAAGGTTAAATTTCCTCATAGGGAAAATGCATTACTAGGAGCCAAGGGCTGACATTGAAGAAAACATTCTGAAGACCCTATGAACAGGAGTGAGCTTGAATACTTCAGCTGTGTAGCAGATGAGAAGACCACTCATAAAGGAAAGGCAATCATTGAGGACCAAGCTGATGGGAGCTATGGGCTGGAGCAGGTACTGAGGACAGCTGATGGCTCCACAGGGGAAGAACAGACTGTTTTTCTTCCAGGAAAAAGTGAACTTTTTCAAAAATCTGAGACAAATACTAGAATCTTTATAAAACCAAGGATTCAAGCACAGAGATAGTTCTGAGATGGGTAAGACTGTTGGTATGGAAAGATTCTGATGAAAGACAATGGAGAGATGAAGAAGAAGCTGGTGTGTCTGCCCCATCCTGCAAGTCATGCCCCCTCCATGTTCATGGCAGAAGTGCCCAAGACAAAAGAGCCTCATGCCTCACAGCAAGGCTTGTGTGACTGTGCAGGTTGGGCACTGTGTACCTCAAGGGGGTGCCGATTATACCGTGATTTATGTCAGCAGCAGCTGGAAGTGCACAACTGGAAGAATCCTGGGTGGTAGCCTATTCAAGGCAAGGTGTTGGACTCTTACTCTTCCCTTCGCACAGCTCCTGACCTCATTAGGTTGGCTTCTTGCCTCTGGCATTGTCCTCACACTTTGAGTCTGACAACAGACATAGGTTTTCTGGTTATGACTCTTGACTCTTATGCTCCCCAGTGGGTAACTAACATATTCCCCAGGAGCAAGGTCACAAGGGTGCATTTTCAGCCCTGCAAGTGAGGAGAGGTAGAAAAGACTGATGCTTGATGTGCCCCACAGAACGCCCAAACCAGAAGGAGGGATTCGGGTGATGCTGGGATTCTACTGAGCAGAGGAACCATGGAGCCACCTTTCTCTTCCAGTTCTTGAGATGCTACTGGGCCACTAAGGCTGGCCTGACCTGGGAGAACATCCAGAGCAGAGATATGCTTGTTGCCTACCCAATTCTTGGCATAAAGTAGGTCCTCATTACTGTTTGTCAAAAAAAAAATCATGAATATGTATATTTAAAGGACAGTTCAACTTTCTTCTGCCCACAGTCATAAGAGTGATGAGAGTCTGACCACAAAACAAGCTACTGAAATGTGAAAAAGTCAGTCAACCAAAGTGGAGGGAAAGGAGGGGAGTCTGTGTTCCACAGGAAACCAAGTGATCATCTAGAATTAGACTGATGTTTGGGAGTGTATCTTCTAGATCAGGGGTCCTCAAACTTTTTAAACAGGGGGCCAGTTCACTGTCCCTCAGACCGTTGGAGGGCCGGAATATAGTTTTAAAAAAACTATGAATAAATCCCTATGCACACTGCACATATCTTATTTCGGAGTAAAAAAACAAAATGGGAACAAATACAATATTTATATTTGCATGTGGCCTGCGGGCCGTAGTTTGAGGACCCCTGGTCTAGATATACCCTCCCTTGTGATTTGGTCCTTATAATTTCAGTCCTAAAATGTTCAGTGGTAGAGTCAGCTTGCAACTCTTTAAGTGCTTGTAAAAGTACAAGGCAGGGTTACGTACTGGATCTGGTATTTGTACTAAACATTAAAGGTATCACCACATTGAAAACTAATATTAAATGTAAAAGGTGTCATCATACAATATTAAACAAACAGAGGAAAAATTGCTTTTGAGTAAAAGGAATACACTTATGCCGAAACCGGTTTGGCTCAGTGGATAGAGCGTCGGTCTGCGGACTAGGGGGTCCCAGGTTCGATTCCGGTCAAGGGCATGTACCTGGGTTGTGGGCACATCCCCAGTAGGAGATGTGCAGGAGACAGCTGATCGATGTTTCTCTCTCCTCGATGTTTCTAACTCTCTATCTCTCTCCCTTCCTCTCTGTAAAAAATCAATAAAATATATATTTTTTTAAAAAGGAATACACTTATATACTTCTCCATTTTAATAAGCATTTTTTCATAAAATCAGGATGCTCAGGAAAATAAGTGCTAGGGCTGAGGCCAAGCTGACTTCAGACAAACATTTGCCTCCAAATGCATGTGTGGCCTCCTCCTCAGTGTCCTCTGCTGTTTTCTTTCTGACAGAGACACATGTCAGAATGTGGGCCTGGTGAAACCTGACTCACCCCATTTAAGCAAGGCTCCTGGCCCATACAATATCTGTCCTCAAATAAACAGAAATCGCTACCTTGAAACAAAGAAGCATGTCTAAAAGAGGGGGAAGAGCAGGGCAAAGACAGATCTGGCTTGGTTTTCAGGACATTGTCATCCAGTTGACTTTTCTCTGCCAAAATGTGTGCTGGCCATCACAAAACTCATGCTTACCAAAGCTTTTCATCATCAAATTTGCATAATGCCTTATTCACATGAATAGCATTCCACATAGCACTGCTTCTGACTTAGGAACTCAACTTGCAGGGGGAAAACTGGTGACATGAGGCCCATGCTATGGAATTCACTGGTCTCGGCCATTTCCCAGGAGCAAGTGGACTGATAATAAGTGGAATGAACGGCCTACGGAAGACTCAGTCACAATACAATTTGGAAGAATAACCTGGAGATCAGGGTGCTATTTTATAGGATGTCACATACACTTTGAGTCAGTTAGCAATATGTGGTCCTGTTTCTCCCATAGCCAGAACATAGGGGCCCAGGAATCAAGGGTGGGAGTGGCTTCTCTCACTATTACACCTAATATCCACCATCAGAATATTTGCTTTCTGTCCCTGCAACTTTGGCCTTTGCTGGTTCGGAGGTTTGATTGCATAGTGGAGAAGTGCTTCTACCCTGGGACACAAAAACGACACCACTGATTTGGAAGTTGGGACTTCTAACTGGCCATTTGGGGCTCCTCGTCCCCCTGAGCTAGCAGGTGGAGAAAGGTGCTACCATGCTGGTTGATCCTGATTAGGAAAATAGATCAGATTTCTATGACACAAGAACTCTACCTGGAACCCAAGGGGTTCTCGGGAGTATTTCTTACTATATCCATGTACAATAGCAAGTGGGAATGGAAAAGGTTAGCATCTATAGCCAAGGCAAAAAGTTATTATTATGAGACTTCAAAGCTGAGAAAGTGTATTAGTAGCTGAGGAGCCAGGGAGTGAACGGGCCTCAGAAGCTACCTTTCCGTATTCAGCTCAGTGATGCATGGGCAATTTCCTTCTTTTGACAGTTGGCTCCACTTATGTTCTGCCAACAGGGGCACTAGAGGAATATCAGAAAAGTAGAGGTGAGGTAGGGTGCTACTGCCTCTACCAACATCACCTTCACCCAGATCCTCTGCCCAGCATTGACAGGGTCTGCTACTTCCACCATTGCCAGACAGCCTCCTGGAGCTATCAGCCCAGCCAAGTCCTTCCCTTGAGCAGGCAGGTTTGAATACCCATCCCCTTCCCTTTGTTTCCCCAGCCCTGTGAGCAGCTGCCACTTCCAGAGGTACTGACATTGGTTACTTCAAGGGTCCTATTTTGTTCCTTCAGCCCTCCAACACCTGTGTGATCCCCTCTCCGTATTAAGTTCCCTATGCTGAAATATCAAATGGGCTTTTTTGTTTTCCTGACTTATATCCAACCTTACAAAAATGCTCAAGATTGACATTTCAGTCACACTTTTTCAGAAAGATTTATTAGGACACTCAATTGAAAAAAACGGTGAGGAGAAAATTTAATATGAAAGCACTATTTTTTCAAATGCCATCATCCAAATAGGAATGAATGGAAGAAATTCCTGTAAACGCTTTGTGGGAAACAAATTCATTTTATTAAGAAGTTTCCCTCTTTGTATTTGGAGGTTAAAGAAATGATAGAATTTATCATTCCACCAAACAAACAATTTTGCTTATTTTTGGTAAATTGCACTAAATGTGGTTTAATTACTGTGTCCAGAATAGCATCTCACATCTGTGGCCCCGAAAGCTATTATTGCCAGGAGCCTGTGGGACAAAGAAATAGTGCCCTCTTGTGGCTACTTTAAATACCACACCCCTTGTCATTCAACATCGATAGTATAAAGGACTTACCTAGATTAAGAAAAATATCTTAGGGATTCTGCCCTGGGGCAGACAAGAAGTCTACTTTCCAGAGAAATAATGCTCATGCTTCTTGGCACTTTACAGATATAAAACGCTTAAAATGACCTTAACCAAGGTCATTTTAAATGCTCAATATTTTAAAGGAGGAAGTGGAGAGCTGAGAATAGGTCTGATTTTGTCTAACATACAGTCAAAAGAAATATTTAGATTTCTTACCTGGCAGGGGTCTTGACACAAACCACAGTAATTTCCTTCTGAATTGGTTATGCACACACAGGTAAGCCCCAGGGCAGCACAGGGAAGGACACTCAATAAATGCAGCAAGAGATGGAAGTGCAGGTGGAATGTGTTGAAATCTGCACATTATTTATTATGCTTTGTAGGCAAAGACAAGAGAGTCCAGTGAAGTGCAAGGTTAGAGACCTCACAGGACCAGCCTGGCAGAGAGGAGACAGGGGAGAGGGGAAACATACAAGCTTGGCAGCTGTGTGATTTAGGGCAAGTTACCCAAGCTCTCTGTTTCTCAGCTTCCTCGCCTGTGCAATGGATATAGCAACATCCACTTCAAGGCCAGGTAAAGCGTAGTGCACATGCTTCAGAGCCAAGCTGCCTGGCTTCAAGCCCTGACATTGCTACTTACTGTGTGACTTCAGGCCAGTGGCTTAACCTCTCTGTGCCCCAAACGGTACTGACCTTGCAGGGCTGTTTTGAAGATTAAATGAATCAATATACATAAAACACTTAAAACAGGCATCACACACGAGTGTGCCACCATTACCACTGTTTCAGTGCCTTGCACATGGTAAACGCACAGTAAATGTTAGCTTTATTGTTGACTATAAATCATCCTGAACAATTTACTTATTGTTTTCCTACCTGCTTCCTTTTCTATGAAGTAGAGTCATGCGAGATTGCCATTTTTGTAGTCAGAATGCCTGAATGCAGCAATTTCTTGGTTTGATCTAACATAAACCAATGTTGTCACCAGGTCCCTCAGGTTATTGGCAAGAGCCTAAAGCTAACAGAGGAAATAGAGTTTCTGTCCATGTTCCGGCCACTGAGTCCAGCAGCCCCTTTCCCACCTGCGATGACAGATCCCTCCTCCGTCCTGTGCTAGACCTGGGGAAGGAGGAGCAGGTGAAGACTGGATTGTTGGTGCCAATTAGAGCCAGGTCAGGAAAACAGAATCTATTTCATGTGGTGCCATTCAGAGAATTTATTTTTAAAAATGAGCTACAAAGGGGATGCTGAAGCAACCCAGAGATTAGTAACAGTAAGGAGCAGCTACAGCCTGGACTGTGAGAGTGAGAAAGGGCAGAGGGGGCATCGCCAGAGCCAGGGCCCCCAGCAGGAGAAGGGACCCTGTGGGCTGCCCGACCACTCCCAGAGCTGCCCCTCACCCAGCGCAGACAGGAAGGAGGGTATCTCCCTCCTTTCTATGTTCCTGTCCCCTGGCAGTGCCTCCCCTTGGCTAAAGCTTCCTCCTGCCACTGTGCCGGCCCTGAGCTCCAGGAGGACAGAGACACCTTTGTTCAGGACTTCCTTACGAGTCTCTTTATCTAGCTGTTGATTCTACTCATCTCCTTTAATATCCTCTGTGATAAATTGGTAATCTAGGGAGTAAGTATGTTTTCCTGCATTCTGTAAGCCATTCTAGCAAACTAATCAAACCCAAGGAGGGGACCTGGGGACCTGTGATCTATAGCTTATAGGTCAGAAGTACAGGTAACAGCCTGGGCTTGCAACTGGCATCTGAAGTGGAGGGGGTCTGGTAGGACTGAGCCCCTTTCCTGTGGAAATCTGATTCTCCTTCAGATTATCCCAGGTCGATAGCATCTACGTTGAGTTGAATACTGGGATACCCTGCTGGTGTCTGAGAATTGCTTGTTGGTGTGGGAAGCCCCTCTCCCCCCACACATGCACACACCAGTTGGAACTGGGTGGGGGAACCCCTTTCTCTGAGTAATGCCTTTATCTAGTCAACAGCACTGTACCAATGCTAATGTCTTAGTTTTGACTAATCTATTATGTTAGCTGTTCACATTAGCAGAAGCTGGTGAGGGGCATGTGGGAGTGCTCTGTGTTATTTTCTCTTCTGTAAATCTAAATTTATTTCAAAATTAAAAATGTTAAGTTGCCTTCTCCAGAGGGGCTTCTTTCATGAGCTCCAGCAGGGAGCTCCAGCAGGGTTGCTCTGTCACTGACAACTTAGGGGAGAGAAGGTGACCCCTTTCCAGACCCCGTAACACCAGCGAAGCCATCCAGGAGAGTGTCAGAAAGACCATGTCTAGGGAAGACTCTGTGGACATATCATTGCTGGTGAAAAATATGAATTCATTAACAGCAGCCTCTTTACAAAGAAAATGATGAACTCTTATGTGACTCTCATCATTTATGCACCCTTTGGCTAAGGCAATAATGGGTGATGTTAAAATTTAATGGACAAAGTAAGTTCATGCGCTAAAGCAGTTCTTAATGTAAGGACAGTTGTGCTACTGCTCACAGATATTCAGTTTATCTGTAAATGAACTGACCTTACGTAGACTCCCGTCACTTTAAGTACCTTTTAGAAAAAGCGGAGTATAACTAGACATAAGCTCACATACTGTCTGAGATCAAGGGCACAGGCTCAGGTCATTTTCTGGGCCCCTCGGAAATCGGCACCTGAGAGAGTGGTCTTTGCCCTTCTTCTCGGCTGGGCTGTGCCCTGCTCAGGTTGGATAAGGTAGACCAGGAAGCTTGGTGGCTGCAGACCAGGGCAAGGAATGTCACCCCTTTTTACAGAACCTACAGTTCTGTAAGTAATTGGGGGGTGGACTTTGGGGATGGGAACCCATCATACTTACACATATGGAAGTGAAGAAATGGCTTCTCTTTATTGTATTCCCCCAAATAAGTTTGGCCGTGATCTCCCCCTTACAGTGCCTGACTGTTTAGGACCTAACCCTGGCCAGCATCTCTCACCCCTGGAACTGGGGAGTCTTACACCAAAAATTATCTCTTTCTGCAGTTGAATGAAAATGCAGAGGCTTCTCCCATCAGGAGACCATCTCCATGGTGTGTAACCTCCAGGGCAGAAAAAGATCTCAATCAGGACTTCCCATCTGACTCCAAGGCACAGACATAAATACATTCTTACGTGAGACAGCAGCCCCTCCGTAAGGTTGGCCTCAACAGCTCCAAAGGCATATTCCTTGAGATACAGTATACCCATACTGCATCTATAGATCTATCCCATCTTGAATTCCTTTGAAATATATATGCATATATACATATATATATGTGTATGTATGTATATATATATATACACATATATACATATATTTGTGGTATTACGTATATATATATACATATATATGTGTATATATATATAATACATATATATATATGGGTTATTCTCAACCATACAAAAGAATGAAATC
>NW_006286303.1:1646759-1648949 GCF_000327345.1 Myotis davidii | reverse complement strand
CCAAGGGACCCCGGGTCCAGGGTGCCGGAGGGAAGCCGATGCTGGCAGCTGAGGGAAGGAAGGCCTACTCTTGCATAAGTTTTTGTGCACCAGGCCTCTAATATATATATAATAATATATATATTAACACAATAGTGGCAGGGCATTTGGAATGCAAAATCCACCAGTGGTGGTTTCAAAGCTCCATCTACCTACATCCCAAGGAAGGGGAGGCTGCCTCCCACAACCACTCTTTGGGGGAGGGCTGTCTCTATCAAAGGACGAGGTACTTGGCTAAGCGCACCCCAAATCACAGCTGCACATTGGCCATCCTGAGGATCCCCAGAGAACCACCCTCTGTCTCTATTCAAGAACCACTTGCACTGGTGATTTCACAGCTCACGCCTCCCTGCTGCTTGCTTAGGTGCTTAGGCTGTGCTGAAAGGTCATTAGTCCTGCACTTCTCTTTAGGGATTTAACGAGAATGGAGCAAGGGAGGCCGAGAGGTGGAACGACTCTCTTGAGTAGCATCAGGGCATATGAATGTTCACAGCTATGAGCGTTTTGTTCATATAAACATTTGCCGATTACCTACTAAATGCCAAGTATAAAATAAATATTGGGAGGCAAAGATGAAGAAGACCTGGTTCATGCCTTCCAGGAGCTCCCAGGCTAGCAGGGGGACAGAGAACCATGGATGCTCCAATAAAGTGTGCCCTGTGCCCTGAGAGGGACTCACCTGTTATTCTTGGTGCCAAGGTCAGGCTAAGAAGGGAAGTAATATGAGCTGGGATCTTGAAGGGTAAGAAGTGAAGGGTGGAGGTAGAGGGAGGCGTGGCTGAGGCAAGCAGAGCTGGATGAAGGCCTGCGGAGTGGGAGCTGCTGGCATGCTCAGCGGTGGTGCTGTCCCGCAGAGCAAGATCCCAGAGTGCCAGCCTTCGGGAGAGATGTCCCTGGTGGCACCTATCAATAGGCCCCGTGTCTTGTGTTCAGGTCGCAGGAGGCCTGGCCAGCACACTGGAGGACTTGGGAGCAGAAATGCCCAGAGTGAGTTGTTATTGGTGTTCCTATTTGTATTAAGCACTTGTTCATATGCCAAACAGTCCTCTCTGCATGCTACACACAGCAAACCTCATGTAATCCTTACAGCTATCCTATGAGTTGGTGCGGTGCAAATGCACCCCACTTTATAAATGAGAAACAGGCTTAGCAATTTAGTTAATGCTATCAAACTTGTATACCAAGTAAATCACAGGGCCAGGTTTTGAGCCCAGGTGAATATGACTTTAAATCTCATGTTCTCAACTCCCTCTCCTTTGGAAGAGGAATTGGGAGACACAGTGTAGCATTTATGAATTTGTGTGTGTGTGTGTGTGTGTGTGTGTGTGTGTGTGTGTGTTTGATTTGTCTCAATTTTATAACCCAAATCATATTTGGGATACTCCAGGACTCCTGCTAATGAGAATCAGGTAATTTTACTCAAAATCACACATGGGATTAATTACTTTAAGCTTAGATAGGAGCATCTCTCCTAAGAAGCAAGAGGATTAAATTTTTTAATTTAGGAAAGTGATTTAGGAACTCATCCCAGATCAGCAGTGGGGCTGAGAAGGAGGCCTGGGCATTTCTTAAAGGCCCTGCCCTCTGCCAGACTCCCCCATTCCTACTCCTCTCCTAGTTTGGTGCTCTGGTCCCCAATACAAATGAACAAATGCCAATTTTTAAACAGTTGGAGCTGATTAGGACTCTGTTCAGATAAAAAACATCTTGTAAAGTTACTAGACAGAGCAAGGAGCCTGATTTTGAAAGGCAAACATTATCAGAATTTCTTCATTCACCTCTGAATTAAAGGTTTTACTTTAAAATCAGGATTTTTCTTATCCTGCCAAGATCTTACATAAAGTTGTTAGTTTTGTTAAATTCAGCTATTTCAAGATAGAACGTTTTACTGAGCATAAAAGAAAGATGAGAGTCACAAAGAAAAAAATAGCCGAGAGAAAAACCAAGATGGCGACATAGGTTAACACCGGAGATTGCTGCCACGAACAACCAATTCAAATTACACCTAAAAGACAGAACGGACATCATTCAGAACCACAGGAAGGCTGGCTGAGTGGAAATTCTACAACTAGGAGGAAAGAGAATATCACACCCAGACGCAGAGGAGGCGCAGTGCTGAAGTGAAACACTCAGGTACAGAGGGTGCAGTTA
>NW_006286303.1:1638682-1645865 GCF_000327345.1 Myotis davidii | reverse complement strand
TTTCATCACCACCAAAACAGGATTATATGAAATGCTGAAAGGTATCCTTTAAGAAGAGGAAGAGGAAGAAAAAGGTAAAGATACAAATTATGAACAACAAATACGCATCTATCAACAAGTGAATCTAAGAATCAAGTGAATAAATAATCTGATGAACAGTATGAACTGGTGATTGTAATAGAATCAGGGACACAGAAAGGGAATGGACTGACTATTCTTGGGGGGGGAAAGGGGTGTGGGAGATGCAGCAAGAGACTGGACAAAAATCGTACATCTATGGATGAGGACAGTGGGTGGGGAGTGAGGGCGGAGGGTGGGGCGGGAACTGGGAGGAGGGGAGTTATGAGGGGAAAAAAGAGGAACAAATGTAATAATCTGAACAATAAAGATTTAATTAAAAAAATAAATAAGTAAATAAAAAGGTAAAAAAAATAAAAATAAAAAATAAAAAAATAGCCTTACTCTTTAATCTTATTTAGAAAATCTTTTTAATTCATTCATTTCATGCAACACATTTTGATCAAGCACCCCATGTGCTAGATTCAGGGTATAACACAAACCATGAGACCAAATGATTGCCCTTGAGGAACATGCACCCAATTAAACGAGAAACAGGGGAGTAGCCAGTTATAATCCACAGTGATAAGAATGTGTGAAGTCTTTAAAAACCCAAAGAAGGAGAGACCTTCAGTAGAAAATGGAATTGAAGAAAAATCATAGAAGGCTCCTTGGAAGTGGTGAAAGCTGAGACTTGAAGGATCAAACTTCAGGGACATTAAACTCACAGTTTCAAATCAATCCTCATTTAAAACCAATAAAAACCATGTTATGTGCTCTGGCACCCACCTAGACAATAAAAGCATAACAACATTGGTAACTGAAAACCGAAATCATGGGCAAACTCAATTTCAAAGCAAAGATAAAAATGAACAATCAACACAGCAGAACACACAACAAAACACACTCTCTCATATTAGCAGACAAGGAAAGCTCAAAATTAGCTCTCTCCTAGGATGGGAGTAACTTCAAAGTCAAACGCTAGGTGGCGATCTTAGCACAGTTTGCTATCTGACCACTGGGAACCAGCCAGCCAGTGAAAGTTCACCCTCCAGGAAAAGCAAAATGAAACAAAGCTCTGAACACAGCTACCATGTTATTGAATTTATAGGAAGGAACGATATATTTCACGGTATCATTTCCCTGCCATGAACAATGAATTTATCTTTGTTAACAGCAAATATTTTCTTATAGTTACTCCTTCCTTACAAACGTGAGGTAGAACACTAGAGGTGCAGACTCTCTGGGCCTTTTAGCCAAGCTGTTCTGTACAAATAGCAGTTCCCCTAGATCAGCGGTTCTCAACCTGTGGGTCGCGACCCCTTTGGCGGTCGAACGACCCTTTCACAGGGATCGCCTAAGACCATCCTGCATATCAGATATTTACATTACGATTCATAACAGTAGCAACATTACAGTTATGAAGTAGCAATGAAAATAATTTTATGGTTGGGTCACAACATGAGGAACTGTATTTAAAGGGCCAGAAGGTTGAGAATCACTGCCCTAGATGATTCATGGGTCTCCAGGCAACCTTGACCCATCACTCAATTTCATAATCTCTGGGGAGCTGTTTGCAACTTGGTAAAAGTTGTTAGAAAAATTTTAACACCCAAATCACCAAGGTTGGGCCCTAATACAGAATGCCTACCTCCCCTTCCACTAAGTAGGAAAGGCTATGTTAGAGGATTAGCAGATACTATGCAAAGCATGTTAAGCTCCTTGAATTAAAGGAATTATGAGAATACCAGATGTTAGCAATAAGTTTCAAAGATGACAAAAGATAAGGGAAACCTAACTTCATAAAGCCATTCTCATAAAATAGAAAGAATTTGATATTGAATTTGAAATGGCAACAAGAAAAGAAGAAGAAAAGGAAATAATGGCAACTGGAAGTATTTTAGGCAAACAGGTAAATTATAGGGGAGAGGAGTGTAGATATCATTAATTGTATGTAAAAAAAAATGGAGAAAAAAATGTTTAAGGTTGCAAATTAGAAGCCAGTTGATACCAGATACCGCACAGAGAACAGAGAAGGAGGACATGATCTACACCTGATACTGTTTTAGGCAAGCAGATCAATTATATCTGCTCTCCAAACATCGGCCTGAGAACCAGTCCTGATTCAGGATGAGGTTTCCACTGTTTGGTGATGAAAAAGTGGAAAGAAGGGCCCAATTAAAGATTTTTCAAACAGCTAAATATGTTGAATTGAAGAATTTACTTTTATTCTTAGATTAGATCTTGCCTACTTTTCTGAAAAGCCTTCCTTCTTTGAAGTGGTCACCACAGAGCTGTTTATGTTACTTTGTTCTGTTTTGCTGTTAGTTCTAACTCTAAGTTGGCACCGTGATGCGGGTCCTGAAACATACTTTTGGAAGTGTTCCTGGTCTGAGAGATCCCGAAGTCTGAGAACCGCTGCATCAACAACCCACTTAAAAGAGAAACGGGCAGCCAGGTGTTATTCACTGATTTACTCAACAAATACTTGGTGAGTCCCTCCCAAGGGGCAGGCACTGTATTGGGCTGCTGGGGGTGAGCCCTGAGCAAAGTTGACGTGGCTCCACCTAGGACATCCTTGGTGCCACCTTGCAGGGGTGGAGGAGGTGGTAAAAATGGAGGGCAGGTCATATTAAGGATGATGGCATAGAAGTCTTGTAATTTGCACATGGGATTGTTTAAAATATCTTATGAAAAATTTAGCCTTACATTTCTTAAAAGCCAGCTTGGGATGACCAATGTGTTTCGCTGCTGTAAGAGTTGAGTAAGTGAATGTCTGTTACCATTGAATTGCTTTAAAACCATGTATCCCTCTCCCTTCTGACAGTTGCCAGGCTCTGTGTCCAGGGCACTGGCCCCGCTCTCTGTACAGTATGCCACACCTGGACTCCCTCTACAGGCAGAGCCCCTGAGGGCCACATAGTGAATACCTGTACCTACCCTCAGAGGTAGCCTAGGAAGGTCTAGGCATGGACAAGATATTTCTCACCCACCAGGGACGGAGGAAGACTGCTTACAGGATCCATGGTTGCTGCCCTTTCCGGTGTGTGTAGGGTCCCTGAAGGGTAGATGGTCAGTGGTCGCCTTGCTTCCCAGTGTGACATTTTGAGATTCTGGGGATCATTGGGTTACATTTGGAGCTCAACCCAGCTACACTCTGGGCCTCCAGTCCTCGATGGTCAAATCAACGGGAGGATTTTGGACAGGGAAGATTGATAAAACCTGACAGAACTTGCGCTGGTTTCCATGGCAACCTACTGAGCACTTCCTGGCCCTGAACGACCAAAAACGTGCATAATTAAAATAAATTATTACACGACGGCTCAACCTAGAATATGGAGACTTGAGTTAAGAAACATTGTGAAGCCTCTGCCTTTGGAAGAAACATGATAAATGGAGAGATGCATGGAGAAATGGAGGCTTGGGAGTAATATCCAGGTGTGGGTTTGCTACAGGAAACTCAAAACATAGAGACGGTCCGTAAGTGTGCACACAGAGAGAACTGTTCCAGTGCCTTCCTTGCGAGACCTTCATGTCCTTTAGGGAAGCGTTTCAGTATATGTGCAACCTTATTGATTCTCTTACTGCGACTTAGTTCTAACTATGCACCTCTGGGCCTTCCTTTCCATTTTAAATTCACTTTGAATTATTGGTTCTACAACATACCCTTCCATCATTGGCCAAATTGACCAATTTGGGTCCCATTGAACCAGTGCGGGCTGGAAGCAGCCGTGAATAGAGTGCCCTCGCTGCTGCTCAGCATCCCCAGGCTTGTTCTAGACTAGAGGTGTCTCTCCTGCCTCCCTCCACACCTTTGTCAGGTTCCATGGGTCAACTCTGTACCCATCTCTGTTCCCAGCTGTGCAGGAGCCGCGCTGCTTCTAGCACCTGACTGGGTCAATAGGGTGCTCAGACTGTGCCCATCTACCTCTGGCCTGGTCTCCATGCTCTCCTGGCTGGATGCTTCCATGCTCCCAAACACCTCCCTTCCATTATTTCTTCAACAAGCCACTTCCTAGAGGCCAGCCTTCGATGGTGGGTCCTCTTTCAGGACCACCCTTAACACAGCCTCAGCAGACACTAACTGGCCCAGCAGGAGGGCCTGGATAAGTCACCATCCACTCCGATTCCTTCCTGCCTGCCTTCCTCCCTCTCTTCTTTAGTAAATTCAATGTTAGATCTCAAGTAGAAATCCTCAGTTCATCATGAACCATTACTACAATGCGAGGCTCCTTTCAGGTATGTATGCACGTGTTTTCATATTTCTTATGAAACCAATATTGGTGTCTTGTACTCAGGCATTTTTCAATGTACACACATTGCATTGTACCACATATCTCATTCTCTTTCTCAAGTTTTTCACTCAGCATTCCGCTTTCAAGGTCTCTTCATGTTGCTATGCATATACTGTCTTGGTTAACCACTTTATAGTACTCCCTCGTGTATATCCTCATCAAATACTTCTCCATTCTATAGTAAGGGCCTCCCTATAAAACAATGGACATCTTCATATATATCTCCATATGAACCTATTCAAACTTTCTCTGAGACAGGCACCCAGATATCCTGCCCACAACAAACCTCTGGATTCCCCAGCAGGATGGCTGAATCATGGGATATACTTGTTTTTAATTTGATCCAAAGGGGCAGTGCCTCCAGCTGACTGCGCTAGTCCACAATCTCCCCAGGAGGGCATGAGGATCTTTACAGCCCTACTCTGCGCAACAGTCAGCGTGAGCTTTAGCTTTGTCATTTGTGCTAATCTGGCGTGTGTGAAGCGATCATTTTTGGTATAATTTGCATATTTGGTAAACCTCTTCATCGGCTTGATGTTACAGTATTTTATGTTTCTTCTTATGACGTATTCTTTTCCTTTAGTTATATTTCTATTGGAATCCCTTCCCCCGGCCCCCATCCATTCACTGTTACTTTTATCCATGATTTTTTTTCATTGAATAGAAAACTTTGTGATGTTGTCAAATCCATCGGTTTTTGCCTTATGCTTTGTACTTTGAGAGTTTTGTTTAAGAAGCTCATCTTCACATCTCAGTCGCAAAAATATTCTGCTAAATATTGTTTATTAACTTTGTGTCTTTAACCACCCCCTATATTTAGGTCTTCATCCAGCTAGAGTCCACTCACCTGTGCAGTGTTAGGCAGGAATACAGTCTTCTCTCTGAGCCCCAGTGTGTTTCACTGTTCTGTTTGTTCTTTCATCAGAACTGTGCTGACTTTATGACTATGACTTGGTGGTAGAGCAAGTCCCCACCCTCCACCCTTTCCTCTCTTTTTCACAGTTGACTTGACTTGGTTACTCACGGATCATTAAACTTCCTTATCAAATTTACAGAAAACTATTGAGCTTCTAAAAAGACAATCTAGTTGGAATTTTGTTGAGATTGCATGAATTTATAGTTCCTTTGCAAAGAACTGACATCCTTTATTATATTGTCCCCATCCAAGAGCTTGGAGTCACTCTTCATTTATTCATATCTTATTTATACCCTTTAATAGAGTTTCGTATTTTCTCCACTGAGATATTAAGTAGTCAGTTCTAAATCAAATTGTTTCAATTATTTTGCTGTATAATACTTTTAAATTTCTGTAAGTCTAGTCCCTCTTGTTACCTTCTTTTTTTCTCTTCAGAATGTTCCTAGCTTTTCTTTAAAAAAAAAAAAAGAAGAAGAAGAAGCTTATTTAGTCATAGATAACCTCCACCCAGAAAAGTACATGAAATTTTATTTTTATAGCTTGATGAATACTCATAGAATGAATATTACCTACACAATACACCAAAGAGATTATTACATGTTTTTTTGGATAAATTAGTCCTTAGATACTTCGTAGTTTTTCTTTTGATTGTGAAGAGTCTTCTATTTTTTAAAACTCTAGTAAATAGTTGTTACTGATGTAGAGAAATGCTACTGATGTTTACAACTTGTATCTGGCAACCTTGCTAAACACATTTGTTCTACTAGTTGGTTGATTATTCTATTGTTTCTATATAGATGATCTTGTCCATTGCAAATGATAACAATTTCTTTTCCCTTTAAATACTTTTGCCTCTTATTTTATTTTTCTTCTTACAGTGCAGTTGCCGGGACCACTGATATTAAGTTAAACTGTGGCAGTGGTAGTGCGAATCCTGTCTTGTTCCTAATCTTAGATGGAATTCTTCCAGAAATTCTCCTTCAAACATAACGTTTGCTGCAGGCATTTGGCATATGACCTTTATAAAATGAGGATATTTCCTTCCAGATCTGGTTTTCTAAGAGTTTATATTTTTTCATTATAAATAGTTATTAAATTTTATCAAGTGCTTTCTCTGGCTGTAGTGCAACAATAATGTAGTTTTTCTCTTTTAGTCTATTTATGTGGTGAGTTACTTTGATTTTCTGATGTTGAATTACCTTTGCGTTTTTGGAGGTAAAACTTTCTTAATGGTGTGTTATTGTCATAATAATGATGATGATAATTATGATAATTATGATAGAGTTATATTGGCCTTGCTAATATTTTCTTAAGAATTAATTTTTTAGAGTAGTATTAGAGTCACAGCAAAATTGAGCAGAAAATATAATTTTCATATATGCCCTTCCTCCACACAAGGAATAGCCTCCCTCATTATCAACATCCCCACCAGAGTGGTACATTTGTTACAACTGATAAGCCTACCCTGACACATCATTATTACCCCAAATCCATAGTTTACATTATTGTTCACTCTTGGTATTGTGCATTCTATTAGTTTGGATAGATATATAATGGCTTATGCCCATCATTATAATATCTACTAGAGGCCCAGTACACAAAAATTTGGCAACTTGGGGGTGGGGCGGGGGTCTCTCAGCCTGGCCTGTGCCCTCTCGCAGTCTGGGACCCCTTGGGGGATGTCCACCTGCTTGCTTAGGACTGCTACCTGGGAGATCGGGCCCAAGCTGGCAGTCAGACATCCCTCTGGCAGCCTGGGAGCCCTCAGGGGATGTCCACTTACCAACGTGGAGCAGGCCTAAGCTGCAGTCGGACATCCCTACTGCTGCTGA
Organism: Myotis davidii; assembly: GCF_000327345.1. Classification (NCBI taxonomy): domain Eukaryota; kingdom Metazoa; phylum Chordata; class Mammalia; order Chiroptera; family Vespertilionidae; genus Myotis; species Myotis davidii. The sequence goes on along the minus strand of NW_006286303.1, from coordinate 1,638,765 downwards.
GGAGGCAGGAGAGGCTCCTACCACCACTGCTGTACTGGCAGCCGTCAGCCTGGCTTGTGGCTGAGCAGAGCTCCCCGCTGGGA
>NW_006286303.1:1629908-1638589 GCF_000327345.1 Myotis davidii | reverse complement strand
GTTTAGGCCTTATCCCAGGATGTTCGACTGCCGGGATCGGGCCTAAACCGGCAGTTGGACATCCCTTTCACAATCCTGGACTGCTGTCTCCTAACCACTCACCTGCGTACCTGCCTGATTGCCCCTAACTGCTTCAGCCGGCCAGCCTGATTGCCCCCTAACAGCTCCCCTGCCGGCCTGATTGACGCCTAACTACTCCCCTGCCTGCCTGATCAGCCCCAACTGCCCTCCCCTGGTGGCCAGATCACCCCCGAGGCTTTTATTAGTATAGATATGACCCTTCACAGAAAATTTCACTAACCCTGCTTTCCAATAAGGGCTTGACGATTGAATCATTGGGGCCAGGCACCAAGATTTCCTTTCTTTGAATAGTGGAGGGAATAATTATTTTGTCTTTAAATCGCCCTGAACATCAAATGAGATAATGACTTAGAAAAGCATAAAAGCACCATATAAAGACAACTGTCTTTTTCGTATACTGAAAAGACAATAAAATGGTGCCGAAATCGGTTTGGCTCAGTGGATAGAGCGTCGGCTTGCGGACTCAGGGGTCCCAGGTTCGATTCCAGTCAGGGGCATGTACCTTGGTTGCGGGCACATCCCCAGTGGGGAGTGTGCAGGAGGCAGCTGGTCGATGTTTCTCTCTCATCGATGTTTCTGACTATCTCTCTCCTTTCCTCTCTGTAAAAACTCAATAAAATATATTTTTTAAAAAATGGTAAAATGAAAAACACTATTTTTATTCTCCCGCTTCCTTCCTTTACAGCCTTTATTTAAACTTTGAAATTTAGAAAAATTTCACTCCTATTTTCATTTCTTTACATTCAATATTATTTTGTATTAGTTTCAGGTTTATTAGTTACAGAATAGTGGTTGGGCACTCATATACTTTACAAAGTGTTCCCTGATATTTCCAGTAGCCACCTGGCTTCATACCATCATTACAACCCTATTGACTATATTCTCTATTTATGTGACAATAGGTTTGCAGGTTCCTTCCAATCTTTCTTTTGTGTTGCCCGCCCTTCTTTCTTTCTCATGTCTTCCCTCATTTTCTTTATATAGTATCTCAATTGGCCCTCAAAGCTCAGTGAAGGCACTGGGACACGCTTAACACATTTTACAGACCAGGAAACTGAGGCCAATTCCAGTTGGCTATGGAACTGGACTCCTCACACAGGGAGCCCTCACAGCCGGCTCTCCACCATTCCTAAGAGACAGCCGCAGGGCAAACAGAACAAACCTCCCCGTGAGGCTTCCAAACCTCATTCTCCAGCTCCTCTTCATCATGGATGCTCCAGTTTCTTTCCTCTCCACCACCCCACCTCCATTCTTTACTGCCCCCCCTTCTGGGGAGCAGGTGGTAGGCTTGCACTCACTGTGCAGGTATGCACCCCCATGGAGTGGGCGAGAACTGGGGGCGGGGCAGGCGTAGGCTTGTTTTGGGGCCAAGGCGGGAGCAGGAGTCCTGGCCTCTCAAGTGTGCAGGCCACGCGGAGGCCCGGTCAGTCACCAAACCGCCGCAGTGGAGTACCCAGCAGTGCGGTGCTCCTCCACTGAGGCAAGTGTGCAGCCCACCGCGTGGCCGGCGGGGAACTTCACCAAACCGCCGCAGTGGGGTACCCAGCAGTGCGGTGCTCCTCCACTGAGGTGGCGCTGCCCCCCCACCCCCGCCTTAGGCCTGCGAGTCCGCGCCCCTCCTCCCGGGCATCCTTCCATGCCTGCAGTCATCGCCTCTTGTTTCCCGCCTATTGGGGCCAATACAGAACCTCACTCTCCCCGGGCGGCCCAGGCCTGAGCCCCCTCCAGTGCACCCCACCTTGGCGCCGCTCTGCACCCCTTAGGCCACCCACCTCCTGGCCAACTGCTTCCCCAAAGCCGTGGCGGTTGCCCAGGATCCCCCATCAGGCAGAGGCCTGTGCGCACCTGCAGACCCCATGGCCGCGGCTCCTGGCAGCCACTTTGCCAAAGGTTCCTCTACCTTCAGGCTCTCTCCTCAAACCCCTGGGAGCTTGGCTCCTGCAGCCCAGCCCTACCGTGGCTCCCTGCAGCCCCCACTCTACTCAGCTCTCCCACCACCCACCTGTCACAATGCTGCCAGGCGCCTTGCTGTGGGCAGTGTGGTTCTGGGGCAAGGGCTGGGGGTGTGGGGAGCAGCTCCAGTAAAGTTTAGTAAACTCCAGGCTCCCAGCCCTCCCTTGAGTGGAGCCCAGGGCAGGCTAGGGGCCTGGGTCCGAACACTGCAGCTGCAGAGGCCCCACCCACCCAGGACCTCACACAGGGGTCCCAGCTGGCATTGGGGCTTATATGGCTTGTTCCCGCTGTCAAGCTCCCTGCCGCTCAGGGCCACATACAGGGGTCCCGGCTGGCATTGGGGCTTAGGTCCCACACTGGGCCAGATGGCAGCTCAAGCTGGCCTTCCCTGCCTGCAGTATGCAAATTAGGCGCCATCTTGGTTGGAGGTTAATTTGTATATTGTCCTGATTAGCCAATGGGAAGTGTGTCAGAGGTACGGTTAATTACCCTATTTGTCTATTATTAGATAGGTTAGGATGTTTTCACTGTCCTAAAAATCCTCTGTGCTCCTCCTACTCAACCCATCCACACCCAACCCCAGGCAACCACTGATTTTTTTTCTGCCTTCCTAGTTTTGCCTTTTCTAGAATGTCGTATAGTTTGAATCATATAGTATGTAGCCTCCTCAAATTGCCTTCTTTCACTTAGTAATATGCATTAAGGCTCCTTCATGTCTTTCTGTGACTTAACAGCTAATTTCTTTTTAGTGCTAAATTATGTTCCATTGTCTTGTTGCACTCGTTTATTTATCCATTTAACTGTTGAAGGACATTGGGTTATCTCCAAGATTCACTAATTATGAATCAAAGTTCTATAAACATTCATGTGCAATGCAGGCTTTTGTGTGGACATTAGTTTTCAACACCTTTGTGTAAATACCAAAGAGAGAGATTCCTGGATTGCTTGGTGAGAGCCTGTTTAGTTTTGTAAGAAACCTCTGAGCTGCCTTCCAAAGTAGCTGTACCATTTCGCATTCTCACCAGCAAGTATGAGAGTTCCTATTGCTCCACATCCTCCTCAGCATTTGGTGTTGTCAGTGTTCTGGATTTTGGCCATTTAAATAGATGTGCAATGAAAAGATCTTTTTTAACATAAGAAATAGCACTACTCCCCTACTCGAAGTCTCCTACTGCTTTCCCCTCAGTTTAATTCAAATCCTTACCATAGCCTATTAGGAAAGTGACTGTATAGTTTATCTATCCAAACCAGGGACTTGTGAGACTAAAAGAGGCTTTAGGAATAATGGCACAGAGAAAAAAAATGACAGTGTCATTTCCTAACCCTTCCCCTGCTTTCTGAGCTCCAGCCACACTCTTTTTAATGGTTCCTGCATCAAGGCCTTTGCACTAGCCTTGTATATATTAAATATCTGGTGTGTGTCAGGCATTGTATCTGGGGATATAGTGAAGAACACAAAGTTCCTACTTTCATGGAGTTCACATTCTAAAAGACTCTCCTCCAGATTCTCACATGGCTCCGCCATCATCATTCAGATACTGGTTCAAATGCCGTCTCCTTGAAAAGGTCTTCCCTGAATATCCCACCTACAGCAGCCTGCTCTCACCACCCATCGGCCTCCATCCCCTAACCCTGACTTACTGTTCTTCATTAGCACCTGGAATCATATTGGTCAATTGTTTGTTTTCATGTTGTCTGTCTCTTCCTTAGAATGTAAGCTTCAAGAAGGCAAGGCTTTGCCTGCCTTTGTCACTGCTATATCCCCAGCTCCCAGAACACTGCCCGAACCATCAGTATTTGTTTAATAAAGAAATAATGAACAGTTCACTGGGGACATTGGGTTTACACAAGCCTTTCCCCTTGGGAATGTTTAACTGTTTTCCAAGAGCATTAATAACCATGAATTCCCCAGAGGTATCTAAAGATAATACCACTATCACAACCATTTCTCTTAAAAAATATTTTCTCACACATTCAGTTAATTTAAATGGCTTTTGTGTCAGCACTGAAAATTGGACTGCTCGAGGAGAGGTACAATCCACAGACAGTTCTGAACTTCCTTGGCATCACTAAAACCCAGACTGAAAATACTTGTATGAAAGAATTGATGAGTCTTTTCCTGGGGTCATCTGTGGCATATTTATCCACCGCTCTCCTCACTAAGATGCTGCCCTTTTTAAACTATGACAGAGGCACCTGAAAGGGAGCTTCGTCTCTCCTGAATGGCCTTAGTACTCAAGTCTGGGCTGCCAGGCTCCTGAGCGGTGTTTACACCTGTGGCCAAAGTCCAACTGGTCTGAATTTTTTAGGCGATTGCCTATGTGCTTCAGAAAGCTCCCTTAAATAAGCATGTGAGTGAGAATGAGCTATAATTATAAAATAATGAAAACAATTTTTCTGCAGATCTTATGGCTATCATTCTCATGAAGATTGCCTGGCTAGTCAAATGTTTTTCCTGCAGTCTGCCAAGTTTCTCAGAAATTTAATTAAAAATGGCTTTGATGGTGTGTATCCAAGGGAAACCAATTCCTGGCTTTAACTAAGGGAGAAATGAATACTTAAAGCAGGTTGCTATGATGGACCAGGAGAACACAAGAAGGGTTATGAGACATTGAACTGGCTTGCATGTCAAATCCAGTGGATGGCTTAAAGAATTCGTTGAGAAAGATGTTTCTTTGGAGCAGAGAATGTCATGGGAACATTTGACTCAACATTACTTTTTGAGAGGTGCATGTCAAGTACTCCTTGGAAAGCAATTGCTTGGACCCCTACAGTCATCCTGCTTTAGGCATCTTGTGATCTTTGTTTCAATTATAATAAATAACTTCTTAGAATGAATTTTATTCATACATTTCAATCCTTTTCTTACCTGGTTCCCTGTGCTGTAATTGGTGTTATTGCCCAGGAGTGCAATTATGTTTTGGTAGAAAAAATGCAGCTTGTGTTAAAATTCAACTTGAACACGTTATAATTTTCAATTAGCTGCATGAACGTTCAGCTTAAAGACACTTACTTTATCTGAGGTCCAGTTTGTTTCACCATAAAATGAAGATAGTGATACCTACCTCTTGGGTTGCTCTGAGGAAAGAATATGATCACATGTGAGAGTATTTTCTGTGCAGTTTGGTATGATCAAGACAGAGACCACAGAGAGACAAGTAAGGAGCAAAATGCAAGCCCCCCTTTCCCCCCCCCAAAAAAACACACCTCAGCAGTAAAGATAAATAATATTTTAATGTAATATTTTTTAAAGTCAAACTTAATGCAAAGAAATCTATGATGAACAAAATATTAAAAAATATAATATTGTATGTCAACTGTAACTGAAAAAAAGAAAATGATGCTGACCTGGGTACGTGAGTGTGAGAAGGATAATCATCTGTTTGATAGAGCCATGAAGGACCAACATGTGACCCACAGTGTTAAGACTGTCCTTTGTTTTCAAGAAATGGTCTCAGAGTCCCGTTACCATCTCCTTGGGCTTCCTCACTGTCTGGTCAGCTGGAATCTGCTCTCAGTTTTCTGTTTGCTTGAATTCTTGCTTTCCCTTCCATGAGTCACAGAGTTGCCTTTCTGACCATTCCTTCGTTCTTCCAGTTTCTCTGTTGTCCTGCAAGGGGCACTCCCGTTCTTTGAAAAACCTCTTGTGTCCAAGATTTGGTGCCAAGTTGTTTAACCTTAGTTTTCCTGACCTTGGATTCCTCCAACAAAGACCTTTCTCTGAGGATCTCAAGGTGACATAGTGCTGCCAAAAGAAGCACCTGCTTTAGGGTACACTCTCAGGTGATTTGCTCACTCAGAGTGCATTCACTGGTCCAGCCAGGTGACAAACCCAGGTGTACAACCTGAAGATTATATGCAAACACAAAGGCAAACAATGTTTAACTATAGATTAAATGAAGCAAGTTTAAAAGTCTAGGACATGTGAGTAGAGAGAACCTACTCACATTCTCTCCTCCTATGAGAGTAAGGGGTATTCACTGATTTATTATCACCATCATCAAATCCATATTTCAGATGCAATAATAATTGATCTTTACTGCTTATTCACTATGTGCTAATTGCTGTGCTTACATTATCTCATTAACTCTTTACAACATTCCTTTGGGGTAGGCACGATTAGCCAATTTATGGATGAGGAAACACACTTAGGCTATTCCAGTTATCAATAGGAGAGTCACTCATTTATTCACTCAACAAATGTTTACAAAGTTCCTGCAGTGATTGAGGCTCTATGCTAATATCTTTGGAGCCTAAAATAGACTCTGGCTGAGTTAAACAGAAAGGGATTCATAAAAAGATATTGACCAGCTCACAAAATCCTGAGGACATGTGGCTATGTGAACAGGGACAAAGTCTACAGTCACATCACAGACCCAGTATGGTAAGGAAATGGTCGCCACTGACTCCACTGTTATGGGCATTGAAGGATACCATCAGCACCACCACCACTGCTACAGAGGGACTTGGTCCTGTTGGACCACCTCCAACAGAGAGGATCATTGATGTTCTTGCCGCTTTGCATCATTAGTTTTCCATTCAGGGCCTCATTTGAAGTATCTTCTTGGAAGAAGCTAAGTCACATGAACACATCCTAACTGCAAGGAAAGCTGGGTCATGAGTGTCTGGGAACTTCTACAGTAGGAAGTGGGCGGGGTTTCCAACCAAGACTCAAGTCTCAAAATATAGAAAGGGACTTCAGATGTTGGTACATCCAAAAGATTGACCAGTGACCACTCCATTGAGTCCTTGACCTTCAGGCACTTACAAACTAATAGGAGAGAATATGCACACAAATGACCGTGGTCTGTAAGATGTTCCACCCGAATGACGTGGACAAAGACTGCTTCTTACGGGAAGAAGCAGGAGATCAATTCTGGCTGGAGATGACAGGACAGAGTCAAAGAAGGGATTGCATTTCTGCTGAGTCTTAATGAGTGGTACAATTTGGAGAGGTAACAGTGATGAGTGGGTCAAATAAAGAAAGACAATTCAAAGAATGAGGTACCCACGCAAAAAGTCCAAGGTGTGCTGGTAATGATGCGTCCTCATTGTACTAAGTAGAGGACTAGAACAGGAAGTCTAATGCAGAGATCTAGACATGAGATGAGAAATCCTAGCCAAGATGTGTGGCCAGGCTGAAGGAAAAGAAGGAATAGACTTAGGAGTAATTACAGAAGAAGGATCAGCTGAGCTTATTTCTCCTTTGAGCTCTTGACCTGGTTATAATTCCTTTTTTGCGTCTATGATGATTTGAATAACATCTGTCTCCTCTATCATACAGATGCCCCATGAGGCAGGGCCCATGTCTGCGATCCCTCCCCCTCACATACTCAAGGGCCTCCTTAGGCCCAGATGCACAAAATTTGCTCAGTAGATATTTATTGGGGGGAAGATAGGTTGATAAACAGACTGATATATAATTAAATAAAGAAAAGGAAATGGAGATTTAAAAAGATGAATCAGGTTTTGGTTATATAGAAGTCTTATAGACATGTTGAATGTGAAGTTCAAAAGGGACATCTTAGGCAAAATTTTTTCAACCAGGTTTTGGAGACAAAAGGTGACATGATTTGTAGAATGAGGCAGCTAAGTCCGTTCCGTATCAATGGGCGATGGCCACCACATCTCAGGCATGCATGGCAATGATGACATATTACACGTGCAGTGCAGAACATTTGCATTGGAGAAAGTGGCATTTGGATAATTTCACTTTTTCTGTGCCACTGTTCAGACATTCCCGTACTGGTACAAATATTCTGGATATTTCCATGTGGTCTGAGTGGAGAGGCGTATTCCATCTGACCAGCTCCATCCGGCTGCCTGTCCTCCCACACGTGCCGTGTGAAACAGAGTAAAAGTGAACATCCAATCGGGCTGGGAGAAAAAAGGGAACGTATGTCAAAGATGCAGCTCCCAAGTCCCTCCCCCCGCCACCAGGTGCACCCCATGTCCTTAAGGAGGTCCCTCCACCAGGCTATATGTGAAAGTGTGCCTTGGTCTTATGCCATAATTCATATCAAGAGCTGATGAATTTTTCCCGTGAGCTTCTTACTGTGTGTGTTTGCTTTTCAGTGTGAGGTCCAGTGACCCCAGCAGGCTTCGATGGCTAGTAGGAGTGCAGGACTTAAGAAGGCTTTCCACCAAACTCCCCTGGTAACAGCAGGTTGTACTAGGGAACATTTTATAATTTAAGCTGCTTTAGCCAGAAAAGAAAGCAAAACTGTTGCTTCCTTACAGTTAACTGTTCTCTTCCAATAATAGTAACATTAAATGATGTATGTCCACTGTGTCTCCCCCAGATTCACTTAGAAAGAGCAACTGAATCTGGGCTGCAGGGATCTCAGAAGAAACCAAGTTATCCTGGCTAGCAAATAGGGGACATGGTTAAAAAGGGGAAACCAGTAGGTAGTGGACATTTGTGACTTTGAGCTTACCAGCAGCCTTTATTTTTTACAAAAGACACATGCCTTTTGTTGGATAATCACACCACCCTGGGCTCAATCCAGGCTATGAGGGTACCATGAGCCAGGAGTCAGTCTCTCTCTCTCTCTCTTTCTCTCTCTCTCTCTCTCTCTCTCTCTATCTTTCCTTCCAGAAAATCAATAAAAACATATTTAAAAAAGAAAAAAAATCAATCATGCCCA
>NW_006286303.1:1599919-1629558 GCF_000327345.1 Myotis davidii | reverse complement strand
CCCCCTGCCTTCCACAGAACGTAAATTAGTTCAATGCTATCATCTATATGGGAAAGTTCCAGAAATGGGCTCCAACATTTTGGTCCAAATGTATAATTATATCAGCAACAAATTCTACTTCTGAACCGACTCATTTTTATTGAGTCTGCTATTAAGATTTTAACTAACTGGAAGCAGCCCTTCGTGGCCAAACAGGCTACCACACCAAAATTTAGAACACTGTGCTGCAATGATAATCTAGAACAGTGATGGCGAACCTTTTGAGCTCGGCATGTCAGCTTTTTGAAAAACCCTAACTTAACTCTGGTGCCATGTCACATATAGAAATTTTTTATATTTGCAACCATAGTAAAACAAAGACTTATATTTTTGATATTTATTTTATATATTTAAATGCCATTTAACAAAGAAAAATCAACCAAAAAAATGAGTTTGCATGTCACCTCTGACACGCGTGTCATAGGCTCGCCATCACTGGATTATTTGCTTGGCTCATAACATGGAAAGCTTTGTTTTCCTACAACATGATTCCTGCTCTGGAGATGGTACTGATGGTGAAAGTTCTTTGCTGAGCTTCTGACTAGCAATGAATTATTTAACTTTGAGAGGTTGTCTTCCAATATGTGATTAGCAAGCTCACTGCTCAACTCCACTTGGACTAATGGGTTAATGTTTAAAGTAATTTTGAGTATAAAACATTCTGGGTCATGCCTATCTTAGTTGCAATGCTGATTCTCATGGTTTTTTTTTTTAATATATTTTATTGATTTTTTACAGAGAAGAAGGGAGAGGGACAGAGAGCCAGAAACATCGATGAGAGAGAAACATCGATCAGCCGCCTCCTGCACATCTCCCACTGGGGATGTGCCCGCAACCCAGGCACATGCCCTTGACCGGAATAGAACCCAGGACCCCTCAATCTGCAGGCTGACGCTCTATCCACTGAGCCAAACTGGTTTCGGCAATTCTCGTGTTTTTAAAAATAATTTTAGAGAGAGAGGAATGGAGAGGGAGAGAGAAACATTGATGTAAGAGGGAACCATCAATGGCTGCCTCCAGCATGGTCCCTATCAGGGATTGTGTCCTTACTGGGAATTAAACCAGCAACCTCAGTGCATGGATGGGTGCCTAACTAACTGAGCCAATCTAGCCAGGGCTTGGTTATTGTATTTGTGACAGATAAGTGAGCACAAAGTCTTTCTGTTCTACGAAACCATTTCCCTTAGGATTCTACTGATATTACCAGAAAAATAGGTGAGCCAGCTACCAGCACAAAGTAACCCAACCTAGACGTCAGAATATGACTCAGAGACACCAAATAAGGGACATAGAAAGAGGTTGGGGGCAAGAATCTAGGACTTGCAAGGGACCATTAAGATTTCCAGGAGAGATTACGGAAACATCTGCAAGGTCAGGGCAGGAAGTCCAGAGAGGGAAGTGCCTTCCTTAGGACTCCTGTGAGAGCGCTGAGATATTATATAACCCAGGGCCAGGGAGGCCGATTAAAGACCAGCGAGTAAACTCCAAGAAGGACCAAGAGGCCCATCCACTCAAGTCCAAGTCCTTCAGTCACACCGAGGAGCGGACAAGCCTCGGGGCTCTGGGATCCGGTGAACTGCTTAGCCAGGCCAAGGTGGAGCTCACAGTTAATTGCACAACAATAAAGAATCTGTGTTTGGGAAATCTCTAGACTGCCTTTGCTTCTGTTCCAGCCCAGGCTTTGCCAATCACGACCCTGCAAAGGGCTAATCAAAGGACAAAGCAAACAGGGTTGATTGCTGAGTTACAATCAAATAGTTGTGAAACTTTGCAATTTGGGTGCTTGGAAAATACGAGGCCTACAAAACCTCAGCTGCATGACAGATAATTGGCCAGAAAAATACATCCAGGAGGGGCTTGGATGGCTTTGGGTATGAAAGGAATGTCTCCCTGCAGCTCCGTGGGGGCGTGGCGAGGTAGGACTGGGGTGGGGGCTGGACTACTGGGGACTCATGTCAAGCCCTGCCAGCTTGGCAAGAAGCCTGCGCTTCCCTGGGTTGGCGCCCAGCACACAGCCAACCCTTCCTCAGGGCTGCAAACCCCGTCCACTGTTTCCCAGGAGAGAGCTCACCTTCAGCCTGGCCTTGCGGAATCCCCACGTCTGAGGCCCTCCCACATCAGCCCAGCATTGTTCAGCCTGTCAGATGGCCCAGCCTCCTCCGCATTTTCTTTAAATAGTGGGAAAACAGTTGCTCTCTGGAAATACAAGGTTGCATCCAAATTTAAAAAAGAAAAATAAGAGAGGCAAGCATTCAAGCAAAACTCTTGGACTTGGGCTCCTGTGTTAACATACCGAATAAAGGAAAACAGGAAAACAATTGCAATAGTAAAAATAGATGACTTCCTGCGTGTAAATTGTGCGCTGACCTTGTTGATTGGCGCGTGGTCAGTGTTTGCTGGCCCGCCACCGCCTGCATGAGCGTGCATACCTAAGGGACAGTTCTCAGGGCTCAGCCATCTCTCGCTTCTATTTTAAAAGCATTTGTTTATAGATGTGTCTGTTGGCACCGAGAACCTTTTCTCCTGGATCTCAGTGCCTGTCAGAGATTGATTCCCTCATCTTTGGTTGCATTCCTGTGCATCTACTGGAGGAGAATTTACTGAATATTGAGAGCACCCTGGGACAGAGATGGTACCTGTGCATAACACCACACACCTTGATGATGTCACACTGCCAGCACAGGCTGGAAGAATGGAGAAAACAACGCCTCGTCCTGCTGAGAGAACATTCACCCGCTCAATGAATGAGCACTTACACATGCCAGGCACCACCCTATGCACTGGTGAGCTTACACTGAGTGGCCAGATTATTATGACCACCCCATCAGTACTCCATTGACACTTCCAAAAATACTGAATATTGAAAACTTCCTAAGCAAATATTCTCAAGGTTTTATTATTATTATTATTTTTTTTTAAATTTAAATCTTTATTGTTCAGATTATTACATTTGTTACTCTTTTTTCCCAACATAACTCCCCTCCCCCCAGTTCCCACCCCACCCTCCGCCCTCACTCCCCACCCACTGTCCTCATCCATAGGTGCACGATTTTTGTCCAGTATCTTCCCGCATCTCCCACACCCCTTTCCCCCCCAAGAATAGTCAGTCCATTCCCTTTCTATGTCCCTGATTCTATTATAATCACCAGTACATTCTGTTCATCAGATTATTTATTCACTTGATTCTTAGATTCACTTGTTGATAGATGCATATGCGTTACTCTTTCCTCCTAGTTGTAGGACTTCCACTCAGCCAGCGTTCCTGTGGGTCTGGGTGATGTCCGTTCCGTCTTTTAGTTTCACTTTTGAAATGGTTGTTCGAGGCGGCAAACTCCGGCGTTAACCTATGTCGCCATCTTGGTTCTCTGTCCTATTATTATTATTATTATTATTATTTGCATAACTAATTCATTTCATTGTACTGATGGGGTGGTCATAATAATCAGGCAGGTCATAATAATCTGGCCACTCAGTGTATATTCCTGATTGATAAAAGGCAATAGCCATAGAAATAAGTAAATTACAGAGTCCATGATAACACAGATGAACAGAAAAACAGAAAGCAGGGTAAGGGGGATTGGGCAGATGGGTGGTATTAAATAAGACAGAGTGGACCTTGATAAGAAAGCAACAGATAAGCAAAGACTTGATGTGAGGCAAGTAGCCAAGCAGATATCTCAAGAAAGTGCCCAGGCTGACACAGCAGCCCGAACAGTGGCCCTGAGGCAGGGCTGTTACGATTAGCCATATGAGACTTGGTTTCCCTCTCTTTCTCTGTCGGAGGCCTCTCCTGGGCAACAGAGGGGATGACATTCAAGTAGCAGAAACAGTGATGAGGATGGTTCCAACAGGGGCAGCTCTTTGGAACTGGGGCGGGCTGGGTGAAAAGGAGAGGTAAAAGGTTAAAAAATAAATAAATAAATGAAAAGAGCACATTCCAGGATTCCACTCCCTGAGTGGAGAGTAAGAGCTGGAATCTAAAGGGCACACCCAAAACAAGTCAGCAGGAGAGCAGGAGCCGTGACCTCGTGTTTTCGTTCCCCGCACAGTTATGAGCATGGCTCGGTGCCTCCTGAAGCACTCGTGGAATTTGGCCTGGGATCACAGAATTTTAGGACTGGATTGTTCCTTCCTGGCCATGCTTGTTCCCTCCTAATCCCCTTCCCTGCGTCGCCTTGGTCACTGGAATTCTCTTAACCATTTTCTGTTCAGGGCCACCCCAGGATAATCTACACCTCTCAGGACTGCCCGCCTCTTCTCTCCAACAAGCAGATTAATTTACTGTGATCCAAGGTCCTGGGGGGAATGCTCACCTCTGCTTAAAGAGGCATCGCAGTGGCCAGGGCCTGGGGACTCAGGTATTTATCAAAAAGCATTTTATTTTCTCTCAGAGCTATTCCGGTTCCAGGATGAGAGAGAGAGAGAGGTGAAGCTAGAAGCATGTGTATTTAAAACCATTCTAGCCCTGACTGGTTTAGCTCAGTGGATAGATAGAGCGTCAACCTGCGGACTGAAGGGTCCCGGGTTCGATTCCAGTCAAGGGCATGTACCTTGGTTGTGGGCACATCCCCAGTAGGGGGTGTGCAAGAGGCAGCTGATCAATGTTTCTAACTCTATCCCTTTCCCTTCCTCTCTGTAAAAAAAATCAATAAAATATATTTTTTAATAAAAGATCACACAGCTATCGAATAGCAGCAACCTAACCCTTGATACTGATTGAGAATTGATCTATAATAATTGTTAGATCAGAGCTACAGGGAAGATTCCACAAACCTGCCAATCAGAAACTTGAGGTGGAACTGAGGCTGAGTCAAGCCAAGCTTTAAAAAAGCCATTCTAGCCACCCACTGTTCTTGGGAGACTAACAACACTCTAACCCGCGTCATGCCTCTGTAGTCTGTGTTTCCGGAGTCCTCCTCCTTGTTAACTGAGCACTTGGCATTTCTCGGCGGGGCCCTGCTTTCTCCTGCCTCCAGGGATGTGGACCTGCTGTCCTGGAAGGCTATTCCAGCCCCCTCTTCACCTCGCGTAAGCCTGCTCATCCTTCAAGTCCCAGCTTAGTCAGTCCTTCCTCAGGGAAGGGTTTCCTAACCCTTAAACTAGATTGTGCCACTGTCTCAGAACTTAGCATGGCACCTGGCACAGAGTGAGTGCTCCATAAATATTACTGCTTCATTAATACATCTGATTGATGAATGGATGAACTTTTCACAGAAAGAGAAGCTAAGGTCAATGTGAAATTTGTTTTAAATTGCGGACCAGGATATCAAAAGTTTCTACCACAAAGAGAATCAAAGACAAGGAATTCTTTAAGGTCTGACGCACTATTCAGGCCCGGTCAACCAGGTCAATCTCCAGAGAAAGCCATGGGGATCTGTCCTAGGGCATCCACCCTTTGGCTGAGTTAGCCCAGTTAGCTGAGACTGAAAACAAGCTGGTTCCCTCTCCCCCACACCCCCTACCCACCCAGGCAGAGGTGGTAATGCAAGGGAAAGGGACTGACCAGGAAAACTAAGCACACCCAGCTGGGAGGAGCAAATAAACTAAATTACAGCAACATAATGTCAACATTTTGCTGCCTTAATCCTCTGCTGGTGACCTTGGGCCAGTCACTTAACTTTCTGAATCATACTTTTTTGTCCAAAAAAAGTAAACTGGGGGACACTGAAAGATAAAGGGGTCTTAGCCAAGTCTATGTATGACAAAGTTTCCACACAATAGTAGTAGTATTAATGATCACCGATGCTATCCCCAGCTGTTCCCCAGTACAATTTTATTAGTCCCACTGATGTTTCCTGATTCGTTTCCATTCAGGAAGCTTTGAAATAATGGTTAGCAGAGGGACACATTGCAAAAATAAAAATTCTCACTCTTTTAACTTTTCCATCCACTTTAATCCCACTGCCCATCCTTCCTCTCCCAGCTTCATCTGGACCCCTGCCATTCCTGTGATCAATCCTGCACTGGAGAGAACCTTCCTCGTTGCAGGGGTGGGAGGGCTGTGAGGGCTGGGAGGGCTGGGGCAGGGGATATCTGGCCCCGCATGCCTGTTGAGTGTGATGTCCTTTTGTGGTGCCCTCAAAAACAGAAGTGAGGAAACAGGCCATCATTTATCATGTGGCTTTGTAATGGATGCTGATAATGCAAAACAGCCAGGCTGCTCTGGAGGTCGCTCCAGTGAAGTACCGAGTCAGCTGTTGGGAGCCAAGTCGGAAAGGGAGGTTCCCTGTGTGGCGTGCCCTCCTGCAGGGATCTCCCTGTGGTAACAACTGTCCACTTGGGAAGAGAGCCTGCCATTGGCCCTCTGGAAGGCACACAACCTCCTGCCTTATGTAGGTGGACAGTTTGGATCCTCTAGGGCAGTGGTTCTCAACCTTCCTAATGTCTCGACCCTTTAATACAGTTCCTCATGTGGTGGTGATCCCAGTCATAAAATTATTTTCGTTGCTACTTCATGACTGTAATTTTGCTACTGTTATGAATCATAATGTAAATATCTGATGTGCAGGATGTATTTTCGTTGTTACAAATTGAACATAATTAAAGCATAGTGATTAATCACAAAAACAATATGTAATTATATATGTGTTTTCTGATGGTCTTAGGCGACCCCTGTGAAAGGGTCATTCGACCGCAAAGGAGTCGCGACCCACAGGTTGAGAACCACTGCTCTAGGGGGAGCTGAAGACTTGTCCCCATTCCAGCCACTCGTTTCCCCCTCCCCAAGTCCTTCCCAAGCTAGGCACACTACTGGAGGCAGGTGCAAGAGGGTAAAGCTCTTGGTGTGATGGTGTCTGCTGGCCTTGAGCCAATCACTGTGGCAGAGGAAATGTAGCATTCTGGTTGGCCAGGCCTAGGTCATCTGCCCATTCTTGGTTGGGGGCGAGACAACCTCAGCCATACTCACAGCACAATGAGGCATGTTTCCGGAAGTGAAGGAAAGCAAAGTGTGATGGGCACTATCCTGACAATGGCATGATATCTTCTATTTCTCTACATTCCCATGCCTTTGCCTAAAGGAAGCATCAATCACTATGCATTTCTTGGCAAGAAAACACCTGAATCCACAAATGAACACACGATGAAAGCTAGGGAAAGGTAGAGTTCCATGGAAGCACTTTTGAAAAAGGGACCTTTCCCCCTAGAGGAACCCACCTAAGAAGATGCCAAGCCAAGAGAATGACATTGCTAAAATAATGACTGGTCCAGCCTCAGACCCACTTAGCCACACTCTCCTTCTGACTGTGCTGCTCTTCTCAATGTCACAATGGCCTCCATGTTTCTACCTCTTGGGCTCATTTCTCAGACCTCATCTGACTTGCCCTATTAGCAGCATTTGACCCAGTTGATAGTGTTCTTCTCCTTGAAACCCTTTCTTGGCTTGGCTTTTAGAATATCACACTCACTTTGTTTTCTTCCTACCTCACTGGCTATGCCTTTTGGATTCTTTTGCTGGTTCTCCTCATCCCTGCAATTTCTGAATGTTCAGTGATCAGTACTTGACCTTCTTCTTTGCTGTCTAGCTTACTCCCTAGGTGATCTCATCCAGTTTATGGCTTTAATCCACCCATGTGCTATGGTTCCAACTTGTTTGTGTCTAGCATTTGCTAAACCCCAGATCTTGTTTCTACTTGAATATTTAATAGACATCTCCAAACTATCCCTTCTAAAACTGAACCCTTGATAGCTCTTCTTCCACTACTACCAAAAAGGAAGTTCCCCCAGAGATCCAGTCACTCCAGCAAAAATAATTTTGTTCTTGATTTCTCTCTCTTATACTCCACATCTTGTCCATCAGAAAATTCTATAGGCCATTTAAAAAATATTCAAAATTGAATACCATCTCCCCTGTTACACCCCTACTCTTAACAGGTCTCCCTGCTTCTGCCTTTGTCTCCTATCCATTCTCATCCTCATGGCCCATTCTCAACATGCTGGCCACACTAACCCAAGTCAGACATTCGCCAGATCATGTCACTCTGCTCCCAAACCACAGTGGCCTCTGAGTAAAAGGTAAATCATTATTATGATTTATGCAGGCCTACATAATCTGTCCCTCACTTACCCCACTCAGACTATCTCCTACGAATCACACCTTTGTTCGCTCTGCTCCAGTCACGGGAACTCCTTCTCCAGACATTCCAGGCAAGCTTCCACCTGAGGGCCTTTGCACCTGAACTTCCCTCTTACTGGAAAGCTCTTCCTCCAAATATCCACAGGGTTCCCTCTTCAGCTTCCTTAAGTATTGACTCAAAAGTCACCTTCTTAGAGAGGTTTACCCTGAAACCCAACACCACTCACTGCTCTTGCTCCCCTTCCCTTTTTCTTTTTTCTTTTGTCATTATTTTTTAAAAGAATTTATTCTTTTAAAGAGAATTTATTATTATTATTTTTACTTATGTCAGTTAAGGTCTCTTGATGGAAGATTCTTACTAAGAATTCTTACTAAGATTCTTAAAAGCCTGTGCCATTGTCAATAAAATTAGTTCATAAATATGAGAATATATATACTTCATTCTTTTTTTAAATCGAAGTATTAAAATGTTAAATACTTTTAGGTGTACAACATAATTTTATAGCATTTTTTCTTACCTTTTCCCAGCTTGTTTCACAATACTGTAGTGAGATAATTAAGCAAGCATTCACAACACAGAGTTTAGAACCTAAATGCATTGATTCAAATCCAGGTTCTTCCTCTAACTGTTTGTATGACTTTGAGCAAGTAATGTAACCTCTCCATGCCTCAGTTTTTTATCTCTGTGAAATGAGGACAATGATCTTATCTTGTAGGTTTTTCTGAGGATTCAATGCATTACTGTGTAAAATACCTGGCAGTGTTTCTCCATATTTGCTATTACTGTTGTGGTCGTGGCAGTGGTTAGCAATCCATTTTCAGTTCACTTGATTTTGGGAGGTAAAACTTAACATCTGGATTTCTTTCCAGTTCCTTAAAACATATACCTTAATTTTATTAATTAATGAGTATATCATATTTTCCTTTTTTCTCTCTTTGAAGGTACAAGTAAATTAAATTCATTATAGGGAATTTGTGGTACTATAAATAATTTCTTCAACTTTTTTCCTGCACAACCACAATATACAATCACAATGCAAGTGCAACATTGAGCTGAGTGGAATTCAACTCCCAGTTACTGAATTGACCCCATGTGAGGAACAGAAGATGAAGACAAGGTCCTTCCCAGAACCACTGTCTATATAAGATCAACATATGCACGATTAATTTCTCAATATCTGCTATGTGCTCTATGATTCTTTTATTTATATCTTGAGATTTCAGTTTTTCTCCATCTCCCAATTATCTCTTTTTTTGTAATTTTGACTCCAGGATGCATTAGTTCATTTGAACCCATTTCTTGTTTGAATGTGGGAACACATGACATTAGTTGTTGACTACTACCGACTACTTAATGAAATTGTTTTTGAAATCCTGCCTATTAACCTTTCACCTTGAGGCCCGTGCATAGTTTCTGTATTCATTAAAGATTAACTCACTACCAGAGTTATTTATGAGTTCTTGCCTCAGTCTGAACCTGCTTGGCCTAGTCAAGAGACCTGGGAGATTCCAGAATGATGTCCTCAGCCTTCTCCTGAGACACTGGCTGTCCTGCTTGTCTTCCCTCTCCTAGTCTTCCCCACATGCTATTCTCCCACCTCTCTTTACTCTCTTCTCCAGGAGGTGCAATTGTAGCTGGTCCTTGACCATTTGACTTTGAAGTTACTTTTATAGATGTTTAATCAGGTGTGCAGATCAAGAGATGAAAAATAAAGTGTGGATGTTTTAAAATATTTATTCAGAAAACAAATTCAGCAATATTCAGTTCGGCCTCCTGTCCTTCCCGGGGGCATTGACATCAACATCCTCTGGTCCTACAGCTTAATACCCATGAAATTAATTGTTTTCTTCATGCCTGAAAGTTTCCCCACCCTCTACTCTGGATAAACAGACTCAGAAGTGGTTTATATACTAGGTTGTTTTCCTTCTGAAAGAAGATCCTTAAAGTAACTTCAAAAAACAAACGGCAACTCTAGGGATTTAATAATAAAAAGGAGGCAATGATTAGGTTAAAAAGCCTTTCAGTAAGCTACAATGCTATTCATGAGAATCATAAAATCCACCGTTTACTAATATTAAAGTGTTTAGACTAATAAGAGTTATGAGGAAAGATGCTGATGAGGGTAGTTCCTTGGATCATTTTCTTGAAGGTTATCAAGATAAAGCGAAGTATCTATAGTCTGATATGGGCCACCTTGGGATATAAAGCCCAGGGTATTTAACTCTTGTAAGGGACACAAAGATATGAGAAAAGTGTCTCAATGGTTCCCTAAAAAATCAACAAGGCTGGCCAAGAGGGAATGGTCCTTCCATGTTGTTTTTTAAATACACTAATACATAAGCTTTACCTTTAGGTGTATTTGTAGTCCAAGGTCAGGGATTGTGGGTCAGCTTTCCAAAATGTACTCAAGGCCTTTGGTCCCAGACCAATAATGATAAAAGGAAGGATCTGCACACTTAAGAATCTGGCTTGGATAAGCTGGTTGACAAATTATAAGAAGCACTAAAACTCATCTCAGGAAGTTTGGAAGACTACTTTTCCCATTAGGGCCATAACCAAGATATGACCACAAAATTTTTGGTAGACACAGCCTGATTTTTATCAGACATTTGAATACCCCAATAAAATGGCTACATCATTTAGAAAAGATTAAAGGAATTCACATGATTCTCCAGGCCAAGGACTACTGGTGGGATATGAAGTTCAATCAGTAACCACAATAAGTAAATAAAATAGGAATTTGAGATCACAAACCTTAAAGAGATGAATGAGCTAGAGGAGACCTTCATGGGCAGGAAGAAAACCAGAAGCAATAGTGATCTCCATCCATGGTGCTCAGAAAAACAAAGTTGTGTCAGACAAGATTGAACTATCAGAGGATTTGACTGCATTGTCCAAGGACTGCTTACAAAGAAAGAAAATCATCTGTTTTGTTAAAAAATTGTTTTCTGGAATTTCATCAAAGTGAAAAAGCCCATCACATGCATACCTGAAAAGCAGCTTTAACCAACATTCATTGAAAGGAGGGTCAGGTTTTTGGACTTCAGTGAGGGCTACTGAAACCTTTACCAAAAGGTGGCACAAAGCTGCTCTGTTTTTTGGGGAAAATGTCTCTGGGTGAGATTCTGACATTAAAGCACAAAAGTACTAATCAATTAAAATAAAGAAAGAAGGAAAACCAGCTGTGTCAAATATCTTTATACCTTATTTAACCTTTTCAATGACATGTGAGGTTACAAAAAAAAAAAAAAAAAGGAAACTGAAGCTCAGAGAAGCAAAGTAGTTTTATCAATTTTACCTAACCAGTAAGTTTCTACCCAGGGCTTAGATCTAGAATGGAGAGTGTCCAGAGTCCCTCCTATTTCCACAACATGCTACCTCCATTTGGGACAATGATCTCTGTGTGGATTAAACAGGGAAAGGGCCAAGATAATGCTTTAAAGAGGTAAGCATTAGGCCTTTGTCCTATTTGTGGCTCCTTTAAGATGCAAAATGTATATTGCATTAAGTTACCACATTAGTTGCAATGCAAAGTCCTAAGTTTGGCATATAAGGCCCTCCATGATTCTTCCCCACTCATTTTCCCACCACATTGTCCTATTTATACTTCGACTAACTCTAAAACAGCATGGAAAGATGATATACACTGGGGTTCGGGGTGTAGACAGTGAATAATAGAATTATATTTTCCCAAAATAAGAAAGCTAGATCGTGCATACATGATATATCAAAGAAGAAACAAAAGATGGCTTGCTATTTAAAAGGAGTAACAATTTGGGGGGAGGAGAATACAGAACTTTAGCAACTCTTTTAATCACATCTGTTTTTCTGTGTTCCATGTTCCAACTAGAGAAAGAGTAATCAAAGCAAACAGCTTAGGAATGAAAATAACTTTATTGGGAATGTGTGGACTGAATGTAACCTGTGTGAAAGGCATGACTGAGTGAATGCCAGTGGAGACCTGAAATAAGACTGATGGCTTGATAAAGAATCAATGGAGACTTGGAAAAAGATGAAAATGATTAACCCTGAAAGGCAAAAACAGCCTACTGCAGAGTTGGGGAGAAATTTATATTAACTGAAAGGTGAATGGAAGTATACCGATAAAACAAAACAAAATGATAGTCTTCCTGTGCTTTTCCTCATGAAACAGAGCAGCCCCAGCAACCTGAGAGAAGGTAGCAATGCGCATAGATTTCATTCTCTTGCTCAGAGTCACAGACTGACTCTGTCTAAGCAGAACTTAATATGTGGGTGGCTATCTTTTGAGATGGAGAGAGAACTGTTCCTTATCCCACCCCACCTCCAAGTTTCTAATCTATTTAGAGACTATTAACCTTCCTAAAACAACATGATGATGATGATGATGATGATGATGATGATGTATGTGTGTGTGTGTGTGTGTGTATGTATAGTAAATGCATTCTTATGAGGACAGTTCTTCATAAATAGAGTAATGAGTAGAATGATAAAGGTGTGAGTCCAAGGTAAGAATTATGGTCCTTTAAATAATAATAAGAAGAAGAGTAAGGGAGAAAAACATTTTTTACAGCACTTTGTATGCTAGTTATGAATCCAAGTATTATTTATGCATTAACTAGTGTTTAGAACAACCCTGTATGAATTAGAATAGCAAGAGCTACAATGTGGTAAAGATAAAATAACTCAACAATTTATATAGTTAACACAACACAAGTTTATTTCTTGCTCATGCAAAGTTTGATTTAGATAAGCAGAGACTCTCCTCCACCTAGTAACTCAGGGATTCAGGCTCCCTCCATCTTTTTTTAAAAAATATATTTTATTTATTTTTTTTTTTAGAGAGGGAGGGAGAGGAATAGAGAGTCAGAAACATCGATCAGCTGCCTCCTGCACACTCCCCACTGGGGACATGCCCACAACCAAGGTACATGGCCTTGACTGGAATCGAACCTGGGACCCTTCAGTCCGCAGGCCGATGCTCTATCCACTGAGCCAAACTGGTTAGGCGGCTCCCTCCATCTTATGATACTACCCTAACATACTGTGGCAGAGGACAGGGATGCAGAAGGCAAACCAGCTACTAACTGCATTAGCCTTCCACTCCCAGACATCTGGTCACATGGCCCCAGTTACAGCAAGGAAGGCTGGGAAATGTTGAGGAGCTCATAGGTATCCCAGTGAACACTGTCTCTTTCAGTGCTCATGAGGAAGGCCATAGCATAATCTCTGTGATTTTTACAGATGATAAGAAACTGGCATAAAGCAAAAATAACTTACCCAAATTCACACTGTTAGTAAGTTGCACATCTGCTATTTTAACCAGACGAAATTATACTATTTTATCTTTCCAAAGTAATAGAAATACCAATGATTTTATGAATGATTTCTACCAGAGAAACAAACTGTGGGTGGAGATAGCAGATCTCTCATGGGACCCCAGAGCCAGGTTACATGAGCACCAGCTGGACACTGGAAAATAGGCAGTAAAATGTGCAATCACATTTCTGTAGACCTGAGAAGGGACTCAACCAGCACGCCAGTGCTCAACAAAAACAGTTGAGAGAAATTCCCACATCCTGCAAACATAGCATCTAGATATACCTCTCTTACTGAGGATAAGTAGCATAAAAAAATCAACTCGAGACATATGTGGAAAGTATTGAAAATCCAAGGTAAAGGGAATGGGATATTCACAATACAGGAGTCTATGCTCAAGAGCAGGGGTGGGCAAACTTTGTTGTCTGGTCCAGATGGTAAATACTGAAGGCTTTGCAGGCTGTACTGCTTCTGTTGCAACTACCCAGTTCTGCAGAGAGCCACCAAAGCAGCCACAGACAAGACATAGATGACAGGGAGTGGCTGTGTCCCAATAAAATTCTATTTACAAAGACAGACTGTGGTCCAGACTTGACCCATGGGCTGCAGTTTGCCAACTCTTGCTTTAAAGAGTAGAAAATTAGGAAATATAAATGATTAATAAACATTTGTTGAAGAATATTCAATTTGGTAGGACTCCAAGAATTATAAATCTAAGCAGTGAAGTGATTATTTATCAACAAACTGACAAATATTTTTAAAGGATTTATTGTTAGAAGAGTTTCAGTAGGATGATTTTATATTTCTGATAAGAATGTGAATAGCTTGAATATAACTTAGGTTGAAATTAATTTCTTGTAGAAAATTACATATAGAAAACATATATATGCGTATTATGTTAAGTGAAATAAGTCAGACAGAGAAAGACAAATACTGTATGATATCACTTACATGTGGAATTTAAAAAGTCAAACTCACAGAAACAGCGAGTAGAATGGTGGTTACCCAGTGCTAGGGTTGGGAAGGGGGGATGGGGTATCTGTTGGTCAAAGAATATAAATTTCCAGTTATAAGATAAGTAAGTTCTGGAGATTGGATGTGCATCATAGAGACTATAGCTAACAGTGTAGTATTATATACTTGAAAGTTGCTAAGAGAGTAGGTCTTAAATATTTTCACCCCAAGAAAAGGTAATTATGTGAGGTGATGAAGGTATTAACTAACCTTATCGTGGTAATTGCTTATTTAGCAATATATAGGGCATCAGATAATCATATTATACACCTGAAACTTATGCAATGTTATATGACAATTACATCTCAATGAAGCTGGAAAAATATATACATGCATATATGTATGCCAATCTTATGAATATATTTAAAACTGCATAAACTCTCATAATTAGGAAAAAATTTACAAAATACAAAAGGAGACTCATAGGCTTTGAATCAGACCTGATTTGAGTTCTTTGCTATACACTACCTGGTGATCTTGGCCAAATTACTTCATACATCTGATCCTCAATTTCCTTATTTTAAAAAAATAACAGATATAATCACATCTACTTCACATGATTTTTAGAGGATTAAATGAGTTCATGTATACATAAAGCATCTATTTCTAGTGCATATTAGGTTCTTAATAAGTATTGCTTACACTTTGAAAAAGGGATACAAACTTGAGATTTCACAGAAAAGGCAGAGAGTCTGAAAAACTGGGGAACGATCATTATAAAAGCTTTGAAAGTTGAAGAGAGGGACTTTTTGTGGGTTTTTGGTGTGTTTTTTTTTTTGCATGTGGTGTTGGGGATGGTGGTTAGGGAGAAGAGGTGAGTGGGAGAAGTGAGAGAAGAGACAGAGAGAGAGAGTGGAGTGGGCGGAGAGACAGAGAAAGAAGGGAGATTGACTCTTGTTTTAGATGTTTTGGTGACTGGTGGATTATGGAAGGTTTTTTTTAGTCAGGATTCAGGTGGCTGCAAAGCAGGTGGTCTAGGGTTGAAAGAACTGGGATGGAGGAAGAAAGTACTATGGCTCCTTTTCTGAACACAGGGACTGAAAGCAAAACCTTCTCTTAGAGGGAAACCAGCAAAGAGGCCCTCAGGGACTAGGGTCCAGGGCCAAATGGGGGCTTAACAACATGAAGCTCAGCCAGCAAGTGCTTGTGCCTGATGAACAGGTGGACCTTACGAGGAAGGTCCTGGATCGAATCCCAGACCCCACCTTTGTGAGTTGTTCCCTGAGTCTCACACTGCAGCAAAGCTCCTTGACAAAGCACAGGGGATGCAGAGAAACATTGAGGGAGGTGATGGAGGAGAAAGGGAGATCAGACTAAAGGATTTGACTCTCACAGTGGGGTCTTCAGGGCAGAATTATCTGCCTCCCAGTGCAGGTCACCAAATAGTCTTCCTTACAAGAAGCCCCTTACAAGACACCAAAGAGGCACCAATAGCAGTTGGACAACAGTTCCTCAAATATCTCTCATTCTCACCTCCAAGAACAGCACGAAGAGTGCTTTGCAAAATTTCCCTTCTCTTGTTTCTTCCTCACATTTCCACCACCCTACACCCCATATGTCTGCTCTTTTGGCTGACTCCTTATTTACATCTTTATTTCTCAGCTTGGTGCCCCTTTCTCTGACCTCCCGGGAGGATCAGCTATGGCTTCTAGAATCTGACACTGAAATCTAAGTGACACTCACTGTTCTGCAATGGCATTGTCTGAGTGCCTGTCTGTCTCACACTATATTGTGGTGAGAAATTTGAGGACAGAGACGCTATCTCATGGCCATCATTGTCTAGCTCCTAGGACAGTAACCAGCACACTACTGTAGCTGGGCTCTTCTTTTGGTCACTTTTCAGCATGTCTCCTTCACTACCACACTCAACATAGTTCCTTTGGTGCTTTAGGACCCAACTTCTGACACACAGGACAGAGTGATCCTATGAATCATGGCGTGGAAAGCAAAGAGGAGCTGCAAGAAGTGAAGACATGGTACACAGTGGGGACTGATGGACTCAGCTGTGACCACAGAGACGACCACGACTGAGAAATAATTGCATACTTTCCACCTGCTCATCTGCAAGTGCCCCTTTGGTTCACACTTCTGACAATATTTTAAATGTTTGGCCAACTACTGGGCAAATCTGAGTGTAGGAAATCAGCCTATTAACCTCCAACTTGACTTGTTCTCCCTACAATTTTGAACCTAATTCTGTAGTCTGTACTTGGCAATCAGTCAGCAAATCATTTCAGTAGAACTGAGGCCATGATACCCTTGTCAATAAGGCAATCGGAACTGCAACCAGTTTATTGAGCATGAACTCTAAGCCATGTACCAGGTGAAGTGCTTCACATGCATTATTTCACTTAGTCCTCATAACAAACCTCTGAGATGAACATTGTTGGAAACATTATTGCCCCAATTTAAAAAACGAAGAAACTAATGGAGTTTGAGTAACTTTCCCAAAGTCACACATTTAAAAAGTGTTATAAAAAGGATTTGAAACAAGTCTTTCTGCCCTGTCCAAACTGTATTGCCAAGAATCGTGGATATAAGAGACTCACTAGAAATCACTCAACAGAAGTTTAGTTTGGCAAGACCCCAATCTCAAACTATATATTCCATTATGATGGAAAGTGACTTATCTGAGAGACCAGGGGTTGGGTTGGACTACTGATAATTATGCTGCCTTTAAGAGACTTAGGTTGTAGTGGTAGCAATCACAGACCTCAAAAGCATGTTGGAAGTTGACCCCAATTAACACCACTGAGCGTACTCAGTTTAGCTCTAATATCATGTAACTGCTACAACATCCTTAAAGCTCGGGCTCTGTTTTCCAGGGTCATTGATGACAGCTTTGTTTTCAGAACAAACAACTAGATTGGGATAAGGATTCCCAGGGGATATTTAGTCTCAGTGTCTATGACCCACATTGTAATCCCTAGAAATAAACACAGTCCACTTGCCAAAAGGTCTGCCCATCATGTTGGTTCAGACAAAGGTATAACAAACAAAGTGAAGAAGGTTACTGAGTAGAGGAAAATCTCACACCATTAACAAGGCAGCAAGACAGACCTACTTTTCTAAGGGTTTAAGAGTGCCTGAGGTAACGGATTAGCTCTGACATAGATTCAAACCTTTGGTAGAAGAAAAGCTTATAGCTTAATTTTGCAAGACCCAGCATAGAAACTTGTTGGGCCGTAGAGAGATGGGGTCTGAGAAAATTGGATTAGATCTCTTGATATAAGGACTTGAGCAATCGGAGAGGAAAATGCAATGATAAGTAACTGTAGCAGTCAACTCCCTCCCCTGTGCAATGTTTCCATTCCAGAGATCAGGAGCTGGAAAAGCAAACCATCACTGATCTGTTCCCTCCAGTAAGTGAGTTGACCCTGCACTGCAACAGCTTTGGCTCCTGGTAACTGGAAATAATAAATCCTCTTTATAGACAGTAGTTTTGAGCTGCTACTTTCTTCTATTTAGAATAATAATAATAATAAAAGGAATGATTGGCTCCTGAAAGGTAAGCTTCAAGAAGAAAGACTGCTCCATCTTCTCTTGTTATTGGTAATTCTATGTTTATCTCACCATCCATTTTGGTCAGTAGCCACCTTCCCTTTTTTGACCCCAAAGCTATACATGAGCTTGTTTCAATGAGCTCTTTCCAACATTCTCATTACCCCTATCATTGAACTTACTCTACTATATTATAATTGTTTATGTGTCTTCACATATGAGAATTCAAGCTTTTGGTCTTATTCATTTATTTTATGTCGGTGTTTACCACAGTGTCTTACACATGGCAAGTTTTAAGAAAGGTATCTTGAATGAATTCACAAATGGATGAATGGATGGATGAGTAGCCACAGGTCCTCTGAAGATGCTCTGGAAGATACTAGTACATCTGGATGATCTCTCAGAACATTCCAGCTCCTTCTGTGTTCTTCAGATGAATCACTTAACATCGCTAGGTTCACTTTTCTTATTTATAAAATGAAAGCAATGCTGCCCATTTCATTAGGTTGCTGTGAAGCTCAAAATAAGAACTTCATGCTGGGTGCCTATCCATGAACCAGACTCTGTTCCTTTTTCACTCTCTCTACATTCAGTCTGTCTTTTACTAGAAGACGTTGGCCAGGATTGCACTGGGGCAGCAGCTATGCTGTTTGTAATGTGGTAAAATGATAACTTGCTCCCAATAGCTCAGCTGTTTGAGTCTGATGTGTTCAGAAGGTTTTTCCTGGAGGTGGGAGAAGAGGAGGGACTATATCAGTTCCTCAATTCAGTTTACCTTACAATATAAATTTTGTATATTAGAGTATTTAAGAATAGGGCCAAAACTTCCACTTCCCACAATATTGAAGAAAAAGTACTGCAGGAACATCCCTAGCTCACAAAACCTAAAAATTCTTAATAAAAGGTGTTACAATGCTTACCTGAGTTGTCAGGAAAATAAAGGAAATCATAAGAGGTTAAAAAAAAAATACAATAAAGCACAAGTTTTCAGAAGTAACCTTTCTGAAGTAATGTGCCCCATTAATTATCCCTGGTGGTGTAGAGTCATAATTTTAGCAGGGGTTAGCATACAACACCTAGGACCTGAACAAGGTGAGGACAGAAGAAAATCCCTAAATAGGCCAGGACCTAGGAGTTGACATCTTTAATGCAAGAGTAAACCAAAAGAAGAAAATGTATCCCACAAAGGAAAATAGTAAAAAAAAAAATTTTCTTATCTCAACCTTGGCTCTAGATAGAGTCTATCCTAAAAATTCCTATCCATAAGAGGTCCTCATGAGAATTTAGAGACAAAATTTAGAATTTATACTACCTATGTGGTCCCAACATATCTACCTTTAGAATTTAATTTATAGTGACTCATTATTATCAATGCCTTCCTAGATAAATATAAATTAAACCAAGGTCTCAAATAGTTTCCTTGGGTATTTTTAAACTCACTGAAATATAAAAATATAAAACAGAAGAGGAAACAAGTCATTTGATGGAGAATAAGTAGAAATAACAAACAAAAATATTATAGCTACAAAAATAGTTGATATTGGAATTAGTAATTATAGAGTACTAGAGGCCCAGTGCACAAAATTCATGCATAGGAGAGGGGGATCCCTCAGCTCAGCCGGCACCCTCTTGCAATCCAGGACCACTGGCTCCTAACCACTCACCTCCCTGCCTGCCTGATTGCCCCTAACTGCTCTCCCCTGCTGGCCTGATCGCACCCTAACTGCTCTTCCCTTCCAGCCTGATCGTCCCTAACTGCCTCTGCCTCAGGCCCTGACACCGTGGCTTTGTTTGGAAGGATGTCTGGAAGATATCTGGTCTAATTAGCATATTACCCTTTTATTAGTATAGATAAAATAAGTAGGTTTGATATACTTAATAAAAAATAGAATATCTGAAGTATAATAAGGTACCAGAAACTATGAAATATGATCAAGTGAGATCAACTGAAGTACTTGTATGCATGCATATAAGCATAACAAATAGATGCAAGACACTGGGAGTGGGGTGAGGGCATGTGCGGCGGGGGGGTAGGGGAGGCTGGGGGGGGAGACATATGTACTACTATTTGTAATATTTTAAACAATAAAAAAAATATGATCAGGTGGATTTGAAAAAAAAAATTTCCAAGTAAATAAAACACATAACAAATGAGACTAATGATCCAGAGAATTGATATGGCATTAGATACAATGGAAGAAAGAATTAGTGACCTGGAAGAAAAAAGTTGAGATTTTTGGTCTTTGTTCACTTTAAAAAACACACAAATTAAAAGTAATTTATTATGTAATATTCTGTGCCTATAATGGAATATATGAATTATATATTATCCACTGACCAACTGAAGAATCCAATATTAAGAATGTAACTGAAACAAGCTGGATCCTCCCCAATCCCATTCTACTTTCCTTTCAAACATAACCCCTTCCCTGAATTTTTTGTTTATCATATTCTTGCTTTCCCCAAATAGTTAACTACAATGTAGGTATAACCAAATAATATTTGTTCAGCTTTGCTTGTGTTTGTGCTAATATTTATAGTGCTTTTATTAACTGTCTTATACATTTCACCTAATGCACATGTG
Source organism: Myotis davidii (assembly GCF_000327345.1). Lineage (NCBI taxonomy): Eukaryota > Metazoa > Chordata > Mammalia > Chiroptera > Vespertilionidae > Myotis > Myotis davidii. The sequence goes on along the minus strand of NW_006286303.1, from coordinate 1,609,047 downwards.
CAAGAATTTATCTAGAGTACACACACCTAGGAGTGGAACTGTAGGGCCATAGAAATGTAATCTTTACCTGTGCTAGGCACTGCCAAGTTGTTTTCCAAAGAAAGTGTACTATTTTCCAGTCCTAACAGTAATGTATGAGATTGTTTTCTGCATTCTAAACATCTGTCATTGTCAAGCTTCATAATTTTTTTTGTCCATTTAGTGCAGGGGTGGGGAACCTTTTATCTGCCTATGGCCTTTTAGATATTTATCACGTCATTCTCAGCCCATACAAAATTATCAACTTAAAAATAGCCTGCTATGTTTGGTCAAACTCTAATTAACTCACCGCTAATGCCTTGGCAGCACCAGACCAAATGATTTTGAGGGCCTTATACAGCCTGTGGGCTGGACATTCCCCACCCCTGCTTCAGTGTCTGTAAAATGTTCTCATTATGATTTTCATTTGCATTTTCCTGATTACTAACAAAGTTGAGAATCTTTTCATATCGTGTATAGTCATCCACATTTCTTTTTGTGAATTACCTTATCATGTCTTTTGTACATTTTTAAACAGGTTGTATGCATTCTTTATATATTCTGGATCCTGGTCCTTTGACTTATGTGGTGTCAAGATTTTCTCCCAGTTTGTGGCTGATATTTTACTCTCTTTATGATATTTTCAGTAAGCATAAGTTATTAATTTTAATGAAGTAAATTTTATTTCCTTTTTTATTTATGTGTGTGTGTGTGTGTGTGTGTATCTTTCAGTCTCAGAGAAAGAGTCATTCATTGTAAAAGGAAAATCTTTAAAGTTTTAGAAGAAAATACAGAATATCTTTATGACTTTTAGGTAAGGAAGGATTTCTTAAACATGACCCAAAAGGGTTAATCATAAAACGTTGCTATGTTCACGAACTTGTTAAAAGATTTTTAAGATAAGTTCGGCGGCATAAGCGGAGCCATTGTTTTCATTATTTTTTCCTGGAGAAATGCACTGCTCCGTGCTGCTGAAGCGGTGGTCCCAGAACAAAGGGCTGCCCGCACAGCCTCACAACTGCCTGTGTCCGTTTTCTCATCCTTCTCACCCCCGCGGCCAACACCTTCCCAGAAGGGAGGCCCGGGCACCCACAGCAGTTTCTTCACCTTTAGTTGTTCTTTGTTATTAGCACTGATGGGGGTCTGTTTCCGCTAATCTTAACTGCAGCAAAATGCTCCAGGATGTCTATTCTTCTGGTTACATATGGAATTTCCTGGACTTCAGTTGATTGCTTGGGATGGGGGCTGATTAGATGCAGCTATTTCTAGGCATCCTTGCCTTTTCTTTCCTGAAAAACCATTGTGTTAGCAACATATTTTTAGGTGGGGCTGCAATATTCACATACATTTTCTTCTCTTTTTCACCATACAATTTCAGATCCTGTTTTCTTCCAGAAAACAAAACAAAAAAACATTAGCATCGAATGCTACTTTCCACAGTCCTATTCTTTGTAATAAAATTTATGTAGTCCTACAACTATAGTGTTATCACTTTTTAGCATTTTGAGACCATTTTCCCCCTGTGTGATTTCATGAGACTTCCCTCATGCTCCCCAACACCCTCCCCTTTCCCATATATCTATTTATGGATCATTATTCTCTTCTCCATCAACATCTTCTCAGCATAGCTGAATGCTCCAGGGAGATGGGGCTGGTTGGAGGCTCTGCCATGATAAATGGGTCTCTTTTCACTCTTCAGTAATGGGCTGGCTTCCACTCAGAGGAGCTAATTTCTTTGTAGCTACTTGGATAACCTAAGTAGATTAGGTTACCAGTATTGCTGCTTATCTCATTCTAGAATCAATGATCCAATTCACATGATTACTACCTATAAATCTGGGGAAACGATTACACGGAAGCCCAACTAATTGATTAGTGGATATTTCCTGAAATGAGTCATTTACAAAACTCTGCCTTAGTTCCTAGCCTATTTCTGAGACAATTATAAGCTAGTGAGTTGCCCATTTGCTGACTGTTTGATGGTAGCAGTTTATTCCTGGTGTAATGTCTGAATCACACCCCCGTTTCTCAGGGCTCTGGCCCCTGGTTCTTTCTCATTTCTTTGTCTCGTGCTTCTTTCTGAAGACCTCTGAGGAAGATGCCCAGTTTGTGACACAGCGGATCCTGAGTTTCCAGCTGTCTGTTGACTTTGATGGCACTGAAGTGTCATGGTCCTTTTTATCCTGGAAGCAAATTGTAAACAGAATCTGCTTCCTTCTGCCTTGTCTTCCCACGTCCAACTGACTGTGTCAGAGGAAAAGGCCAAAAGAGACGTGTAGATAGGAGATATACAGCGTGCCCTGCCTCTCCTCCCAAGACCCGTATGCTAATGGGATTCGCCAAAAGATAGTGGCCGCTCTCCAGCTGAGAGTCTCCTGGAGACTGGAATCCCTATTTTTCCAATCAGATAAGAATGAGGAATTTATAATTTTGTATGTGCCAGGTACCAAATTACAAAATGTTCCTTAAAATCTGAATGGGACAGGAAGTCAGATAATAACTGCTGTCATACACATGAACACTTTCTATGAACAAGGTGATTTGTGCTAAGATTTTTGCCTACAGCATCTTATTTAATCTTATAACCATCATGTGTCCTGGGTGTTATCACCTACATGAGAAAACCATAGCTGAGAGAGGTTGGGGATACATTTCCTAGGTCATTTAACTAATAAGTGAAGAAATTAAATTCAAACATAGACTTAGCTAACTTAATGGTGTATGCTTTTAACCATACACTGTTCTGCTTCCCTCATCTATAAGGCTAATATGCAAAGTGTCTGCACTGACGACCAGGGGGTGGCATGGGACGAAGGAAGGCCCTGGCCAGCAGCTGGCAGCTGGAAGGCCCCTGATCACTGGCCAGGCCTAGGAACTCTACCCATGCACAAATTTTGTGCACCGGGCCTCTAGTTAAAAAATAAATGATAGGGAGAATTACATGGTACTAACTAAAAGGAGGTCAGAAAGAGGAGAGAGTTCTTGGTGGCCTGGAGTTGTCATGGGCTACAGAGTAGAAGGAGGGGGTCCATGGAGAGCACCTAACCCCATGTTCCTCAAACTTTTTAAAAAATTTTTGTTAAAAATCACATGATAATTTTTAAAATATGGAATGCTTCATGAGTTTGTTATCTTGCACAGAGGCCATGCTAATCTTCTCTGAATCATTCCAATTTTAGTATATGTACTGCACAAGAGATCACTCTCAAACTTTTTAACTTACATGAAGTGAATTTTACATCATGAGCAAGTACTAGTAAACACACATATATAACTGAAACAAATTTTTACTTTATAATACTTGCCCTATTCCATGCAGAGCACTCCATTTTTCTACTATGCTTTATGTCTGTTTTTAAAATAATTCTAGTCATAGTTTATTAAATAGACTTTCTGACCTACAATACTGATCTAGAAACCTCGACAGATGGGGAAATCAAGGCCCGGAGATGAGTTGAGTCCCTAGCCCACTGTCTTGAAAATAGTCATCCTAAGTGTCTTTGCTTTATCTCCTATGTGACCCAGCACACCCATATGGCACCTCAGTGCAGAGCTGGGATAGAATCCAGATTTCCTGACTCCCAGTCCAGGCTTTTTCAGTCAAGGGAAGTTTGTCAAAGAGGAGGGACTCTCCCACAGCAGTTTCTTCAATGGTGTGGGTAGAAGTGGGAGGAAACAGTGAAGCTGTGGGAGACTCACACCACACCCAGTGGGCCTTGTTCAAGGTCACAAGGTCACAAAGCTGTCTCATTCCAAAGCCACCCTCTTTCTCTGGTTGTCTAGCCTGGTTGCTCAGTCAAATCACCTGAGAGCGCTCCAACAATACTAATGCCCAGCTGCACTCAGATTGATTTAATCCAATTATTTAAGGATGGGGTGTTTTCTAAAAGCTGCCCAGTTGGTTTTAGTATGGAGCTATCACCTCAATGCAGTGCAGAAGATGTCCTTTAACACCATCCTGCTTACCCTTCCAGCCCCAGAAAAAATGCCCCCTTCCCAATCTCATGGAGCCCTGACTCAAATCACAGGCAAAAGGAACTGCCTTTCCATTATTGGATTCATCCAGCACTCAGATCCCTTCACCCTGTGTTTGACTTCCTGCTTCATGCCTTACTCATCTTTGTATCCAAGCATGCAATAAAATTTACAGAATACCCTCTGCTCAGATGGCTCTTCTTCCCCATACCACCCAGGCCTCTGAAATCTACTGTGATTCACCTACAACTCCTAATGAGGGTGATGAAAATTCTCCCCAGGGTCAATGTTACTATCGGACAAGAGGGACACTCTCTAGGGGCTGCAGAATCTGAATGGCAATGAGACTGCAGTATCCCTTCTGGTGTGGCTGGGCTTTCTCTCCAATCTTCCTCTCCAGTTGTCTCCTCTGGGTTTTCAGATTTCTGACAAGGCAGTGTGGCCTGGTGTGCAGAACCCTAGATAAGAAATGGGGAAGACACACTTCCTGACCTGATCACGCTGTCTGCCTGTCATGCCATAGGGCCTCCCTTTTTTGTTTTGTGAGCTAGGAATGACAACATTCCTAACTCAACTGTCACCCTCCGCTCCGTTTCCTCCTGGGGATTATATAAGAACTCTTGTATATGAAAACAAACCTCGTTCAGGGCCTTGAGCTTTTCTGAGGACAGATTTGTATAAATATAAGATACCTTTTGTTTTTGTTTGTAGCCCAGGGGATTTGCAGAAAGAAGTTGAGAGCCGGTGATGCTCGTTTTTATGGGCAGAAAATAGCTGCTGGAAAAACAACACGATGTGTAGAGCACAATGTTCTGATCGAGCAGGCAGAATTATCTTTCCCAGGCAGCCAGGAACACAAAACACCTGGTGCACACGTTTCCTGCCCCTTCGCATATTTTGAAAGAAAGAGACCTTTACCCTGACCTGTCAAGCAATGATCTTCATGAACTTCTGTCCACAGACTGTGACTGTTATCTTGGCTTGCTGCTGTGGATTTAAGTGGTAAACACAGCTGATTCTCACTCATGGGGCGTCTTCTCCAGATATCCTTCAGACCTTATCAGATCCACACATGCATCTCTTCTTCCTTAAAACGCAACCATTGGATGTGCTAACAGTCAGGGGCTTCCTGCTACATTCATTCAACACTGTGTTGGGTGCCATTGAGAAGACGGGGATCTTGATGAGTTGATCCTGACCCTGTAATTGCTTTAGATCTTTGAGGGAGAGAAAACAAAATAAATTCACTGAGAACATTTAGAGAATAATGCAAATCTATTCATAATAAGATTCAGTTCCTACCATAAGGGCTCAAAGGTGTTTAAAGGCTCAAGGGTGTTTAAAGAAGGAAATTGATTCAATTTCACTGTTGCACTGGCACATCTTGAGGGAAGATTTTGATAACTAGCAAAGAACTTGCCCTTAAGTTCATGAAAACTCCGCAGAAAACTCTGAAAGCACACAGTAAAACATTCTGGAGGAAAATAAAAGTTAAGAGAAGGAAGTAATCTATTATTCAACTTTTCATAGCATATAGGAAGGCATAACAATGTTGATTTAACTAAATGTTGACCTAACCAAAAATTATGAAATAACTATATTCCGAGGATCAGTTGAAGGAAGAGGAAGGATGCATATGAGGGCTAAGTACAGAAATGCAAAAGAAAGCTAAAGCCTCACATTCCATGCTGGGAAGACAATATATGATGATTAACTCTGAAAAAAAAATCAAGAAGGAGCAATATCAGCATTATCTAGAGACATGAATAAGTACCAACTAGTTAAAAGAGATGAACATGATTGCTCTTTCTGATAAACAGGAAATGATGGAGGGCTCTGCTGCTTTCAGTAATAAACCTGATGAAACTATTCGACTCTGAACTATGTGTGTCTATACAACTTCAGTGAAACAAAAAAAGCAAAAAAGAAGAAACAAGAAGGAAAGAAAGAAGGTAGAAATCAGTGTGGGAAAGTTTCATGGAAGAAGAAGAAGACGCAACACACGGGAAGGTGCTCAATGATATCGATGAAGTGAACAAAGGAAACGTGAAATGGCCCTTGAAGGACAAAAGCATTGAGGAGGTGGAGGAAGGAGCAAATAGCTATTGCTGGGAAAACCAGATAGCACAGCAGTTTAAGTCCTGACTTTGGAGTAAGGCAGATTGAGCTGGGCATGCCACTCATAGGCTGTGTGATTCTGAGCAAGTTAAGTAACCTCTCTAAGCTTTACTTTCCTCTTATATGATAAGTACTAACAATACCTCCATCATAGATTTGGTGGAGAAGTAACCAAATAAGCATAAACTGGCAAACTCTTAGCACAATGCCAGGAATATAGGAGCACCTCAATGTTTATTTATTGTTGTTATTATTGGTATTATTATTATTATCATCATTATTGAAAACAGGCAGGAATTATTTAGTCTATATTTGGGGAAAATATATTCTCCCTATAATAAAATAATCCAGAACTTGATATTGAGCATTATTTATGTAAACTTGAGTAGAAAGAATATGCCCACGATAGCATTATTGTTTTCCTCAAGCTGGGATTTCTTGCCTCTCCCCTTTCTTTCAGTTTCCTTCCCAGCCCCACTACTTCATATCCCCCTGTGCCATAGTGAGCCCCCAATCCCTCTTCTCTCTCCCATTCTCCTTCTGCCTTCTCTTCTCCCAGTGACAGCCTGGTGAGTCGTAAGGGATGGATCTGTGATGGTGGCCTTTCAGTCAATGATGACAGAGTGTGGGGCCTGGGGACAGAGATTCTCTCGGATGCTTCCCAATCCTACCCAGTCATGTATAAACAGCTAATGACCTCTAACACAAGGAGCACCCAGCAGCAGAATTCTGAGTTCCTTTACAATCAGATTTTTAGTAATAAGAGTTTAAGGAATTCTTTATTTTTCTTCTGGTGGAGACATGGATTCACCATAGAGGCCATGACATAGCTAAGCCATGATGTCACCAGTCAATAGGGCTGCCATACACATACCACTGGGTAGTCTGAGCACTGCACATAAATGCCGCAGGTAGGCATTTGCTTATCAAGTTATGAGATCCCACTCCTCTCTATAATCCACCCTATGGATGACAGTCATGTTCTCACTGAAATGGAGTTAGTCACATTCTTAGCTTCAGAGGGCTCTCTTGGCTTCAAATTACCAACAGGATAAAACCCAAGATTCTTAGCCTGGCAGACAAAGATTTCACATCCATCCCTGCCTTTTCTCCTCATTTCCTACCATAATAAACTTCTCCCCGGCCCCCCAAACACCATGCCCTTTTAAGGCATGACCCTTTCACCCCAATACCTTTCCTACACTTCTTCACTTGGTAAATTCCTGCTCGTTCTACACAAACCAGCTCCGGTGTCATTTCCGAAGTAAAAGCTATCTCCAGCCTTTGGAATCTATAATCATTTGCTCTAAGATGTTTAGAGCCCAAAAGGCGAGCACATAGTACATGCATAAGAAATATTTCTTAAATGAACGAATGAGTTCTGACTTTAGTAATAGCACTTATTATGATGTCCTACTTACTTATTAGTATCCTCATCAGACTGAGCTTCTCAATAGGGTAAGGTCAAGGGAGATTGTGTCTTTTAAATCTGTATTCTGAGATCTTAGCACAGTGAGTCATATAGGAGTTAGACAAATGAATGAATTTTCCAATATGTATTTTGGAAAAATTATTTTTTTTCTCACTGTGCATTATTTCTTACATGATTAGATTGCCCTTCTCTGTTAATGTTGGGTTGGGAGGAAGGGGAGTGAAGAGAACAGGGGTCTTTTGTTAGCTTCCCTCTCTAGAATATACCTGGGAATATGAAGTGGGGTGCTGTCTTAAGTTAGAGTCCCTGGAGTCAGAGACTGGGATGGGGAGTCCTATGCAAGTGCTCACAGGGAGACCTTGTAAGGGAGTGAGGGAAGCAAGACAGGACATGGGAGAAGCAAAGCGAGGATATGGGCTAAACTGCACGCAGACCTTTGCCCAATCCCATAGAAAGTTCTGGGACAGGATAGCCGCACAGAATTGTCCCATTTTGAGGCCAAGGAATAGGTTTTTATACTCCTGTGTCAGTGTCATGTTGCAAACCACACACCGAAGTAGGGGACAAACTCCCAAGCATTTCTGAGCGGAGCAGCTCTGCTGGCCAAGAGAAGCCTTAGTCACCAACACACACAGCAGCTGAGTAAGAAGATAACAGACTAGTAAAAGGATCCGAGTAGCACAGCAAAAGCCCCTACCACACCCCTAAACACAAGGATAGAAAGTGTTTACTCCTAGAAGGATTATCCAAGACTTTACTTAAAACCTATCTACTCCTGTTTGATCAACAAGTCTAATCAACATGGCTATCTGGGTTGGTTTCTCACTCTTTAACAGACTCTTAAAGGTAAGCACATCACTTAAGCAAAAAAGAAACAGGGACTCCAAAAAGCAGAGCATTCTGGAACCTTGTAGTATAGATCCCTAGAGGACAGCAAATTAAGGAAAAGTCTAGAAAAACTGAGGTTTGCAATAAGAAAAGGTTAAATAAGCTATGTCTGGCATTTTATATTTAAGAACACAGGGTGATATGCAACATAATTTTAAAAGATGTCATTCGAAATTTGGAAACTTAAGCTATGTAAACAATTACATAGACATCGTATTTTTGCAGAATATCTGCTTCCCCACCAGGCCTCAATGAGTGAGGTGTTACTGAACTATACCTTGGAGAATATCTGACCTCAGGAGCCTGTTGAAACTTCTTGGACAGTAGCATAACTTCAGACTTGTTTAAACATTCCGACACTTCTGATTCTATCCAATATAGTATATACACAGTCTGGCATAGAGAGAGCTCTAGCCTGGCATCAGACATATGGAGTTCAAGCTCCTCTATTATCATTAACATCTGGGTAGCCCTAAGCAAGTCGTTTATCTTCTCTGAGTCTCAATGTCTTCATCTGTAAAGGGGAAATAATCATATTTGTCATGTTATTAATAATATTCATTATAGAATATTACATATTATACCAATGTGATATATTATTATATTAAAAATATTATGGTTGTTGTTGTTATGATGATGCTTCATCAGCCCGCTGTGAGGAGCAAATGAGATAACATTTGTGAAGTTGCTTTGTAAA
>NW_006286303.1:1578036-1599906 GCF_000327345.1 Myotis davidii | reverse complement strand
CCATTTCCTGTAGGTTTACTCTGCCCCAGCTCACCACCATCTGGCCTCTGCGCTGCCCTCCCGGAGGCCGCCTGCGCCACTTCTTGCTCCTATTTCAGATGACTGCCTTTGGAGCCTGGGCTTCTCAGGAAGGACATTGCACAATCAGAAACCCCTGACTGGCGAGGCTGTAACTTTTTTTTCCTGGAGTCCTTTCAGGAATGTGTCACAGGAGGTGGGGGAGATGGCCCATGGAACAGGGAGTACTAGGCACCAGCAACCTGGTAATAAAATGTCTGAGCATTCCTTTTCAAAATCTGATGAAGACATCAATCTTCATTTAAGCCAAAGGGCCAGGGGTCCACAGCACTGGGATTGATGGAGCTGCCTCTAAAAGCTGGAGAAACAATGACCAAAATACAGGCCCTAGAGCAAGAGGGAGTGTTTTCTAGAACTCGATGACGTCTATTTTCAACAAGTGGTGAATTTGCCAATAGCAATTATCTCTAAGCAGGAGCCAGCCTCAAGCTATGTGCTGTCAGAGGCAGCTTGCTCTGAATGAAGAGCTACTTGACTCTTCATGGCTTTTCCAGTGCCATCCTCAGTGATGTCATCTCGGTAGCTTATTATCAGCCAGGGTGGCAGTATTTACATCATGAAACTCGGCAGGTACCACAAATAGGGACTTTTTTCCCACCAGAGAACCAGCTTACCAGCTCTGCCAAGCTTGTATCCAAACGTCAACAAGATGTGTGGAACCCTAAAATAGCTTTCAGAAGAACAGTTGCTCTTGAATTTCCATGTAAACCACTGGGGGAAAAGAGGTTTATTTGTATATAAATATTAAAAAACCCGTGCTTTCCTATTCCAAATTCACCTTCCTCATGTAGCCTCTCCTTTCCTTGTGCCTGAATGCTGTGAGGGCGCTACCACACTGAGAAAAACCTGAGTCACTGTTACATCCTTCGTATTGTCAACTTGATTGTGTGTTTTTTTTCTGGTTGTTTTTTTTTTTTTCCACGAGTGTTTCCCAGACTCCACCAGTACAGAGGATGCCTAAAGAAAGTAATTTCCTGTGAGGAGTATACCCTCAGAGCTTGAGGTTTCATGGGGAAAGTAGAGGCAAGATGCTGCTCTCTGATTGAAGGAGTTTTGCCAAACAAATTGGATCCAGCTGAAAGTAGCCAACCTTAGTAGGAGAACATGAATTTCTTCTTCCTTTGCATACCAAACTGTAAGATTAATGAAAAATAAAGGAGAATAAAAATGCAAATATGCACAATTTTCACTTCATGGACATGTTTTTCTTCTTTTTCTAGTGTGTAATTCCTGCTACATTTATTAGTTAAAATTCTTTTCTATATTTATTTTATTGTATTTTATTTTATTTTATTTCCATCACCATGTATCCCCTCTTCCAAACGCGTCTTCTCCAACAATCACCACCACAGTGGTGATTAGTAAAATATTATTTTACTATTATTTGTGGCTATCGCTGATGGTTTTCACGACGCATCATTGGGGGGAAAAATCCCCAAGCAAATTTTAGTCACATTCCCTATCTTCAGCCTGGATTAAAAACAAGAAACTGCAAACCAAACAATGTTTGTCCCTTGGAAGAAATCTTATTTTTTTTAAAAAATAATAAAAAGAGGGAAACCCCCAGTTCCTGAAATATGGTAGATGCTTTTTAGAGGCCACTGGAAGCTTGCCTAAATCATCCTGGTGAAATGGATTACATGTTGGTGTTGGAATATGGGCACCTCCTTATTTCTTGCTAGTAATGATCTTCATCTGAAGGAAGGATGCTAGCCTAGGCACCATTCAATGCCACTTACCCAATCTGAGGTCTCAGGGTCAAGTAGCCTTAGACCCTTCCACTCCATATCTTCCTTGAATCTCCCACATATACAGTCTCTTGTCACTGGATGATAAGAGAATTCCAGTGGCTCACTGGAATGAAAAGCCACTTCATTGATGGAGTCAGCATAGCCAGGCAGCTCATGCAAAATCTTCCTGCGTGTGATATCCTACACATACACAAACCTGCTATGTTACTTCCATCAGATGACCAAGACCATCTCAGAAGATTTTTTCAAAGTTTTGCATATTTTCTTGAAATATCATTTACATTATCACCCCAAAATTGAAATACTTATAAATCTAGCAGAATGTGTACAAAATCTATATAAGAAAGACTATAAAATTCTGATGAACAAAATCAAAGAAAAACTAAATATATATGCCATGTTCACGGATAGGAAGCCTCAATGTTGTTAAGATATGAGTTCTTCCCAACGTTTTCTATAGATTCAATGAAATACCAATCAAAATCCCAGCAAGTTATTTTATATATATTAACAAACTAATAATAAAGTTTACATGGTGAGGCAGAAGCCCCAGAAGAACCAACACAGTATTAAAGGAGAAGAACACAGTTGGAGGACAGATACTACCCTTTAAGACTTTAAGACTTTCTATAAAGTAACAGCAATCAAAACAGTATGGTACTGACAAAAGAATAGACAAATAGATCAATGGGACAGAACGTAGAACCCCAAAATAGGCCCCAATAAATATAGTGAACTAATCTTTAACAAAGGAGCAAAGCAACATAATGGAGCAAATATAGTCTCTTCAACAACTGGTGCAGGAAAACCAAGACATCCATATGCAAAATTAACCTAGACACAGATACCACACACTTCACAAAAATTAACTCCAAATGGATCACAGACCTAAATGTGAAATGCAAAACTACAGAACTCCTATATGACAAGGAGAAAACCTAGATGGCCTAAGAAATAGCAATGACTTTTTAGATACAAAACCAAAGGCAAAATTCATGAAAGAAATTGACAAGTTGGACTTTATTAAAATTAAAAGCTTCTGCTTTGTGAAGGACAATGTCAAGAGAATGAGAAGACAAATCACTGATTGGGAGGAAATATTTGCAAAAAACACATCTGATAAAAGACTGTTATCCAAAATATATGAAGAATTCTTAAAACTTAACAGTAAGAAAACAAACAAACTAATTCCCAGAGGGAAACTAAGGGAGGGTAGGGGTAAGGGGAAGAGATCAACCAAAGGACTTGTATGCATGCATATAAGCCAAACCACTGGACACGGACAACAGGGGGATGAGAGCATGAGTCGGGGGAGGGAGAGGTTGGGGGTTAATGGGGGGATGAGGACACATTTGTAATACCTTAACCAAAAAAGAAATTAAAGACAAAAAATAAAAAATAAATAAAAAGTGGGACAAAGACCTTAACAGATTCCTCACCAAAGAATATGTCCAGATAGCAAATAAGCATATGAAAGGATGCTTCACATTATTTGTTTTAGAGGAAATGCAAATTAACATATCAATGATATACCACTACATACCTATTAGAATGTCCAAAATTCAGAACACTGTCAACACCAAGTACTGGCAAGACTGTGGAGTAACAGAAACTCATATGCATTGCTGGTAGGAATTCAAAATGGTATGGTAACCTTGGGAAATAGTTTGGCAATTTCTTATGAAATGAAACCTACTCTTGCATTATAATCCAGCAATCATGCTCCTTGGTATTTACCCAAAGGAGTTGAAATTTTTGTCCACACAGAAACTTTCTCACAGATATTTATAGTAACTTTATTCATAATTGCCAAAGCTTGGAAGCAAGCAAGGTGTCCTTTAGCAGATGAATGAACAAATAAACTGTGGTATATTCTAATAATGAAATATTATTTAGCGCTAAAAAGAAATGAACTATCCGTCATGAAAAGACATGGAGGAAACTTAAATGGGTATTACTAAATGAAAGAAGCCAATCTTAAAAGATTACATATTGTATGACTCCAAGTACATGACATTCTGGAAATGGCAAACCTACAGAGACAGTATGAAGATCAGTGATTGCCTGAGGGAGTGAGATTTTTAGGTCAGTGAAAATACTCTAGAATGTCATCATGCATTTTCCCAAAACCATAGAATGTACAAGACCAAGAGTGAACCCTAAAGTAAACAATGGACTTTGAGTGATTATGATGTGTTCATGTAGGTTTGTCCTTGGTAACAAATGTACCATTTGCGGGAAAGGGCAGAGGGTGTATGGGAAATCTCTATATTTTCTTCTCAATTATCATGTAAACTTAAAACGTCTCTAAAATATTATTTATAAGAATTATAAAAATAAGAGAGACATGCAAAACTTTTACTGATGGTGTGCAACAGTTTAATTATTTTGAAGTTGTCTGTTTTAGAACTCTTGAGAAGAGAGCATGTTAGTAACCTAGGTTCCTGCTATCTATTATGCAGTAGCACACTAATCCAAAACCTAGTGGTTTAAAATAATTTATCTCTCACAGTCTGTCAATTGACTGGGCTCATCAGCAGGGTGGTTCTTTTCGGGGTCATTTATGGGATTGGATTAAATAATGACTGGGCTAGTCTGGAATCATCTGAAGGCCAGACTGAACAAAACTCCAAGATGACCTCTTCCCACTCATGTCTGATTCCACCCAGAATTCCTGTGGTCTCTGTCTCTGGTAGAGTGGCCTGGACATCCTAAAAAAATGGCAAAAGACTGATTAGACACCTCATAAAATGTATCATTAGTCATCAGAAAAATGCAAATTAAAACCACAAGAGATACCATTTCACACTAACTAGAATGGCTGAAATTTAAACGACTGACACCAAACGCTGGCAAAGACAGAGGTAAATTGGCAAGCTACTGCCGGCAGGCCAAAGCCAGCTCACCACCTGTTTTTGTAAATAAAGTTTTATCGGAACACAACCACACTCTCATGTTTATAAATTGTCTATGGCCTTCACAAAACAATAGCAGAGTTGCAGAGTTGCAACAGAGACCATATAGCTTGCAAAGTCTAAAATATTTATCCTCTGGTCTTTAACAGAAAAAGTTTACCAACCCACAATGTAAAACAACTCTGATGCATTTATTTAAGACGTGTAAAATGGTACATCCATTTTGGGAAAACAGTTTGGCAATATCTTATAAAGTTAAAAATATACTTATCTTTGACCCAGCAATTCCATTCCTAGGTATTTACCCCAAAGAAATAAAAACATACATTCACCAGAGGCTTGTACAGAATGTTCATAGTGGCTTTATTTATACTATCTAAAAATCAGACAAGTCCAGGTGTTCATCATTCGGAAAACAGATAAACTGTCATATTCATAAAATGATACTGCTCAGTAATATAACGGTATGAACTATTGGTGCATGCACCAATATGACTGAATCTTAAAAAATTATGCTCAGTATAAAAAACCTAACACAAAGAGTATACACTGTAGGACTCCATTTATACAAAATTCGAGAACAGGGAAAACTAATATGGTGGGGAAAATATGAACCATGGTTGGCTTTGGTGGGAGTGGGGTTAGCAGAGTTTGATTGGGAAGGGCATAAACCAGTTTCCTGCGCCTGATGGTGCTGTCCAATACCCTGAGAGAGGTTTGGGTTACACAGGTTCGTGAATTGTCAAAATCAACAAATATATACTTCAGATGTATTAAGATTTACTTTTCGTTTGAATATTTTACGTCAAAAGAAAAAACTGCAAATATTGAACTCTACGTGATGTTATTCAGCATATATATATATATGCATACTAATGTCTGCAATTCTGTTTGCAATGCAGAAGACTCTAGGTGGAGGGTGTACAGGTGTTTGATGTCAAATTTTCTCAACTATCATGTAGTTTGAAATTTTTCATAGTAAAATGCTGGAAATTTTTTTTCTTTTAAAAAATATGGAACGCTTCAAGAACTTGCGTGTTATCCTTGCGCAGGGGCCATGCTAATCTTCTCTGTATCATTCCAATTTTAGTATATATGCTGCTGAAGCAAGCACTGGAATTTTTTTTTTTTAAGCTAAAAACTTATTTAGAAGAGGAGAAAGGGGCAGGTTAGCAGGGAGTGAGTAATTAGGGAGTTGCTCCTTCTTTTCTGTGAATCTTGCTTTATAGACAGAAGAAAATGTTTCTGTAAAAACCGACTATTCCATTCCCAGTTGAATGGAATTTTACAGGATATCTATATTAAGTGGCTTTCAAATCTTTCCAGAATAGATCGGAAATGTCCAGGTTCCTGAAGTTGGAGGAGATTTCCTTGCCTGAATTTGCCATGGCCTGTTCATGGTTGGTGGCCCATTTGGGATTGAGTTAGGGAATCCTAAATGCAGCAAACATTTGCTCCCCAAAACACTAAGACTGAGAAATCTATTGAGAAGATAAGGCCTATCAATGGACATTTCAAAGGATCTTATTATTCTAATATAGCCAAAAGAATGTTTCCTAATGGCCCTAAAAAGGACACAAAGGGGGAAAATTCCCCTGTACCTTAAACCCCATGGAAATAGGAACGTACTTGTCTTGCTCACCATTTTATTTCCAGTACAGTGTCTAGCACAAAGTAAAGCCCTGTTAAATATTTGGTGAACAAACAAATAAATGAAGTAAGATCCTTCCTATTGGAAATCTTAGGGTAACTTTCAAGATAAATGATCCACACATTTCAACTGCCCTCTCTACTCAGCACCAGTGGAAACAACTTCCCAGCAAGGTCTTGATTAAATATTTAATTTTATATCTTTGTCTACATGGTTAATATGTTTCCCCAGCAAGAGAACAACCAAAACAATAATTGCTTCTGCTACTACCATTTATTGAGCAAATGCTATAAGGCTAGGGATGATGTTCAGCGCCTTACTAATTGTTGCCAAGCTTTGCAATAATCCTGAGTGGTAAGAATGAGATGAGAAAATCATTGCTTAGCTAAGATAATTTACCAAAGGATATACTGCTAGGAAGACCCAAAGCATTGAAATATAAGCTGCCTGACTCCAAAACGTATTAACTATAATGCCTAGCACAGCAGGAGGTAAAAGTGTTCTATGCAACACAACACAAAAGTACATTTAGAAAGGCTAGAATCTAATTAGTTTGCTTTCCCTCGTGTGCATATATGGGGAATTGATTGTTGGCCAACACCTACTGTAGACCATGGTGTGTGTGTGTGTGTGTGTGTGTGTGTGTGTAGTAACTGCCTAAATAATTAAAAGGAGGAAGGAAACACATCCTCTCTGGCCTCTGGACTCTCTCTTCCTCACCCTTCCTCACTCTGGCAAATACAAGCTTGTCCAACCAGAAAGCTCCACCTACCTCTAGTAGAAATAGTTGCCCCAGCATAGCTAGTTGTTGATGTTTTTTTTGTTTTTGTTTTAATATCTGTTCTCAGGAGAGGACCACTCCTGGGGTTTGTAGTTTCTCCAAGTCCTTTATGGACACTACAGAGCCGTGTTTCTCTCCCCTCTGAAGGTCTGTCTGAACACTGGGCATGTATAAATGTCCCTGCCCTCTCATGACCATCCATGAACAAGCACAAGAATAGTACCCATGTGGGACATAGGAGCCATAGACCTGAGGGAGAAGCTCATCCTGCAGAGAATCAGGAAATACCTAAAATGTGTCTTTCATGCGATCCACCACCACCATGAGTGTTCCCCTTCATGTTGAAAACTTCTCTACCCAGCTGTTTAGAAGCATCAAACAGACCATCCAACCTCAGAGGGAAGGTGGGGGATAGGGGGTGAGAGATCAACCAAAGGACTTGTATGCATGCATATAAGCATAACCTATGGACACAGACAGTAAGGGGGTGAGGGCATGTGCTGGGAGGGGGAGGGGAACGACTGGGGAGAGGTCAATGGGGAGAAAGGAGACCCATGTAATACTTTAAACAATAAAGAATTAAATAAAAATAAATAAATAAATAATTAAAAAAGAAATGAATATATACTAATACATGGACCTGAATTAGGACAAGTGATTGAATTCTAGGCCATAGTCCAAACATTAAAGTAGACTCTCATGATCATAGAGGTGCAATATTATAAATTACAGTTCTATCCCTGGAAACACATATCATTAGATATAAAAATTGATCAAAATATAAAATTAAATTTTTATATATTTACTTTTTGATATAAAATATATCATAATCCACAAAACATATAGTTAAAATAACAATTACAAAGTTAATGTTTATCTTAATACCCAAATCCCAAGAGATCCACTTCTGAGAACAATGACATAATTCAAGAAATTGAATATAGTCAGCATCCCAGAAGACACCACATGACACTCTCCAATCACATAGGTTCCTCTGCTTCTTCATTAGAGGTAATCACTATTTAATCCATAGTGATAAAGAGTTATGGTCTTTGTTTTATATTTATATCCATATCCGTATATCTATATCTATCATCTATTTACACATATATCTCAAAACAATTGGGTTTGCCTATTTTTGAACTTCATATAAATGAACTTTAACTATAAGAATTCTAACCATGGGTATCCTTTTGTCACTTGCATCTGTCTCTCAACATAATATCTATAGCTGTTGCTCAAGTAGTGCTCTAAAACACTGATTTTGAGCTATTTTATAAGTTCACTTCTATGAAAATTTCTTCATATGTTAGAATAGATGTACTAATAATTGATATTAATATAAAATAATACTGATTGTAAACTGTTGTTTAAAATTAAAAAAATTTAAATTAAAAGTAATTCCTATTTTGCTTGAAAGGAAGCTAAAAATAGTGATTCATGTTTTACTTTACTCAAAACAGGTAGATTTTCTTATATAGCATTGTTTTTAAGTATCCTTACATATAAAAAGTACTTTTGTTTTCTAATTTTAAAAGTAATAATATCATGTAGGCATTGTATAACTAAGCTCATATAAAATACATAATTTTTCATTGCTTTAATATCTGATAAGACTTTACATTTGTAAAACTAATTTGTGCAAGAAGACTTCAACTATATTTTGAAAGTTCTATTATCTCCAAAAAAGATTTAGTTAATAGGAATTGAGTATTCATGATGCCAAGTCTGTAACATTTTATGAGGTATAAGCTGAACTTTTAGAAGTCACCTGCTACAGTCTGGCATGAGAGTCCTAACACCTCAGCTCACTGTGTGATCTTAGGAAGTCACTTTAACTCTATGGATGTTACTTTTCTACATCTGAAAAATGAAAGTTAGATGATCTCTAAGAACCCTTCCAGTAATGTGTTTCTAAAGCATTCAGATTGTTTCCAAAAGTTTATTGTTTACAAAGGATGCTGCAGTAACATCTTTGCAAGGATAGCCTTCTCTTACTTTTGTTTAATTTAGATTAATTCCTTAGTATAAATTCCCAGGAACAGGATTTATAGGCATAAATATTTTTAAGGCTTTCAATAGAACTAACCAAATACATTCTGTAATTGGCTTTCCTAAGGTGTTGTACCACTCATATCAATTGATAAATTGGCAATAGTTATTAAAGCTTTAAAAATGTTCTTAACCTCAAGTCTTCTATTCCATCTCTATAAATAAGTCTCCAAAAGAAAGAAAAGGATGACACAATCATGTTTATCAGGTGACTAATTGTAATAAAGAAAACTTGGAAAAGAAACACATTTCAAACAACAGGGACTATTTGTATGGAACAGAATATTATATAAACATCAAAAGTCAGAATTTAGAAAAGCATTTAATAACATGGGTTAATGCTCATAGTATATTTTCAGTGAAAAAGCAGATCTACAAAACACCATGCATATTATAATCCCATTATATCTTTACATATGTATGGACATATATATATATGTAAAGTATATGTACATATACACACTATATATATGTGTGTTATCAATATTAATATTTGACTGCTCACTATGAATATGTATATGTATATGTGTATGTATATATATCCTAAATATATATGCATATACATATAAATGCAGTATATGTAGATATTCTAAATACATATGTGTGTGTGTGTATATATAGGAAATAAAATTATATTACTTTCTACATGATAACATTATTAATATTTGGTTTTAACTATATATATACAATGGGGCCTTGACTTACGAGTGTCCAGACTAACGAGTTTTTCGAGATATGAGCTGTCTCTCAGCCCATTTTTTGCTTTGAGTTGCGAGCTAAAATTTGAATTACGAGCCAGCTTCAGATGCTCCACCACTAGTTGGCACAGCAAACGTCACAGTGAATGCCACAACATCAGGCCAGCATCACGTGTCTCACTCGTTCACAATTGATTTGACATAGAAGTAATTTGAGTTACGAGCTCTGTCACGGAACAAATTAAACTCGTAAGTCAAGGCCCCACTGTACTGTATATACATATATATTTAGAATATATATTTATTTATTACTTTTTACCTGATAACATTGTTATTATTTTATATACTAGAGGCCCAGTGCAAGAAATTTGTGCATGGCGGGGGAGTGTCCCTCAGCCCACCCTGCACCCTCTCCAATCTGGGACCCCTCTGGGAATGTCCAACTGCCCATTTGGGCCCGATCCCAGTGGATTGGACATCCTTCTCACAATCCAGGACTGCTGGCTCCCAACCACTCACCTGCCTGCCTGATTGCCCCTAACTGCCCTCCCCTGTTGGCCCGGTCACCCCTAACTGCCCTCCCTTTCAGGCCTGGTTCTTCCCACCTGCCCTCCCCTGCTGGCCTGATCGCCCACAACTGCCCTCCCCTGCAGGCCTGGTTCCCCCTAACTGCCCTCCCCTGCCAGCCATCTTGTTTCCACATGGGGGTGCCCATCTTGTGTGTTGGAGTGATGGTCTATTTGCATATTACTCTTTTATTAGATAGGATTATAATTTTTATGCCAGTATATTTATGAAATTACTGTTAGCAAGGAGGCTGTTAAAAATAGTATCTGATTAATATATGTAATACCTATACATATATAGGTATTATATTAGTATATGTATACTATATACATACTAGTAGCCCATCGTGTGATATTGCGTGCAATAGGCCGCCTGCAGCTTCCGTGGGAACCGCAGTGTGCCCCTGGGAGCCGCGCTGCTTCCATGGAGCCATGTGGCTTCTGTGGGAGGCAGAAGCAAGCCACTGGTGCTCACTGGAGCCAGGAGGGACCTGCACCAATTCCGCGGAGGCGGGAGGGACCCGCGCTGCTTCTGTGGGAGACGGGCCCTCTGTCTCCTCTCCGGGCCTGCTCTTGGCTGCGGAGGCTGTGGCCTGGCCCCCCAGCCCTGTCTGTGTCTGCTCCGGCTCTGGGGACCTGCCCGAGCTGGGGTGCGGCTGCTCATCAGCACCCCCATCTCTGTCTCCGCCTCTGCTCTTTGCCTCACCTGCGCACGCAACCTCCTCCTGTCTGGTCATGACTCATTATGGCATCCCAGCCTAATTTGCATATTTCCTCTTTTGATATAGATATAGATATATAGAGATATAGAGATATAGATATAGATATATAGATACATATAGTTAAAGCCAAGTAATATTATCATTAGGTAGAAAGCAATGAGTGATTTTAATTTCCTGAACTTAAAAATTTTTGCATAAAGAACATATACTGTTGTGATCTGAAAAGAAAAGCAGTGAAAAGAAAAAAAACAAATGTGTCATTGCAGGTCACCGCATCCCTCACAGTGACTGATACTCTGGTGAGTTACCTGCCTCACCCATACTTCATTTCCTTCCTGCCAAACCTTGGTTTCTTCAGGAACACAGTCGTGTGCTTCGTGGTAAAGCCATGGGCTTTGGCCATCCTACCCGCATTTCCAAGGGAGTGCCTGATTGATCCAAGGATTAGCCTATTCTCCTTTCCAGTGATTGATTCAGAAATGGGCCAACTCTGAGCACTGAGCCATCTGGTGAAGTCTAGGGTATGGGCTTCCGGTGATCAGTTGCTTGCTATTGAGAGGTTCGGCCTTTTCTTTCTTCCATCCGTCATCAAGTCTGCGCCAACTCGGTATCTTGTTTCCTGCATAAAATACTGAAACTGTCCTGAGGTTGGAAAAGCAGAGAGATGGAAACTACCTGGATGCCCAGTGGCGTCACAGAGCTGCCAAAGCCCACTCTCTCTCTCCACTTCCTGTCGTGTGAGGTTATTAACCTTCTTACTGTTTAAACCAGTGGTTCTTAACATTCACTGTGTATCCGAGTTTCTAAGAAGATTTAAAAAACTGACCCCCATGTTATTTTAAGGTAAAGTCAGGATCTTCAGGAACATACCCATCTGCACGCGTTTTGGCTGATAGAGACACGTTTATGGCCATTCCCATTGCTGCTTTCCTTAAACCTGCCAGGCAGGCATTTGCTTTAGGGCTTTCTCACAGAGGTTCCTCTTGAGATGGAAGTTCACCATTAGTGATAGCTGTTTCTTGGGGACCTCACAAAACCCACCCAAAGCCTGTTTCACGTGACTTTGCATATTCATAATACATTAAGGATCGAGGATGTGAATGAACCTCCTCAATCATTTCATAAAAAGTTTATTTTATGTTTTCAAAAAGAATTTTGTGAAGCGTTACCTTTAACATGGCAGTTTCACTGTAAGTTAGTGACTGTTGAGTTTAGGTATGACTACCAAGTGAATACAATGTTTGAATATCTTATGTGTTTGGTGGGTAGATTGTGGAAAGTACAGGGCTCTAGAATCTTCATATATTCCATTTTCATCAATTGCCAGCGAGCTTCAAAGAGTTTGGTTCATGCAAGTGTATTTGTAAAATCACCCTCAGCAAGGAGGCTGTTATAAATAGCACCTGCTTAAAAGAGTTCCACCAGCTCTGGGAAATGAAATCTTTAACGCAGACTTCACAAGCACCATGCCTGAGCAGTGGATGGGTACATTAGGGGAGGGGGCTTGACACAGGAATCTCATGGGATAAAAGGTGGGGAAAAAATCAGAGAGCCCCAAAGAAGAATGACAACTTTCAAACTGGCCTACCACTCTATTTCACCAGGTATTGGAAGTGAAGTAGTCTGAGGGGGCCCAACTCTGCACCTTTCATGGAGATGGCTGTACAATGAGCACAAGCTGCTAGCTGCCAATAAAACAGAACAAGCCAGGCCCGCAAGATGGCAGGATCACTGTGGGAACCGGTCAGGCCCACCCCACTACTGATGGTTTCCGTGCCATTAAACAGCAAGTGAGTTAATAATTGCAGTGGTTTATCTCAGCACTCCCTGCTGCTTTTAGCCCTTAACTCCAATGTGATGTTCATCAGCGACTGCCGGTAAGCGAGAGGGAGAGCTTTATCAGAAAATGTAAAGATTGTCTTGTGATTATTATTTTGTCTTAGGGCAAGGCTACCCTAAGTGCCCCCACACAGCTGCTGGTGGGACGTTATCTCCTGGGGACTCTGGAAGTGAGTTACCACAGCATTTAGATTTCTGTCCATGCCTGCCCCACTCCACCCACACACACACTTTTTAAAAAATGGCATACTGGGCTGTCTTAAATCACACAAAATGGCTATTGATAAGATATGGAGTAAGCTGTGTTTTTGTCTCAGCCTAGCCTGGCTGACCTGGTCACTCTTGACTCCAGTCCCACCTGGTCCTTGCTAGCCACAAAGCCACTTCCTTTCTTGCCATCCGAAGTCGATTGCACAAACTCTGTCATCCGGTGCACTGAATGCTCATGAGAGTCACACTGTGTTCCCTTCAACACGTTAGAGTGCAGGGCCCCAGGAAGACTGTGGAATGAGAACCCCAGCAGGTTGCCGAAGTCAGTAGTGGCCTGGGACTCACTTTTAATTAAGTGCCTGGTGGGAGAATCTCTTATCATTGAAGAGAAGTCATTAAAGCTTCCACTGAGAGTGATTCAGTCTCTAGAAAGTTCCCATCACAAGTCAGTGGATCAAAGATCCAACCGGCATCTGAAAGAGAGCAGCTGCATCACTAAGCAGGCACATGGCAATGTGCCCCTGCAGTGAGTGCAAACTGGAGTCTCAGATCAGACATTTTCTGAGTTCAAGTATTTCTGATTGGAAGATGCATAGAGGAGACAAGAAGAGAAAGAGAATGGCAACTCCCACAAGCATAGTATGCCAGCCCCTCACCCTTAAGCATCTTATCCTGCGGGGGCACACTAACTCCAGAGAGCCTGATTATTGTATTGCTAGCTGGCCAGTTCTAAGGAAAGAGACTCTAGATTTTGCCTAAAAAACCCAAATGTGAACACAGGAGTGCATATATCTTCTCAAATTAGTGTTTTGTATTTCTTTGGCTAAATACTCAAAAGTGGACTTGTTGGGTCTTATAACATAGTCCTATTTTTTAATTTTTTTGAGAAATCTCCATACTGTTTTCCATAGTGGCTGCACCAATCTGCAATCCCACCAAAAATGTGCAAGGGTTCCCTTTTCTCCACATCCTCAGCAACACTTGCTGGTTATTTTATATTATTTTATTTTATTTCACTGTATTTCATTTATCCTCGCCCAAGGATATTTTTCCACTGATTTTTAGGGAGAGTGAAAGAGAGAGGGAAAAACAGAGAGAAACATCAATGTGAGAGAAACACATCGATTGGTTGCCTCCTGCAAGAGCCCCAACTAGGGCCCAAGCCAGGGAGGAGCCTGCAACTGAGGTATGTGCCCTTGTCCAGAATCAAACCTGGGACCCTTTGGTCCCCAGGTCGATGCTCTATCCACTGAGCCAAACAGGTTAGGGTAGTTAATTTATTGATGATAGCCATTCTGACAGGTGTGAGGTGATATCTCATTGTGTGTTTAAATGGCATTTCTCCAATGATTAGTGATGTTGAGCATTTTTTCATATGTCTATTGGCCATCTACCTATATGTCCTCTTTGGAGAAATGTCTATTCAGGTTCTCTGCCCATTTTTTAAAATTGGATTGTTTGTTTTTTCTTTTGGTAATAAATTATATGAATTTTTTAATAAAATCTTGCCATTTGTGACAACATAGATGGATATAGAGGGTATTATGCTAAGTGAAATAAGTCAGACAGAGGAAGACAAATATCATAAAATTTCATTTACATGTGCAATCTAAAGAACAAAATAAACGAACAACCAAAACAGAAACAGACTCATAGATACATAGAACAAATTGATGGTTGCCAGATGGTAAGGCGGTTGAGGAAGCTGGGTGAAAAAGTTGAAGGGATTAAGAAACACAAATTGGGCCCTGGCTGGTGTGCCTTAGTTGGTTGAGCATACTCCCATGCACTGAAAGGTCACTGGTCAACCGATTGATGCTTCACTCTCTCTCTTCCTCTCCCTTCCTCTCTCTCTAAAGTCAATAAAAACATATTTTTTAAATGAAATACAAATTGGTAATTACAGAATAATCATGAAGATTTACAGTACAGCATAGGGGAGATAGTCAGTAATATTGTAATAACTATGTATGGTGCCAGGTAGGTAGTAAACTGATTGGGGGATCACTTCATAAATTATATAAATGTCTAACCGTTATGTGGTACACCTGAAACTAATATAAAATAATATTAAACTTTAACTCTAATTAAAAAAAATCAAAAAGGAAAAATAAAAACAGCTTAGGTCTCTAAAAAAGCACACCCAAATTTTAATTGCAGCAGTTTCCCCAGCATCCCACCCCAACTGTTGGTTTTTTGCCTGAAAAGCCCCGTCTCTGTAAAATTTGAAGACACTCAAAGGCATGACCACAGATGCTGTTCACCGACTGCTTTGTTCTTTCACCAAAAAAGTTCCCAAACAACATGAAGTCAGCTACGACAGAGAAGCCCAAATGAATTTCTGAAGGTCAGGCTAGACCAGGCAGACAATGAGAGAGGATACAAAAAAGCATATTGTTATAGGCTCTACCAACATATTCATCTACTGCACTTTACTTTTGGCTGATCTTTGGAGTCAGGAATGGAAGATTTCTCCACAAGACTTATGGAGAGATGTTTCTAATGAGCCCTAAAGTATTTGTCATGACTTTAAGCTCTTGAATTAGCTTCTGGGATTAAAATCTGGATCCACTACTCATTAACTGTAATTTTGTACAAATAGATTAATCTGCCTAAACCTTAGTTTTCTCATCTGTAAACTGATGATAATAGTACCTAGCTCATAGACATACATTATGAGACATACATTAGATAATAGATATACTAATATAACTGTAGTAAGTACTCTGCCAAGCAAAGAGTAAGCTCTTAATAATTATTGATTATTAGTGTTGCTGTTATTATTATTTATATTAATTCAATGAAAGGAATATGGAGGTGTCACTGGCACATAAGGTGAGGGCCATTTAATAGTGACTTGGCCAGAAATGAGACTTAGAGTCTTCTTCCTTCTGACAGACTCAGCTTCAATGCCTTGCCAGGCATCCACCTGGCAGTTTGGGAGGGCCACTCGGCCTTCACCAACATCACCTGGCATCTTACCCCAGTGCCAAACCCTGTGTTAGCAGAGAACACTAAGTGAGCTGGTTGCCATATCAAGCCTTGATGTGACTTCTTCAAAGCCTTTCTCAGAGACCACTCAGTTGCCCCCTCAGATGGAGAAAAACAAAAGGCCCATGGGCCTTTGGTCATTTATGGCTGCGGCTTCCCACAAAGGTCCTTCTTCCTGTGGAGCCCAGGGGCTGCTGAAACTACCATAAGCTCAGCCTCTTGATCCATCATCATGGCCCAGCTAATGATCTGGCAGGAAAAGATACCTGCCCTCGGTTCCCCTGGGGCAAATTCACAGTAATTTATGGGCTGGCAGAGCACCCCTTCCTCACGACTTAATATGTTTAGCAGCTAATTACATCTGTGTAGGGATTACACTTTACATTGTGCAGCTCTACGGAAACAAAATCGGGCTTCCTCGGGTCCCCTTAAACAGCGCCTTATCTCTGAGAGGGAGATCCTTATCAGGCCATATGTTAGAGGGCCTGTGCGTTTCCAGATGACCCCGGGAAAGTCTGGGACCTAATCAGCCTGCAGGCTGAAGCAAGCTCCAACCTGATCCAGCCAAGAGGCCAAAGCCAAGGGAGGAGGTGTCCCCTGCCTTCCATCCTCCATAAACCTGCCAAAGGCTGAGCCTGCACAGGATGACCCACGTCATCTCCTCCTCCCAGGTGACCAGGACTTCCTGTGTTCACCTCCAAGCAGCGTGGAGCTTGAGTGTGCAAATCCCAGGCCATTATGGGGCGCCTTATCCCAAGTCAAAGGGAAGTTTTTGCTTTTTCCAGGACTCTTTCGGTAGTAACACTTGGCTAGCTACAGCCTCCAACTCTGGAGGAAACAAGTAAATGCTATGGCTTCCTTTTGCTCTGATGGCAAAGTAGGCCCCAGCAGGAGAAACAATTTTCTCAAGGCCAGGGAGATTCCCAGCTTCAGCAGACACTAAACACACTCCTTCCCTTGGGTTCTAACAATTCAGTTAAAGACCTTGTCTTAAGGAACTCCTTGGGGAGGGGGGCGGGGGCGGTTGTGGGAGAGAGTGCAAAGAACAGGAAATGTCTCCCAGTGTGAGAAGCCCTAGAGTCAGAGGGCCCTGCTGTAGCTTTGCAGCCTGTGACTCACAGAGAAACTTCCCTGCTTCACCCAGCCTGGACTCCAGCTCCTTGGTCCCCGTGTCTCAGAGCCTCTTCCTGTCTCCATTCCGCCCAGCCCCCTGAACAAAACAGAAGTCTGGAGTCCACAGCAAAGACTGAAGTGTTGTGTATACATTTGGGCATCATCTGTGGAAGCAGCTATTTTGAAAACAAAAAAGTAATTTCCCTGCCCTCAGAAGAACTTAGTGAGCATTTAGAAGCACCTACTTTAACCATTTGAGACTGAAACCTTGGTTATCACCTCTTGAAAAAAGAAAAGTAAACATAGTACGTTCCTTTTAATTGATTCATAATAATAATAGGTAAGGCATTTGTTGAGTGCACTGTCCCAGGCGTTGTACTAAGCAATTTACACCCATTAAAGTAATACTTCAACAACCTGATGAATGTGGAAACTGGGGCTCAGAGAGGTCAAGTAGGTTGCACATGATCACACAGCTCCAAACATGGATCCAGACATGGGTATGTCTTACTCAAGAGCCTACTTCCCCATCTCTAATATGCTGGGATGAAAGGGAACTTGGAGACTACCTGGTCCAACTGGTGCTCTGTTTCCTTAGCTCCTTTCAACTTCTTAACTCCTCTCCTACAACCTGACAGAACAATCTCTGCTTACTCTAGGGAAGGAGGAATCCATGGGTCACACAGAAAAGAGAACCTGATTCAGAATCAGATGATCCAGGGTCTGCCACTCTCATGGTTTCTATCTATTGACCTAATTTGCCCTTTGGGAAGACAGAAGAGAACAGTACTTTCCATGGAAGCCTCTTCATTAATTTGGCATATGCCTTACATCTTCTCTAGCCTATCCCAGCTTCCCAACCATACTTTCTGCAAGACCATCTGGTCACCCCGCTCCTGGTATGCTGCAGTTTGTCAAGTTATCTCTTAAATGTGGTTATAAGAATGGAGTGACAGAATTCAAGTGGGTCTGACCAACTTGGAAACAATGGAACATCTTCCTTCCCCTTGATCTCTACATATTTATCTTGTTACAAAGCTTAAAATTTCCCTCACCTCTTTGGGAAATACCCTGAAAACACAGTCAACAAAAGCCCCTGAGTTTTTGTGCTCTTGCTGGTGCATAGGAGAGCAGGCTAAAATGCCAAAAATCAACTTGCTGAGAGGCAATTGCTGAAATTCTATCTGCCAAGTGGCCAATTTTATTGTTGCATTCCAGAAATATTGAGTGCCTACTATTGTCAGGCACTGTCTTAGGCACTGGAAATTAAGGGTGAACAAAATAGACAAAAATTCCTGTCTTGGTGGAGCTAACATTCTTAGTATAATGGAATTGCTCCAGACACTTCTGAGTTTATTCTTTTGAATGTGATTTTAACAATGCATCAAATGGGAAGTAAGCCTTAATTTTACATTTCTAGCAATTGGTAAGAAAAAAAATCAACATTTCATATTGATGTGATTGGTGTGGAATTTCCATGTTAACGGCAAATATATAATACTAGGGGCCCGGTGCACGAAATTCGTGCACTGGGTGTGTGTGTGGTGGGGGAGTGTCCCTCAGCCCAGCCTGCCCCCTCTCACATACTGGGAGCCCTCAGGCGTTGACCCCCATCACCCTCCAATCACAGGATCGGCCCCTTGCCCAGGCCTGATGCCTCTACCAGAGGAGGTGTCAGGCCTGGGCAGGGCACCTCCAGCTCCCCGCGTTTTCAGGCTCCGCCCCTGCCCAGGCCTAAGGCCTCTGGCCAATTCATTAGGCCTGGGCAGGGGACCCCCAGCTCCCCGCAATCTCCCGCTCTGCCCCTTCCCAGGCCTAACGCCTCTGACAGAGGCATTAGCCCTGGGCAGGGGACCGCCAGCTCCCCACAGTTGCAGGCTCCGCCCCTGCCCAGGCCTAACGCCTCTGGCTGAGGCATTAGGCCTGGGCAGGGGACCCTCAGCTCCCCGTGATCTCCCGCTCTGCCCCTGCCCAGGCCTAACACCTCGGCCCCTTGCCCAGGCCTGACGCCTCCGCCAGAGGTGTCAGGCTTGGACAGGGGACCCCCATCTCCCCCCGATCACTGGCTCTGACCCCCACCCAGGCCTGAGGCCTCTGGCCCAGGAATCATGCCTGGGCAGGGGACCGCCATCTCCCTCTGATCGCTTGCTCCACCCCCCGCCCAAGCCTGATGCCTATAACCCAGGCTTCAGGCCTGGGCAAGGGGACCATCATATCCCCCCAATCCCCGGCTCCGCCCCCCACCCAGGCCTGATGCCTTGGCCAGAGGAGTTGACCCTCATCACCCTCCGATCACCAATCACCAGATCGGCCCCTTGACCAGGCCTGAGGCCTACAGCAGAGGTTGCAGGCTCCCCACGGTTGCAGGCTCTGCCCCTGCCCAAGCCTAACGCCTCTGGCGTAGGCGTCCGGCCTGGGCAGCGGGGACCTGCAGCTGCAGCGGGCCCGTGATCGTGGGCTTCCCTTTAGGCCCAGGCAAGGGACCCTTAGCTCCTGGGACTTCCAGCTTCGACCGTGCCGAGCTCCCATCGCTGGCTCCACCCCTACTTCCTGCTATCACTGGCCAGGGGGGCAAAGGCGCCTGATTCTCCGATAAAGGCCCTGAGGCCGCCTTTGCCCTGCCCCCTCTGCTCTTAGCTCCCCCCTGGGTTTCCGATCACTGTCAGTGCAGGGGGCTTCTTCCTGCTTTCCCTTTTGCCTCCCTGCATTGTGCCTACATATGCAAATTAACCTCCATCTTTGTTGTCAGTTAACTGCCATCTGAGTTGGCAGTTAATTTGCATATAGCCCTGATTAGCCAATGAAAAGGGTAGCTCGTACGCCGATTACCATTTTTCTCTTTTATTAGTGTAGATAATCTTATGCTGAAATTTATGAATTTGAATGAATCATTGACAGTAGTTAAATATATTCATGAGAGATTTAAATCTCTTGAAAAATGAACATTCCATAAAATTCTGCTTGGAAGACAGATTGAGAATCAGTTCATTATAATTACACAGAAAATGTCAATACAAATTGTAAAGTTTATGAATAATTCTTAACAATTTGGGTTTATTGATGAATTTAATTTGATGTTATACATTGGACAAATTGATCATTTGACAAACTGATTTTTGGCAAATTGGTCATTTCCTAATTGATCTAGGCAAACTAATATTTGTTAGTTTAAAGCCATTGATAAAGCCATCGTGCCCCATCTCAAAATTTGTGCAGAGAAATCAAATTAATTTGAGTCAAACTTTGAATCCTGATCAGTGAGCTCTTTCTTTCTTTCTTTTTAATTAAAGTATAGTTGACATACAACATTATATGGGTTTCAGGTGTACAATGTTTATGTACCTTGAAAAGTGATTACCATGATAATCTATTAACCATCTGTTGCTGTACAAAGTTATTACAATACTATTGACTATATTCCCTATGCTATACATTCCAACCCTGCGACTTATTTACTTTATAACTGGAAGTTTGTACTTATTCCCCTCCCCCCATTCTCTCATACCCCATCCTCTCTGGCCACCATCAGTTCATTCTCAGAATCTATGAGTCAGTTTCTGTTTTATTTTGTTTGATTGGTTTTTTTTTTAGATTTCACATAGAAGTGAAATAATACAGTATTTATCTTTCTCTTTCTGACTTATTTCACTTAGCATAATAACCTCTAGGTTCATCCATACTGTTTCAAATGGCAACATTTCATTCTTTTTGTGGCTGAGTAATATTCCTCATGTGTGTGTGAGTGTGTGTGTATCACTTTTTCTTTTAATTCTTTATTGTTTAAAGTACTACATATGTCTCCTTTTTCCCCCATTGACCTCTCCCCAGCCACCCCCACCCCTCAGCACATGCCCTCACCCCCGTAGTGTCTGTGTCCATTGGTTATGCTTATATGCATGCAAAAAAGTCCTTTTGGTTGATCTCTTTCCCACCTCCTCCCTTGCTTTCCCTCTGAAGTTTGTCTGTCTATTCGCTGCTTCTCTGACTCTGGATCTATTTTTGTTAATCAGTTTATGTTGTTCATTATATTCCAAAAATGAGTGAGATCATGTGATATTTTTCTTTCTCAGACTGGCTTATTTCGCTTGGCATAATGCTCTCCAGGTCCATCCATGCTGTTGCAAATGGTAAGAGTTCTTTCTTTTGTACAGCAGCTTAGTATTCCATTGTGTAGATGTACCACTATTTTTTAATCCACTCATCTGCTGATGGGCACTTAGGCTGTTTCCAAATCTCAGCTATTGCAAATTGTTATGCTATGAAAATAGGTGTGTGTATGTCCTTTATGATTGGTGTTTATGATTTCTTGGGATATATTCCTAGAAGTGGGATTACTGGGTCAAATGGGAGTTCTACTTTTAATTTTTTGAGGAAACTCCATACTGTTTTCCACTGTGGCTGTACCAGCCAGCATTCCCACCAGCAGTACAAGAAGTTTCCTTTGTTTCTCCACATCCTCACCAGCACTTGCTGTTTGTCGATTTGTTGATAATAGCCATTCTA
>NW_006286303.1:1576971-1577356 GCF_000327345.1 Myotis davidii | reverse complement strand
TTCTTCCATTTGTTTATGTCTTCCTCTATCTCTTTTTTCAATGTCCTGTAGTTTTCTGAGTACAGGTCTTTTACCTCCTTAGTTAAGTTTATTCCTAGGTATGTTAATTTTTTCGGTGCAATGGTAAATGGGATTGTTTTTTTGTTTGTTTGTTTCACTTTCTGTGAGTTCATTATCTATATATATTATAAAGAGCCTGGGGCCGTCATATCTGAAACAACCGAACAGTCTGAGTGGGGTGACAAGGCTGGCAGGGGGGTTAGTGAGGGATGACCAAATGACTGAACAGCAGGCTGTGTGGAGCAACCAGGGCAGCAGGGGGGCAGTGAGGGGCGACCAGGCCAGTTGAGGGGGTAATGAGGGGTGACCAGGCTGGCCGGGGGGT
>NW_006286303.1:1573989-1576775 GCF_000327345.1 Myotis davidii | reverse complement strand
TTGCTTTTATTGTGCATTATTTCTAATATTATGCCATCTTGGTCTGAGAAGATGCTTGGTATGATTTCTATCTTCTTGAATTTGGAGATACTTTGACTGTGTCTCAATATGTGACCTATTTTTTAAAATGTTCCAGGTGCACTTGAGAAGAATGTATATATGCAGCTGGGATCGAGCAAGCGCAGGTGGGTACAGTTGGGGGCAATCAGGCCAGTAAGGGGGGGGGCAGTTGGGGATGAGAAGGCTGGTGAGGGGCAGTTGAGGGCGAGCAGGCTGGCAGGTAGAGTGATTAGGGGCGATCAGGCAGGCAGGTAGGTGAGCAGTTAGGAGCCAGCAGTCCTGGATTGCAAGAGGGATGTCCGACTGCTGGTTTAGGCCCTATCCTAAACCAGCAGTTGAACATCCCTTGAGGTGTCCCAGATTGGAGAGGGTGAAGGCTGGGCTGAAGGACAACCCCCAACCCATGCATGAATTTTGTGCACCGGGCCACTAGTTGTTTAATAACATGCTATTTAGCCTCAAAGTGTTTGAATTTGTATGCTTGTTTTTATTGTAATTTATTTCTAATATTATGCCATTGTGATCTGAGAAGATGCTTGATATGATTTCTATCTTCTTGAATTTGGAGATACTTTGACTGTGTCTCAATATGTGACCTATTTTTTAAAATGTTCCAGGTGCACTTGAGAAGAATGTATATTCTGTAGCTTTGGGGTGAAATGTTCTGAAGATGTTGATTAAGTACAACTGATCGAGTGAGTTGTTAAGAATTTCTGTTCCTTTGCTGATTTTTTGTCTGGAGGATTTATCCAGTGATGTCAATTAGTATTAAAATCTCCTACTATGATTGTATTGCTGTTGATCTCTCCCTTGATATCTTTCAGAAGTTTTTTGTTTTTTAATGTATTTGGATGCTCCTGCATTGGGTGCATATATGTTTACCAGAGTTATATCCTCCTGTTGTATCAATCCCTTTAGTATTATGAAGTGGCAGTCCTTATCTCATCAGGGCCTTCACTTTGAGGTCTATTTTGTCAGATATAAGTATTGCTACCCCAGCTTTTTTTCATTTCTATTAGTCTGAAAAATCTTTTTCCATCCCTTCACTTTCAGTTTTTGTGAGTCCTTTGTTCTGAGGTGGGTCTCTTGTAGACAGCATACAGATGGGTCATGTTTTCTTATCCATTCAGCCACTCTATGACTTTTGATTGGAGCATTTAGTCCATTTATGTTTAAGGTGATTATTAATAGGTACTTGTTTGTATCCATTTTTATTCTTTATGCCTGTGTTCCTTTTACCTTTTCTATTTCTTCTTTTTACAACAGCCACTTTAGCATTTCTTGCATTGCTGGCATGGTCGGGCTGTCAAGTGGGCCAGGGTGGAGTGGGCACCGGTTGCTCTGGGTCACACAGTCTGTGCTCTTCCAGAATGGGGCATACTCTGGGTTGCTCCAGGTTGCCCTGGCAGCAGGTCCCAGGGCTTGGGGTGGATTGGGTTCCGGGTGGCTCCAGGTCAGACTAACAGCATGATTCTGGGGCCCAGTGTGGTGGTGAGGCACAGGTTTCCCCTGGCTTGCACTCACTGCGGGGTCTTGGAGCTGGATCCTAGGAAGCTGGGTCCCAGAGGGCTGGTGAGAAGGCCTGGTGCGGGAGCTCACTGCATGCTCCCTACAGATGTCTGGGTCTATTACATGTTTTTTTATCTAGTTATTTATCTATGGACACAGGTTGCTTGGCTATTGTGAAGATGCTGCAATGAACATAGGGGTGCATATATCTTCAAATTACTGTTTTTGTTGTCTACTTATGGATACCTAGAATTGAGATTGTTGGGTCATAAGTAGTTTTATTTTTAGTTTTTTAGAGAAACTCCATACCATTTTCCATAGTGGCTGCACCAATTTGCGGCCCTAGAAGTGATGCACATGTGAGCTCTTTCTGAATCTGGGCTGTATCACACCATATTCTTCCCAGTTACATGCCATCCAGCACTTTATGATGCTAAAAGAATCCTTACACAAGTCTTTAAACTTAATGGACTAGGGAGAGCAGTAAGTTTCAGCTTAAACTATGCAGTCTTCACATATTATCTCCAATTTAATGAGATAATATGTGAGGAGTGCATAGCTTAATGCCTGGAATATGATAGATGATCATTGGTTCTCTGCCCTTCAAGCTGCTCAGGTATCAGTGATTATAGAGCTTCTTGCAATGTCTATCACCATGAAATATAGAAACATAATGAAAGTTAAATTCATAATATATATTTATCGAAAAGCTCTATTATGGTGTGATTAAGCCTGTGCTAATATATGTCATCCAAAATTAATACTCATTGACACCTTTTTAAAGTGAAAATTATTAACAAATTCTGTAAGGTGTGACTCAGAGATGGTTTCTGGCATGACATCCTCTTGTCTTGCTACTCAGTGAAAGAAGCAATAAGCTGTCCTCCAGTGCAAAAGACCACAAGAATAAAAGCTGAGCAGAACACTGAAGTTCACTGATGAGTACGGGGATAAGAGAAGAATGAGGATCTTTTTCTCTCTTCATGACAGGTCCTCAAGGCAATTTTCCAACCATATCAGACAGGGGAGGGAGGGAATGCAAAGCAACACCGTATTTGCCAGCGTATAAGACGATTTTTTGGCCCTGAAAAACATGCCTCCAAGTGGGGGGTCGTCTTATACGCCAGGTACACTTCAGATAGACTGCCCATAGTGCTTGCCCCGTGCCATAGTGGCCTCCCGATGCCCGCCCACTTCATTCCACATACCGTTCAGGT
>NW_006286303.1:1538580-1573653 GCF_000327345.1 Myotis davidii | reverse complement strand
TTGCTAGGGACTTGCCCGGCACTTGCTCTCTACCTCTATTTGTTATCTTACTTCTATCATTGACAGTCCCTCTAGGTTGTGGGCTGCTTGCCTGTGTTCCTGAGAAGCATCTACGGTACCAGTCTATAGAGTGTGTTTTCTTTAGTGAATTACCGGTATGTTTACCGGTAATAAACTTGCACTGTTTTATGTATATGTTTGATTACATACAGCCTTGTGACAGTTTTCCTGCATGTCATAAGCATTTGAATATAAATTAAAATGTTAAAATCAAATCTGATATTGTTTTACCTTTTATTTGGTGTGTGGAAGGTGTGCGGAAGAGGGGGTAGTCTTATACAGCGAGTATATAACAAACTCTGTATTTTGAGTGGAAATGTTAGGGGGTCGTCTTATACGCCCAGTCGTCTTATACGCCGGCAAATACGGTATATCAGGATTTATCCACAATGATTGAACTAAAAGAAAATTCATTTCTATTGATTTGAAGTACAGTCTGCTTAAAAGATACTCAAGGTGGTTTACATAGGATCACACTTTGATTTGTGAAAAGGATGTGTTGGAGAAATGTTGCATGCCACAGGATAACATTTTAAAATGACCAAAGAGAAGTCATTATGCAAACCAATCCCGACTAAAGAATTCCTTGTAAAACTAATGGCAATGATGGAATTTATTCTTTCTGTGCTTTGGATTTGCAGCCACTGGAAAAGTTTCAAATGTAGACTAGTAAGTCAAGGACGACACTATGTTATTTATGATAAAACCAAAGATTCCTTCTGTGTTGCCATACAACATGTGCCAACATGGAATTCTTCTGGAGCACTATCAGAATCTCATCTTGCTTTACATCTTGCTTTGCCACATAAGGCAAACCAGACAAAAAGAAGCTAATTTCCTCAACCTTCTGTGAGATGGCTTCTTACTTGCATCCTGACCCTAAAGTGAGATTAAGTGCCGGCATGGTAGAATCTATGTATTACAATATCTAAAAGGGTTCTTGAACTCAGATCTTTATTCAAGAATGATTGAATAAAGAATGAGTCAATAATGAGAACTATGCTCAATCATTGATAAGATGATAAGAATATGCAGAGAGTTCTGAAATAAAATTGGCGTTTTTCTTCTCCAGAGTTTTGTTGCTAACCCTTAACCCGTGTAGCTAAGGAAATAGTTTTGACCACTGCCTGCTAAGGTGCCTGGCAGCATAGTAAATGCCTAACAAACACTTGTGAAAACCAGCAATGAGGATCGTTTTATGTATCCTACTCTGGCTTGGTGAACTGTGCTGCCTACATCTTGCTTTAGGGTGCCTATTTTTTTTTAATATATTTTATTGATTTTTACAGAGAGGAAGGGAGAGGGATAGAGAGTTAGAAACATCGATGAGAGAAACATCGATCAGCTGCCTCCTGCACACTCCCTACTGGGTATGTGCCCGCAACCAAGGTACATGTCCTTGACTGGAATCGAACCTAGGACCCTTGAGTCCGCAGGCCGACGCTCTCTATCCACTGAGCCAAACCAGTTAGAGCTAGGGTGCCTATTAATTAACTGAGTTAATATTAGTAAGTTTTTCAAAAGAGTATTTGGTGCACTGTAAGCATTTTGTAAGTAGAATTAAACATAAACAAACAACAAACAAACAAACAAAATATTACTCACTTAAAGTTTGCTATTCAGGGCTGAGTCTTTGGTACTTGGTTTTATGGAAGGCCGTGCTGCAGGATCCTGTCTGCTAATTTTCTTGTTAACCTGGGGGATGAATGTGGGATGTTTTTAGTCACTGTATATCCAGCTTGAATTCTCTACTTTGCATCTGGATTTTTATTTCCATTTATGTTCTCTCTGTGGCAATGAGTGAAATATTTTCGATCCCCTTTGTCAGGATAAGTCATTTCAGCTTAAAGAGATCACCCACACAGCACAGCGCCAGGCTCCCATTAAACCTCTCCTCGGAGCAGCAGTTCAGAGGGCTCTTGGTGAGTCATTCCACACCCATATCCTGTGAGCTGGGCAGGGGCCGACAGTCCAGCAGTGAGAGTACATTCAATACTCAAGAACTCAACCCACTTTCCTGAACTTATTCCCCCAAAATGTTACTTTCTGAAAAAGGGACAGCACACGCAGAGCAAAGAATGGGTCAAAACTAGAGCAAAGTCCAGTTTTCTTATTCCCTGACATTTTCCTTTTGCAATGTATCTAAAAGCTGAGAGTGTCAAACAATAAAGGTAAGAGGGCTCGCTGTCACCAGCTACAGGTAAGTACACTGAGCACAGGTCCTCAAGTACCTGGACTAACTGATGGGTGGGGCCAAAATAAACAACTAAACCATATATTTCTATTCTTTCATTTTTAAACAAACAAACTAACTAAATGAGTGACACTGCTGAATTTAATGCTGCTGTACAGGTGTCTAGCAGTTATATAAAAGCCTTGTGTTGTATTGTGAAGAACGGTACAATTAGAGGTCTTCTCACTAACATTCACTTGATATCAATCAGTTTATTGTAACGCTTGTCTTATCAGTGGCCTTCCTTTTTCTTAGGGAACTTTTTTCCTAACTCAGCATCCTTATCTCTAGCCAGACCTCTGCTGGGCTTGTATGTCCTACGACTTCCCCTCCAGAATGTCTGTTAAATTTCCTCCAATTTGGCTGTTAAATTTCTTTCTGGGTTGCTCTTCCCAGATTCCTCTACTTCTCTTCATTCAAAATAAAGTAAATTACTCACCTAAGATCATTCTGTAACCTCCCCTCCCCCCCAAAAAAGAAAAGAGGCTTAAAATTGTTTTCACAAAGACTGCCTAGATTTTCACTTATGTCTAAGCCCTGACATGGAAGAGATTCATGTAGCAAATGCAATTGTGTAAGAAGAGATGAGAACCCCCGCTTGAGCCCTGCTCACTACACACCCAGGAGGGCATGGCTGTGGCTTCTACTGCCATTAAGGAGGAAGAGCATGCAGATGTGAAGAGATGTATGGAAACCACTGTTTCAAGGCTTTAGCTTTCAGGCTTTACCTGCATTTTATCATCTTGGTGAACCTTATCTGAGTAAGAGGCAGAAAGAAAGACAAGCTGTGGCTTTGAGATTTTTACTTTTCTTCTTTCCTTTCACTGAAGAGGACAAAAAAAAATGTGCATTAATAGGAAAGCCTAGTTCAGGAGTAATGGACTTAAGTCTCCAACAACTCATTTTCCCTGCTGATGTGGTTGAGAAGGGCTGTTGGGGGTGGAGGTTGTGGAGGAGTAGAAGAGTGCAAAGAGAGAAACAGAAGGTGAGGGACAGAGGAGTTTGAGAGGAGAGAAAGGAACAGAGCAAGTAAAGGGAGAGAGGAGAGAGGGCAGGAGCCAAGGGGAGACAGTCCTGGCCTCATCTAAAACACAATTAAAGCTTTGAAAATAGGACCATGCAGGAAACACATACGAAAGTCACAAAGTTCTCTTAACACATGGGGTGAATGAGGAGAAAAAAGGAGCTAAGAACAAGGGGCGTGGAAGACAGAAAAGAGAGGAAGAAGAAGGCCAAACCTCACCTCCTAATCATTCTGCCGGAGGTGCTGGAAGTACTTCTTTATAAAGTGTGAAGTTTTAACTGCATCCAAATTCCTGGCATTGGAAACAGTGCCAGGGGCCGCTCATGAGAAACAAAATCTCTTTTTCCTAAAATGAAGAAAATTCTGTTTTTCTCGGTGGCTTCCTCTATCTTAAATAACCTAGGCTCTTCTATTCGCTTACTGGATGACACTGTGATAATGCAAAAGGAGAGGCCAGGCCTGACCTACAGTTTCACAACATCTGTCAGAAGACCCCAATCCACTAACCCCGGACAAGGGCCCAATCTGTAAGTGCTGTGCCCAGGAACCACACATACATAGCCACCCTCTTAACCATAAAGTTGTGCAGAATGTCTCAGGGAGATGATAGGGTTGAAAAGTGCTTCAATATATATTTTCCCAACCCTGGGGGGCTGGAGGGGAAAGAGGAATCTATAATAATAAAAGCATAATATGCTAATTAGACTGGACAGCCGAACAACCTTCCAGATGTCATTCTGGACATCCTTCCTGATGAAGCTGTGGCAGCAGGGGCTGAGGCAGAGGTGATTAGGGGCGATCAGGCAAGCAGGCAGGCAGAGTGGTTAGGGGCAATCAAACAGGCAGGCAGAGACAGGTAGTGGTGATCAGGTGCCAGTGGTCCCAGATTGCAAGAGGGATGTCCGACTACCAGTTTAAGCCCAATCCCACAGGGATTGGACCTAAACCAACAGTCAAACATCCCCCAAGGGGTTCCAGATTGGAGAGGGTGCAAGCCCGGCTGGGCAAGTGCAGTGGCTGTGGCAGGAGCCTCTCCCGCCACCTCTGCTGCAGGCAGGTGGTAAGGAGTGCGAGCAGTTAGAAGCTAGCAGTCCTGGACTGCAAGAGGGATGTCTGACTGCTGGTTTAGGCCCAATCCTCAGGCCCAAACCAGCAGTCGGACAT
This sequence comes from Myotis davidii, assembly GCF_000327345.1. NCBI lineage: Eukaryota > Metazoa > Chordata > Mammalia > Chiroptera > Vespertilionidae > Myotis > Myotis davidii. Next base: position 1,569,172 of record NW_006286303.1, on the reverse strand, counting down.
CCCCCAAGGGGTCCCGGATTGTGAGAGGGTGCAGGCCAGGTGAGGGACCCACCTGCCCCCTGTGCATGAATTTCATGCACTGGGCCTCTAGTATTTAATAAATGGTGCTGCCATTGTTGACAACTGCTTTAAGAAAACAAAGCTAGACCCCTATCTCACTCCATATATAAAAATAAATCCCAAATGATTTAAATGTAAAAAAAATGAAAATTTAGAATCTGGGGTTATTTTAGAATTAGGAAAACCTTCTTCAATAAGATCAAAAAACCTAGAAACCATTTTAGAAAGATAGGCATATTTGACTATATAAACATTGTATAAAAATCTTGTATTACAAAGAATAGGGATACTAATTGATGTCAATGACTTGTTAGGTAATTCCACTTACTGAATTCAGGCAAAATTAATCATTGGAAATGACATCATTGGATCTGATGTTCTGACACTGTAAGTCTAGAGTAAAATACTATGGAACACTATCCATATGCCCCATGCGTCCCTACACTGCTTGGGTCTGGCCACCTATCTCGGGGCCTCTCACCCTCTGATTTTCATGGATGGCCACAAATACTGTTAGAGAACTCAGCACATATATCTCCCAGTCCATATTTTCAGATTCCCAAAAGTACTTGGAATACAATGAGAGCGCACATGTGCGTGAGTTATCTGTGTCCTGAGGAAGAAGAGGGAGGGTCAGGAAGAAGTATGTGCCCTCAAAATAGTTAGGATACTATTATAACATTGTATGTTTTTACTAAGAATACATTTATTGGTTTATAAAGTATATAAACATTTTATGAAAATATCCTTTATAAGAAGAATAAGGGAACAAGTAAAAATGAAAAACCACCACATAATAATTAGGTCTGATTCCCCTTCTTCATTTCAGAAGTGAGAGAAATGATAGATACAGTCAACCTTGCAAATGGATTCCTTCAAGTTTTTCGGTGTCTTTTTTATATATATATATAAAATGGCATCAATTGCTGAAAGCATTATGACCTTTGTTATGCTACATACACTGATACAAAATGTGAATAGTACAAAGTTCCCTATATATAATATAAGGTTTTAATATATTACATTTGTTTCTACATAAACAGACTATAAATATATGTGCCATAGCATGTTTTAGAGTCATGGTTCCCAGCATCTCACACTATGGTACCAAATGAAAAATACATTTTGTTTTTTAAGAAGGAAAAAACAAGGGCAGAAACCAGTAGAAATAGCTTTACATGTTAAAAGTCTACACAATACAATAGGTGTTATAACTTTGGCTATAAAATAATTTTGAAATCTGACTAATAATTATTCAGAGAGTGAACAAACCAAATTAGCGTTGACTAGGACATAGAGGCCAAATTACTGAAACACTGACTAGTCGGGGTGAATGGGAAGGGCGGGGGGAGAGAGGAACAGAAGGGTAAACTCCTTTCTGAGGCCTTGACACCCCAGCTTGACACTGAACCTGCTGCATTCAGGCTCAGGCGTATCACGTCGGGACAGTATATGGGTATTCATCCAGAAGAAACCCGAAGCTGGTCTGTACAGTCAGAATTCTTCAACACGACAGGAGGCCTCTTCTGAATGTCCTTCCTTTGTGGTGTCTGAATAAAGGATCAGCCTGGGAGACAAGGAGCCAGAGCTGCATCATTTCCTTCCTGGGGCTTGGCCAAGAGACACGTAAGAGTCCGGAAGGAACTCTCATTAGGAGTCGGAAACAGCACAAGGAACTCTCATTTAGCCCAACCGGGAAGAGCACGCAACCTTCTAAAACCAGTAAGTTCATCTGAAGCCTTTACATTCCCTTGCAGATCCCATGCTCACCTCCACCAGAGCCAACACAATGCACCTGCAGGCTCCAGTAGGCTCTCAAAGCAAGCCGACATCTTCCTTTCTATCAGCCCAAACCCCAAATTACACTTGGCTCAGGACCCACATCCTAAGCAAAGCTTCTCAGATGGCCTCAACCCTAACGGTCTGTCCCATCTTCAACACCAAAAGCACTTCCACTGCTTGGATCAGCTCTAGTTTTACAGAGGTGTCAACTCCCCAGGTATTGCTACTTCTTGGAGGACAAAGTCATTTCTTGAACTTCTCCTGTTATAACCTGGGGGAGACCCACAACACGGAGCATCACACATGTTTTTTAAATGAATGAAAAAGAGAATAGGGTCAACACTGGGAGAAGACACAACACATTCTTGGGTCACAGGCATCTTGTCAGGAAATGCCCTAAGGGCTGGCTCCCTGCAGTCTGAGGTCCTTTTAAAAAAAAAAAAATGAAAATCAAATGTAGCTACTTCCTGGTGGTGGAAAGAACAACACTTGAAAATCTGAGCAGCACCTCACATGTGATTTCCAGGAGTAGGGAATTTGGGTGCCTCCTTTTAAACAGGAGGAACGCTCAGGGTGGTCCCAGAGTTGGGCTGGAGAGTCTGGGCTGCACTGCCAGCCTGTGGTCCAATCTCCATCAGCTTTAAAAGTTCTGCCTCCTCGCTGGAGTACACGGTGGTGTCCGTGTCATCTGAGTGATACCCAGACTGGTAGCCACTGGTCTGGTTGGAGCCTTCAGATGCCACAGACTCCTTGCTTTTGCTGGGCATCAGTCCACTGTGAAAAAAATGGCAGCTGTATAAGTTGGCAGAGAGAAGACAGTTCTTTGGCTTCTTCCCCAAACCCCATTACCAACTCTATGTGGGCTGTAATCTCCCTGGAGACACCAGCCCCTATCTCTCCCACTTGTTAACCAACGTATCAGGTTTACTCAGACATTGTCTATTTTCAGTACTAGCATGAATTTGTCCTTGCAGATAAGTCCTCTTATTCAGGTCCGAATCTTTCAAGCCTGAGATGAGATGAAAGGCAGTCTCCTGACTTATGCAAAGGCTCCAACCAATGGAGCATTTTTATGGCCTTGTGGAGTGACAGGTTTGTATACAATGATAGGAGCCAAAGGGACTCTTTCATGATATAAAAGGAAATTGGGATGTTCTGAAAGTCCACTTGTGCTTTCCCCACACTGTCAACTAGGGAATTACAAGGCATGTGTATGGTGTCAATAGAGTTCTCGAGCAGCATTAAACTTTAATAACTTGTGTGTGTGTGTGTGTGTGTGTGTGTGTGTGTGCAATCAAGCCAGACATGTCAGAAACTGCTTTTTTGCTCATCAAAACCACATTCTTTGGAAGGACCGAGGACCTGGATCAGTCAGCAGCATGAAGAGAATGTTTTCAATGGTGTGGAATCATGACAGATGATAATTATGTCAAAGCTGCGACGTGTAGGCTATGTTGACCTAAAATGTCAAGATTTACATTTCTCAAGCCATTCTGAGATGTGGGTTTTCCCCTCAATAAGTGCTTTACCAAATTATTCTCGTTAAAAGTTGCAAAATGGATTTTATTAACTCCATGCTCATATATGGCGTAAAAGTGATTTCAAATCACTAGAAATGCAATTTTTTCTTTCAATCCAATCCCAATAAAATAAGTTTAGTGTCTCAAGCAATGGCATGGTAACTGGCACATAGTTATTGCTGAATAAATATATTTTGAATCAGTGAATAAAACATGATTGGCTCTCACAATTTCTTACCTTGGCCTTAAGGCAAACAAAATAGCACAATTGCACATTTTAATGTGGGTTTTTTTTCAACATGAACATCACTCAATAACCCAGGGGTGTTCCCATTTTATACAACAGATTATACGTAGATAAAAATCTTCTCTACTCTTTCTTAGAATGAACCCACTAGCAAATAAATAACTACTCTGCAGCCTATTATTCTTTTAAATACAGATTTTCATTTATCTGTTAGGCACATCTGTGTAAAACAACTATAAGTTCCTAGGGAACTACATGAGTAAAGGATATTCAAAACAAAAGTTAGTATTTTTCCCACAATTATGTAGGCAAACTCAACCAATAATAGTTAAGTATCTTAAACAAATTGATATTATCTTATTTATATGTCACGCTTCTTAAGAACAGATGCACCATTTATATACAGGTTTGAAAATTCTTCAGAGTCCACAAGATTTTAATAATGGCCTCTTTGTTATTTAGCCAGTACCAGACAAATCTTCTAAAAATCCTCTAATTTATTTCAAGTTCTTTTTTAGACTTACCACTTATTTTAATTGTTTTATTTGTTTAAATTCTTATTTAGGTTGATGCAAATTTTCCCAACCAACAAAGACACAAAACATGAAAACTCTGCACCTACATTGAAAGTTCTCGGCTCCTGCCTACAATTCCTGTTGAAATCTGTCATTTCTATTTGGCTGAACCTTACCTAAAAGACGGAGCTAATTTGTTTCTGTCTTCCAAGGTTTTCAGCTCTTCTGATGCAAGAACCATACCACTGTCCGTTTGGTTGTCCTTTTTAAAAGACAATGAGATGCCACAGTTGATTGAGCGTGTACACTGACCTACCACTTACTTAAACCGATTTCTTAACCCATTTATCAGACAACATGTTCCAATGTTCTGCAGAGGGAGGTAAAGGTGTCATAGCCAGAAACTTTGCAAGCTGAAAGAGGGAGCAACTGCATCCTAGAAGTAGACCCAGACCGGGAAAAGGAGAAGAATTTAGGAAAAAGATGCTGAGGGGCCCATTTCCATCCCTCTTTTTCAGTGATACTATTTACATTTGACTGTAACTGGGCATGAAGGTGGAATATCTTGACCCTTGAACCAGGAGCTTTACTTATAGAAAAAGCAAGGGGGCCTAAGTTTCATTTCAGTAGGGACCCCATGACACAGACCCTCAAGGAAAGCCTTATAATGAGCTTCCAAGACTCTCATGCCTAGGCTAATATTTATTTAGCTAATGTTTCGTCCTTTGTATGATTTCTAAGACTATTTTTAAAAGATGTACTTACTTCTGGGATTACTTTTACTACTGGTTCTTCCAATGGGATGTCTTCAAATGTTTTTACACTCACAGGCCGGCTCTTTCGCTTACTGTTCTGCAGATACTGACTGTAAAAGAACAAATATTTATATTTTAGTGGTGGTATATTTGGCTACAGATACCATAAGTGATACCTAAATTCATTATCTTTCAACCACAAGTTTAACCGTGACCTTCAAAACATCCTTTGGAAAAGAAAAACAAAACAAAATCTTTCTCTGCTAGCACACATTAAAGGCTTAATTTCCTGTGAAAGTCCATTTAAAAGTATAATCTCACTGAGGGGCCCAGATGAGCCCCTGTTCCTTTGAATTATACTTCTGAGGTCCAGGGCTGGCCTAAAGACAATAGCAGCAAAGTAAGTGATTGACTGCCTTCTGCTTGGCTTCCTTGTTGCATGCAACTGCTCTGCTGAGTTCTCGCTGTATGAGAGAGTGTTTCACAGCTTCCTGGCCATGTCGTAGGAAAATGTTTCTAGATAATGTCTACAGAGCAAATGTCCAATGGAAGATGGGTAAGAGAAACGCCTTGAGATGTCACTATAGGATGCTGAACCCAGCAGGATCAGAAGATAATCACCTCTGTCTACATTTAATAGCAGCTTTGTGTGTAGACAGGGGCAGGCTGAGTCTCACTGTCCCCTATTTCCAGCCCTCAGAGCTGCTGGTCTTAGGAAAGGGCAGTGATATAAGAGTCACGAGATATTTTGTCTATTTCAAAGTGTACACAAACTTGGGAATGTCATAAATATTTCTATGCCTCTGTTGCTTCATCTTTAAAATGTATTGGCCATCGCCTTCCCTCCATCCATCAGAAAGATGAATAAGGAGGATGGATGAGGTGGTAAATACTGGTACATGGTAAGTGTTCTTAGAAAGAATGATGGTCTATTAACCAAAGCTTCTTTCCTCCTTTGTATTCAAAAGGGTGCCAGTTCTCCTCAGGATCCCAGAGACTGGGACTTGTCAGACAACATCTCCCGTGTCCAGGGGGTGCTCCTTCCCTGCCTCGTGACTTTGGGTGAGTCGGAGCCATCCGGTTAACATCACTGACAGCCTGAGTGGTGTGCAGGAGAGCCCTTTTCGCAGGGAGGGACAACAAATTCACTCTTCACTCTTTTCCTAGCATGCTTTCCACCATAGGCAACCTTCTGGATGTACTAATTTGTGTTTCCTTATGTTTTCTGTGAATGAGTGGAGTGAGGACTCGCTTGGGCCAAAGGAAGAGACTTGAAACCAAGTTTCCCTCTCCTGCCCCAGGAGGCTGGTTCTTCCTCCTACAGAGAGGAGCCAGTGAGGTTCACAGTGACTTCCTCACTCAGGAAATCCCACAAGAAACAAGACATGGTATACATGGAGATAGAAAAAGTCCCCTTCTCCTAAGTTCAGTCCCAAAAAGTGGCAGTTGCTCAAAACTATTGGAAGCATAGTCAATCATTCATTCACTCGCTCATTCAGGAATCCCTTCATGTGCCAGGCACTGTGCTAGATGCTCCTCAACCATCGTCATGTGGCATCTTCACAAACACACCTCTCTCTAGGGTTGAGGAGGGTAAGACCAGAGCCAGTGACACCAATGAGGGGGCAACCCCACTCACCTGGGAGAAAGAAGAGGAGCCTAAAGAAAGGGGACGCTTACAGGATTGGGAGAAGTGGACAGATTCAAGAGATATTCAGGATACAGAATCAACTAAAATTGGTGACCTTGGGCAATAACGCCGCTTCCTTAGAAAGGGCAGCTCCCTGACTTCTGAGCCCAGTAACTCCAAAAGTTGCTGGCCCTTCACAGTTAAAAAGGCATTTTCATGGATATTGCTGCATTTTCTCCTCCCAAAACTACAAAACAGGTTGTGTGTATGAATGTGTGTGTGTGCGTGTGTGCGTGCGTGTGTGTGTGTGTGTGTGTGTGTGTGTGTGTGTGTGTGTGTTATTTCCCATGTGGAGAGGCAGCTTAGACTCAGGGAAGAAATGGCTAGAACTGGGATTCACACTTAGGTATTAGACACTAAAGCTCATGTAGGGGGTGTATTTTGTTGTTGTTGTTGTTGTTGTTGGCTTTTTTGTTTTGTTTTGTTTTACCTGCTCTACGTTACCTCCCCTGGAAAGGTACCAGGAAGGAAAAAGAAGAAGAGAGCAGTGCATATGATTGATTGTTCAGGTTTTTATTAAGCACCTAGTATGTGCACAGCACTGCTCTCTCCCATGTGTAGCCAGACTGTGTGATGGGAGTTGGTGGGGAGAAGCGGGCTGTGGGGTATAAGATAGACAAAAGATGGAAATAAGACAGTTTTGCTTCAAGCTGTCTAAAATCAGAGCCAAATTCAGAAACCTCTAGCTAGCAGACTGTCCCATGCATCAATCTTCAAGGAACATTTAGTCATCACCAGCAATTAACCAAAATGAAGAAGATGCTGTGTGCCAAAACCTTTCTCTGTGAGAGAACTGAAAAGAAATCTTTGATAAGCTGCTTGGAGTGGGACGTGAAACTACCAGGGGAAATGATGGAGCAACCGCAGATGGTCTCCAAACTGCCTTCAAAGAAAGATGAGTGCAATGAATATGTGTTTTCTTGCAAGAAGCATGCAAACTCGGGGCCAGAGCTGATCCTCAGGGGAAACGAGAGACAAAGCTAAGTCTAGCCACCGGTGGTCCTTCCTCCCCACCCTTCCCCCCCCGCACACCTCTCAGCCTCTCTCTAAATAAATGCTGAACACATATTTTTAACCAGGCAGCAAATCATGAGGTTGGCTCCCACAGTGATGCCTCTGTCCAGCTCTACTTATAATGCAATGGAATTGAAAAGTAGAGGGAGGAAGCAAGTGAGAAAGACTCCTCAGCTTTTCTACTTGACTGGAAATTTGGGAGAGGAGGAAACAAGTCCGCTGAGAGGTACCCCCCACCCCCCTCAGCTCTCTCTCCCCAGAGAAGCAGAAGCACAAAATGAAGTGTGCCGTGTGCAGATGCCTCCATTCCGCCTTTCTTTGAACCCAGATGATTAAAATGTGACTGTGGAGTCTTATTTTTATAAAAGGAGAAGAGGTGGAGGCGGCTGGGAGGGCATGCAGACAAAAGATTCCAATTTCCATTTTATTTTTCAAATTATGGCTGGATAAAAGAGAAACTGAACTGGAAAGGCCAATTCAAAAATCACAGGCAGAAAATAGAAGCCAGGCCTGTGCTTGGAGTGTGATGTCACATTTGTCCACGCTTCTGGGGATAAATGTTAGCAGCCCTGTCTCAGATCCTGCACCGCGTTTGGCACTTCCATTACACAAACATGACTTCATCCACTCTCGGCACCATATGCAAAGCGCCCACGCCAGCCAAGATGCTGCCGACTTGGTCCTCATTCCACCTGGTCACAGAAAACCTACGGAACAGGCTTCAGGATCAAATGGCTTTCTGATCAACGAGAAGGCAATAGTGTTGCGGGAATAATTACCACACCAGAAGGCCAGCTGAACTTGAACTAGGACTTTTTTTTAAAACTCGGGAGTGGAACTGTAGGCGTTCATTCCATTGCTCGTTCTCTCTGACAGCCCCTCTTTGGTGAGGGAGAAAGCGGCACTGCGTTCGATATCAGAGAAACTGGGTTCATCCTGGGGATGTGATTTTAAGCCGCTCACGTAAGAACTATAATTTATGGAGTGCTCCCTAAGTGCCAGTGTATTCCCTTGGAAATACGTTATATCGGTAATTCTCAAAACAATCATTTTCAAACACCAGGGATCTGGCCTCAGCCCCAGTGAAGATCTGCCCCAGGGCACACAGCTGCTAAGGGGCTGACCTGGGCGTCCACGCCACTTCTATCTGGATCTTGAATCACAATATTGTATTCCTCCAGGTAATCCCTCTGAACCTCACATTCAATATCTACATCAAAAAAAGGGAACAGTTTCTACCTTGCCTAACACTGAGAGTTATCACGTGTGCAAAATCAGAAAATAGAAGGAAAAGCTGTTTGGAAAAAGCCAAGAGTCCTTGACAAAAAGGAATGGGCGGTTCACTTGTTGGCCTCCAACCCCTCTGAGCTTTCTTCTCTCTTAACAGAGTTTCCGCTGCCCAGTGCGATTCCATGGCACAAATGTCCAGGTGCCTCCTCATCTTCTATGTGGCAACCTGGCCAAGGGCTTCAAGGCCTGCGTCCCTCCCTTAGCCACAGCACAGCACCAGGGCAGCTTGGGCCCATCCTGTCAGCGGGTCCAGTGGTAGGAGGAAAACACCCAAAGTGGTGCAAGAAGAAACAAAGCAAAGGGAAGTAGTCCCGGGCTCAGTAAAGGGCAATTTTCATATCAGAATGTAGAAAACCATATCAACTTTTTCCTCATGCACAGGTGCTGGGAGACAGAAAAAGGAAAGCTGCCCTCGGAACCCCTTTACAAATCAGGGTGGGACTGCAGTGCATGTGTTTTAAATAAGCCCAGAAGTCTCATTATGCAAATAAAACCCTGAAAATCAGACTTGGGAGGGGTTTCTGAAGATGTGCTGTCCGGTCTAATTCAGGGCACATCCCCCTGGCACACTGCATCCTAGCCCCAGAGGCACAAGTGTGTTTTCATATAGGCACAGAACTCCTCCTTCCTGAGTCTTTCCTGAGCCATTTAATTCACATTAATAAAAGAGTACATGGGGATAATTTAAATACAGATGTCTTTGTAAAATTGGTCTCTCTTTCTGGAGATTAACAAACTGTGGCATTCCAGCTATTTGCAGCTGCAGGGCTTACAATTCTGAAAAGGAAGAGCTACAGCAACAATGTGGGCTACAGATGGGCGGAAACACACCTACCCGGGCCCTCTTCAAGGAGCACTTCTCTTTCTATTAGCCTCAGGACTACGGTTTAATGTGGAAGTGGGATGCAGCAGCTTTGTGAAAGGTCTTCCTTCCACCCCCCTCCCCAAGGTGACCTTGAAGCACCCTCCTCCCCCATAAACAGGGGAGATTGGCCATATATAGTACCTGCTTCCTGCTGTGTTGTCATAATGGAATTTGGGGTCACACGCTTCCTCTTCCTCCATACAGGAAACAGGTGAGGTGGGCAGAGAGAGTCCAGAATCCTCTTCCATGCTCAAAGTCTCTGATATCGGAAGGACAATGTAGTCTTTGCCATCCTGAAACAATAAACACAGAGTGCTATTGTTATGGCTGCAGTCCTCCCAGGCCTTTTCATGAAAAAAACAAAGGCCGAGGGAGCTTCTTGGTTATGGGGTCTGTTGCCTTCATGTCAGAAACGTAAACCTTTAAGACAACATTAAAAATGTCTTGTCAAAACAAAAGGGCACTTGAAAGGGATGTGCACATGAAAGTCTACGCAAGGAGCTCATGACTAAGCAGATGGGTAAGGAGACACAGAGCACTGTGGCCACAATGAAGACCAAGCAGGCTGTGGGCACAGATGCAGCAAAAGAACATGCAGGGCCCCGCAGAGCTGAGAAATCATTTGTTCACAAAGCCCTACCCACACAGGCCAGGACCTTTAAAGGGCATGTTGTCCAATTTTAGCCTCTACATTCCAAGGCAATGGAAAAACTGATCTCGGTCTAGAGAAAAGCAATAAATGTGCAGGAAAACAGGTCTTCTAAAAGCAAAGGTTGCCTAATTTAACATTATTTCATCAAAAAAAAAGAAATAAAGGGCAAGATGATACCTTTAAGTGTTTGAAAGGGTCATGATAAAGACAGATTTGATCCACTGTCCCCCAGCCGTTCAAAAGAAAAGCAGGAGGAAATTGGCTTCCATTCATTGTAGTAAGAGGTGTTGACTGCAGATTAGCTTTCTAGTGGTAAAGGCTACAAGTCTAAAATCCTCCTATGGACGTTATGGAGGCCTCAGATTTTTACTGGGGGGAAAATAAAGCTATGTGTGTTTGCCTGCAGAATATATTAAAAATTCCTTGAAATTCCACCCGTTGTTGATATTCTTTACATCAGCTTTACAAATTTGTTGTTGTTGTTACTTTAGAAGAGCATCTGAAGGCTTAAAAAGATGCATTGGTAGGAATAAGAGTGGTCTGCTCCTAGGATATGAATTAGGACTAGAAGCTGAAAAGAATATAGCTCCTTATTCAGTGGCTGAGACTATAGCATGGTGGCCATGACAAGGTCTAGGCAGTAGAGAAGTCCTAGACACCAAAGTACTCTTTAGAGAAGTTTATCGGATGGAGGTCACTAACCTGCTGAGCATTAGCCTGTAACAGATTTCCCAAATGTTCCACCAGCTCTGAAAACGTGGGTCTCTGATTGGGCTCCCCATGCCAGCAGTCAAGCATGGTCTGGTACCTAGAAAAGCAAAACACTGATGTTATTAACTGCCTCTTTCCCCCTGATCTGATGCTGAAAACAAGCACTTGAATAAGTAAACAGTTACAAAGAGTCTACCAGGAGCCAAGATGCTCAATAGAGATACAAAAGACACTTGGTGCTCCCCTACACTTGGAGCATCAGATGTGTACAGAAAGGAAAATTACAGATCAAGATATAATTTTTTTAAAAAACTAATTGAATGGGACAGATATATCATGCTGTCATTTCAAGAAGAAGGGATAGCTTTGTGCTTGAGATTTTCAAGGAGGGACTACAAGAAAGAAGTAGGACGCAAACAGGGCCATGAAGGAGGTGCATATAATGTCATCTAGGCAGGGAGATTTGTGAAAAAAGAAAGAGAATCAAAGGATACTATTAAGGTCTTACATTTCTGGTGTGGTGTAATCAGGGGCCCTCATTCTAGTGCCTTCTTTCAATCGCCTGCAAAATTCCTCATCAATCTTTACTCCAGGATATGGAGAAGCACCTAGAATAAGACAGGAATGGGATGTTTGTAATTTGATTTCCTCTTATAGAAAGCCCCAAACCTGCTTCTTGACCTACTGCTCACCTATATATTTTTTCTTCCTTTTTTTAAGATTTTTACAACACAAAGCTTGCGAGTAAGTTCCACTCAATAGAGGTTGAATATAAGACAGGGAAAGGTGGTTCCGGGCCATGGATTTATCATTTTGTTTGGAGTCTGGGTGGAAGGACCAAGAGAAGTGACTTACCTAAGGAAAATATTTCCCAGAGCAAGACACCAAAGGACCACACGTCACTCTGAATCGTGTACACTCTGTCAAAAATTGTTTCTGGGGCCATCCATTTCAAAGGGAGGCGTGCCTAAGAGGGTAGAAGGCAAGGAATCAGATTCCAACTTAGCAAGTTTCTGAAAGGAGAAACACTTCCTTTCCTCCTGAACACAGGTCCTGAAGTTTGCAAAGAGGAGTTTGAATTCTGCAGGTTAACAGGCCACTAGGTTCATCTTTGAAACTTACATCTCCTTTTCTGACATAATCAGGGTCTTTGTAAATATCCCGGGCCAAGCCAAAGTCACAGATTTTAACCACGTTCTTCTCCGACAAGAGGATATTCCGTGCCGCCAGGTCCCTGTGGATACACTGCAAAAACAATCGTGTGTGCTTTAGATTTCAGCACAGCTGATCTTTTCTACATCTGCTGTGACCTCATGCTTTAAAAAAAAAAACACAAAAAAACCCCACCCACATCAGAAAACCAACTGATTAACAAGCACCAGGTTAATATCTTTTATCAACACTTCAGGGGAAAAGTCTGAGGTTCTTTGAGACGCACATCTGCTTATTCCATAAACAGCCCCAGATTTTGGAGTTAAATAATTAAGTTATAGTATGATGAGGGAGTCATAAATAGACTTCTCTTGGACACAATTAAGAATGTGTTTCTGGTCACATCCACACATCCCTTTTGCCCGGCTCCATATACGGTTGAAACATGTTATTCTAAGGGACGCCCCAGAATGGGGTTTATTTTGAATGAATGCACGGAAACCAGAAACAAGGGGCTCTCACTGGTTGGGTGCCTTTGCTGGTTTCCCCATTCCATATGTAACTGAAGCTGCACTGGCGCTGATAAACAGCTCCCAGTGGGGCTCATCCTGTTTTCAAAGTGTAGGGTTATCATAGAGGCCCACAGAAGCAATGCCAGCTTCTCACTAGCCAGGTTGATTCTCGGGTGCACTGAAAAGGAAAACCAACCCTCCTCGGCTTTCCTTCTATTCTTTTCCGCTCCCGTTTCTCCCTTCTCTATATCCCCCAACTTCATCTAACTTCCTACCACTGAGCCACTTTAGCTCCACCTGGTCGATTTGTGAGAGGATCAGAGTCAAGGGGAACATTTTTAAGTCAATAAAAGGCGTAGATGCGAATTCTTAGGCCAGTGCACACGTGTTACTGGCCACCCTGCACCTCACACTTCATATCGGTGTAGTTCTTCCCTCTGAATGAGGCATATTTAAAAGCACATCGTCTAGATGCCTGAGCAACAGGAGATTCCAAAACACAGACAACCCTCCCTACTTTCTTTCCAACCTAAGCGCTGCCTTTTTTTAGCCCAACAACCAAGTGATATTCAATGAGTCACTGGGTAGATGCAAGGGAAGCTAAGGGATCTCCCTCCTCCCCATTCCCTGCCCAGTCCCTGAAAGGAGCCCTGACTAAAGGGCAGGCTCTGGCCTTAAAAAAGGTAATTTTAAAAAATCAGAAGGGCAAAGGGCCTTCGTCTTTAGGAAAATCCTGTAAGATCCCGCTTCTCTGCCTTCCCTGTGGGAGGGAAGACAAGAGCTCCCCGCAGATATAGCTGAGATCCTGAAGCTCCAAACGCTGTCATGACCTTCACATTTCAGAAAAATAAGTGGATTAGGACGTTTACTCTAATTTAGAAAAAACAAAACGCAAATAAACAAACCAAAAAACCCAAAACTTCGTCTTTCTTCCCCCAGGAGGCTGCAGCAGCAAATGCATTTTGCCAACCAACAATTTTTCTTGACACTTAATTTGATTTTTTTTTTTTAATGTCAAACCACCCATTGTACCTTTTGCCAGAGAGGTGACTTCAGCCAACCTTGCTCCCTCCTTGGTGTTTACAACTTTTGGAATATTTGTAACTTGTCACGTCCCACCTCAGCCTTTGTTTGGCCTACTTTTCTAATTTTAGCTCTTTTAATCTCTCTCATCTGAAGCCTGTCCTTCCTGGTTTCTAATTATACCACTAACAAATACTTCTTGATGGATGGTGATGAATGTAAAATAAATTAAAAATAAACATATCTGCAAGGCTCAGTCCCTCACCTCTTCCAGGTCATTGCTCACGTGTCATATACTTATAAAGCCTCCCTTGGCCACTTTGTTTAAAATTGGTGTACACAAACATAGGAGCATGTGCACACAGTATGCCACTCCTGCACACTCCATAACCTTCCCTGCTTATTCTTCCCCACAGCACTTACTCCCATCTGACCTACTACGTATTTTACCTGTTGCTATTTACTGTTTGCTCAACCCTTGAGAATGCAAACTCCATGAAGCTAGGAAGTTTTGCCTGCTTGCTCAGACAGTATCCTTAGTGCTTAGAAGACTGCTTGCCCTTTGGAGATGCTCAATAATCAGAGGCTCAAAAATCACATAAATTAATTTTGTGAAATCTCTATATCCCCTTAAAAAGCAGAAAAAAGGGGGCCTCTGCAATAGAGTCTCTTAATGATCCCAGGAGTTGTGAATGAATTACAGTCCCTAACAAACACCAATGCCTGGCACTGGAGGCCTAATTTCCAAATCTATGAACTGAAGACGCACTGTTTCCCCTTGAGCTGTCTTACCTTCCGAGATGCCAAAAACTCCATGCCCTTAGCCACCTGGAAGCTGTAACAGATGAGGTGCTCCAAGGTCAGGAAGTTCTTGTACAGATCTTCAGAAACTGCCAGAAGGTGCAGGAGACAGAGATCAGTATTTCCACCAGAAGCTATTTGTTTATAAGTTTGTTAGAGTAATAATCTTCATTTTATAACTTGGGAGTTAAATTTCAGGAAATACAAGAAGAAAGAAAATGCCCCTATCTTCTGTAAATTTGCTGAACACCAGTATTATTACCCTTCATCATACCCCTTAGCAAAAACAGTTTTTCCATTTCAGCCAAATTGAACCAGCAAATCCAGGAGACAGAATAGAGGTGAAATTGGTGCAGATAACAGGGTGAAAGAGGACTTTTTCAAATGTACTGTTCTAAACTGTTGTTTTTCTCATGTACCCAGAGGGGTAAACAATAGTTTCATATCAAGAACTCTAAAAATAAAACAACAATATTCAGGGTCACTGAATCTTTTCTCTCCAGGCTTTGTCCTGGGACAAAGAACAAAGGTCAAATTATAATCTACAGCGGATAACTAAAAATACCAGAAATATATTTACTTCTCTCACTTTCAATATGAGAAAGTGCTGTAAACACAATAAACCTGGCCTACAAGGATGCTTTCTTCCTTCAAGGACATGAATGAAAGATAATACGAACGTGGAGAGAAATGACCAATTTACGTAAATTGGTGGTATTTACATCCGTGCAACTGGTACAAATAAACACTAAGACATTAATGGGTGTTTCAACATCTCTTAACTTTCATCAGATAAGATAAGACATGGCTACTTTCCTGGAGACAATTACCAAAGTAAATGAAAAGTCAACTGTAATAACCTTGTAGGTATTAAAAGGGCTTCAAACCATTTTTTCAAATGACTTTTTACACTTAGACCCAGAGAGCTGTCTGTGAATAATTAGTGAAAACCCTTCATTTTCCAAATGAAGAAATGGAGGGAAAATCCTACACTCCTTCTACTCCAACTTACTACCTCAATCCCTTGGGTTTCCAGCTCACTGGCTACCATGTTGTGAGAGAGAAGGATAGGGCAGAGATGGCTCCACTCAGGGTGGGTCCGGTTACGTGAGGTCTAGACAACCTTCCCATACTCTTCTAGACCACCTTCCAGCCTCACACTGCCTGCCAGGCTTCTAAGGGAAAGAAGTTGGATTTCAGTACTACCCATGACCTCAGGTCAAGGGAAACAGTGAGTGTCTCCCACTATTTCATGATTAGATTACTTAGAGCTCATGCCTCAAGAGGAGGCAGATGTCGGGAAGCCTATCTCTATATCCATGGAGCTCCCTCTGCTCCTTCTGAGGGAAGCGGATGTATGGTGTATCCTGGAGTCGGAAGAAATCCTGGAAGTTCAGCTGGGAACACAGCACCACTCAAAAAGAGCCCTACGTGATCCTAGGAAGCATAACTGGGTAAAGAAAGGTGTATTTACCAAGACTCCTCTGAGGAAGTGTGGATGAAAGGAAGACTTGATAAGCCAGGGAGGGTGGTGTAGAAACAACAGACGGCCCCTACATTGCCTTGGAGAAGGTTGGGTATATCTACCTGAACTTCTGCTGTGCTGGTGAAGTAATCAGTGTGGGGCTGAACTGCTTTGGGCAACAGGGAGGCTCATCAGCCACCAGAGAGCCTCCTTTGTCCTTCTAGAACACAGGAGCCTCTCCTGCCAATATTTTAAGAGCATTGGTTTGAGAGCTGCCCACAGCTCAGTTCTCCTGGGGTTTGAGATTTCTTAGGCTAGCCAGGCTTTGTTTTACAGCCTAACCTGCTGCTTATTTAGACTTCCACACTTCACCTTTCGGAGACTAAATGGAGCCAGTCTAGAAATTCAAATATTGGGTAGTGTTGGACTTTTCCCTTGGCAAAATCTCTCGTTACACCCTGTCACCTTGTCTGTTCCTACAAGAGCATGAGTGAAGTGTGGAGAAAGCAATGGCAGGTACCTTCCTCCTCCTCCACATCACTGAGGGATTTCTCCTCAACAAACCCAGAGCTGGCTGAGCTCTGGCTGCTGGTGATACTGTCCAAGCGGCGTTTAGGGTCCATGGTTATTTCCCCAACGTATTCTTTTCCTGGACGGAATCGTGTCCCTTTGGTCTGTAAAAAAAAACACACCAAAAAAAAAAAAAAACACACGTGAACAAACTCTTTGACTACAAAATGGATCTCTAAAATGTAGTAAGTTTTGGAAACAATTGTAACTATTAAAAAGCAGACCAGAATGACATCAATGTCAAGATTATGAAAATTTTAGACAAGTGTTCTACATAATAGATTTTCTTCCACAAAGTCTAGCTCCTTTTTTTTTTTTTTTTTTTAGCTCACAGAGCTAAATGCCTTATTTCAAGTTTCACTCAGACACACTTCTAATATTAGAGTGCTCTTTACAGAGCGATTTCACTCACCAGGGTCAAATACGGGGAGAGAGAGACTAATCCAGAGCTGTCCCTATCCGTAACTACGCCCACCTTCTCCCTTCCTCGGGCCCCATCTATAATGGGTCAGTAGATTAAAGTCACAAAAATAAAACATGAGAAGATTACAGCCCCCAGAAGGTTAAAGAGGAGGTTACAACACACAAGAGGTAATTCAAGAAGATTCCTCACAAGTTTTTCACAGAATTTTAACAAAAAATTGAATCTGTACCACTCTGAATTTTCCTCCATTTTACAATGTAGCCAGAGTTGAGTTAGGAAATGACATACCTTGTAGGGGACAAATTCATTTCTCTTGCTCCTTAAGTAAGTTGATAGGTTCCCAAACTTGCAGAATTCCACAATCACCATGAGTGGGCCTGTGGACAGCACAGAATGTCAAGAAAGAAAAATATTTCTCACTAAGTGTTTAATATATTTTTGAATCAGAAAATACCAGAGAAATGCTACAACCTTTCACTGGGGATAGGATGATAGGAATCAACTGGTCATAATCCCCTTGTATTGTAGCTTTTTCCAAAAGGCAATTCCACAAGATTGACTCAAATAAAAAATAAAAACCCACCCACTTGCTTTTCTATACAATCACCTAAGATGCCTCCATTTTAGGAGAAACTACTGTTAAGGTCCTTTGTTTTTAATTTTGGGGGGAAGTTTATTTTTCTTATCTGAAAACCTATTGCACAAGTGGCAAATTGCATTATAGTGATGTGACATTTTTTAATTCATAGGAAGATCCAGAATTATTTATAGTGCCCACTTACCCTCCATGAAATATATTTATATGTATCTGAAAATCTTGCAAAGTATCCTAAGTTAAGGAAATCAAGGCCACAAGAGTTTCCCTCAAAGACCAGCAGAGATGAATATGCCCAAATCGGGCAACCAGAGCCATCCACAGAGACTCACCTCCCGGCTTGGTACAGGCGCCTAGAAGATTGACCACATTGAGGTGATGGCCAATATGAATGAGGATCTTGAGTTCAGACATGAGGGCTCGGTGTTCACTGTGTGTTGCTCCCTCTACAAATACAGGAGGAAGAGGGAAATCAGGAGTGTGGCCACTACCTTGGGAAGACTGATGAAGCTCTGCAACTTTCCCTCCAGCGATGCTACAACTATAGCCCTATTGGCAAACTAGTGCATTCCCCTGGAAGTCAAGTATAAATTACATTTTCTAATTCCAAATCAAAATCTTCCTTTATGTGCACTCAGAATGTTTGATATTTAAAGGAACCCATTGTGGACTCTTTTGCAAAGTGGAGAATACATCTGCAAATGGAATTGTGCCCAGATTTTATTCTTTTGTAAAACTGGATTTTCATTTACCAGGTTTACTATGCTTCTTGGGGCCTGATTATTTCGTGTTTCCTCGTAAGGAAGCAATACCATGGCTTAAATATCCTCATGTGTTCGGGGCTATGCTGAAGTTCCCGCCAATCTTTGCTGAGCAGGAAACTTAACAAGGGCCAGCTGGCAAGGCCAGTTGGCACACGAAGCTGATGAGGCTAAGACTGTAAGTTTGATCTAGCACCAACCGGTACACTTCCCTATAATTCACAGACATGGTCCATACCTCAGGTCCTGATAAGCCACCTCAAAATTACATATCCCTTTGGCCACGAGAGAGAACAGGCAAAAGGAGAGAGATGGCTTTGAAATGCCATCAAGACCTATTGACAAGGGTAGGTAGCATCATCTCCATCAATAAAAGCACATCACAACTGGAGCAAAGGGTTTTGTATGCATCACCTCCCCAAATTAAAATAGCAAGACCAGACTTCCATTACTATTAGGATTAACAATTATTCACAAAGTTGTTAAATTTTTAAATATCACCCATAATCCTTTTATCCTAGCACACCATCCTTATTTTTTATATTATCTTTTATATGTGAAATATTTAACATATTACAATTCTAGGGAGCATGCTGTTTTTGTACTCCACTATAGTATTTTTATTTATTATATCAAATTTATTTTCATGTTCTGATGGTCTATAATTATCTTACTAAAGCACCATAATAAAGTAAGAAACAATTTTTATGTAACCAAGGTGTTTCCCAACGCCGCCGCCCCACCCCCCCATCCCCCGCAGCCAGGCCATTCACTCATTACAGTTGTGCAAGCTGTGTCTTGCACAAGGACTCCCAGGCAAGGTAGGGAGGGGGCATTGCTGAAACTCATCCCTAACTTTGCCTCCCTGGCCATGTACCCTGGCATGAAGCTATAAAAGGGGAACTTTATTTCCAATTTTCACAAAGGTATATAAGTTGACTGCATGCTTGGCTAGTGGATCCACCTAACCACAGAGCCGCTGATACAAGCCTTTCCATCATGTGTAAAGACCAGATGAAACAGATAGAGGGTTTCATCACCATATAATTTTGCTTTTACCTTTCAACATTTTGACGGCCACTGTCTTACAAGTTGCTGTCTTGTCGATTCCAAAGGCATCCGCTTCAATCACTTGGCCAAAGGCACCACGTCCAAGAGGCTTACCTACAGTCAACAGTGACAGCAACAATAAAACAGATCTGGGCTATTACACCACTCAAGTGATATGCAGAAATTCCAACTAGGTACAGTGACCATACATTCCAGTTTAACATGAACAGTCCAGTTTACTCCTTGTCCTGGCTTAATTATTCAGTATTTACCCCCTTCACTCTCTAAATGTCCTGCTTTAGATGATTATAAGGAACCCTACTTCTAAGTGACTAAAAGGGTAATTATTCAAATTCAAGCAATGAAATGAATATTTCTGAATTAGAATCCAACATTTGCAAAGACTAGATTTGTCACCATCCTAAAGAAAGACGAGATGGCTTAATAAATCCAGTATTAAATTAATACAACTTGAAAGCATACCTAGTTTCAGCCGGTCTCTGGGGAATTCCCATTTGCTGGCATCATAAGGCAGGCGTTCACAGTGTTCATCCAAGGGGAGTTCATCTGGATCCATGACGATGGACAAATAGCCTGTCTTCAGTTCCCCTCCATTGGCCTGGAAATCATTACTTCTTTAAGTCACACACACTCTGTTTGGCTGTTGTTTAGTGTGCTTGTTATTGTTTTGATAGAAGCCCCATTCCTGATGTCTCATTTTTAAATAACACTCATGGAGTTTGAGAGTAGTCCTATTATAATCCTGTTTCCAGTGTCCCCTCAACTCCCAAATAAGCTCAGAATTAAGTTATTAAATTTTAATTACACTAGACAGTCCAAGCCCTTTTCTCCTCTAGTGGTTTCTAGCAATTAAAGCCCAGTGGTTCAGCCAAAAGAAAGAGGGCAAGATATTATTGTACTGAAATAAACTGTGCCCATTAGCCAAAACAATGGGAAGAAACAACTCGAAGAGCCCTAGTCAGCTTTCATTAATCATGAAAACCAACATGCATAGAAGAGATGGAAGAGAAACTATTTTGTTACCCGCTTAACAGTCCGTAGAACAATGACAAGAAGTAGCCAGAAGAACATGGCAATCACAGCAGTGCCTACTAGAATAATGACTTCCAAATTGGTCTTTTCCTGGGCACCTGAAAAGACACAATTGAATGAGCATCAACAGTTGGAAACTCATATCTTTTGATATAAGATGACAAAGCTCAACACTAAAGCAAGATCTCAAGCTTACCAACATGGAAAAATCCTGAATAAAAAGTCACACACCTCTAACTTGGATGGAGTTTATCCTATTATTAATGGATAATTTAAAGTTTGTTAAACTTTGCTCATGAAAACTTCCAACAATAAAATTCTAAAGTAATTAAGGGTAGAAATAGCAATGTCTTCAAAGACAGCCATAGAAAGTGTTTGAAAGAAGAGAAGACTTTGATGGAAAAAAAAAAGATCATGTTCTATAGAGAAGAAAAGTACTTCTAATGGGGGAAAGTAAATGTCTGGTTTTACTCTGATAATCTATGTTTTGATCTGTATAGTTTTGAGGACTAACAACGAACAAACAAAACAGAAACAAACTCATAGAGAACATTTTGATGTTTGCCAGATGGGAGGAGGTTGGTGAAAATGGGTAAAAGGGAAAAAAGATTAAGACATACAAATTGTCAGTTATAAAAGCAGTCACAGGATGTAAAGTACAGCCTAGGGAATATAGTCAATAACGTTGTAATAACGAGGAATGCTGCCACTTTATAAGTTATATCAATGTCTAATCACTGTGCTGTACATCTGAAACTAATACAATATTGTATGTAAACTGTAACTAAAAAATTAAAAAAATAGATATTTAAAGAAAGCTCTCAGGAAAGGAAGGAGAAGAGAAAAAACTAACGGTGGACAAGGAAAGCTGCAGAAGTCCATCACTCCCGAGGACAGCTCTGAGTAGGAGAAATTGAGCCCAGAGGATGCTTTCTGCTAAGAGTGATTAGCAAAGAGGTGATAAGGAAGCAATTATCACTTCCAGCCCCAGTGGATGAGGGCAGCTTGCATCAAACCAGCCACAAGCTGTGAGTGGCCCAGGCAGCCTCAAGAAGGCAGAAAAACAAGTAATTAATTAGTTAGCAAAGTAAGAGTTACCAGTTGAGAGGTGAGCACCAAGGATGCTTGGGAGTAGATTATGTTTCCCTGGTGGATGTCCTCAAGTAATTCTCTATTTAAACTTAGAGATTTAAAAGCTCATTTATACATGGTAAAAAGTTCAAAGATTCAATTGTTAATATAAGTTTGTGTATTAATATTCCCATAATAACATTTGGGAACTTAGCAGGAAAATTAAACGTTTATCTCTTCCTTTCTTAGTATTTTCCTTGGGTGAGAAGTAAATCTAATCCCTGTGCCAATGTTACCTACTTAGCTATTGGTAACCAACCACAAACAGCTAACCAAGGTGAGGCAAAGCAAAGGATAGAAATGGACGTCTCCATTAGAATTTCCCCCAAACATGAAGCACTCAGGAGGTGACAAAACCACTATGTCACTTGAAATCTCTATTTCACGCACTTGAAATCTTTACTTGCAAGTGCAATTTATGAAATGGTAATAAACCTAGAGATTTGAAAACAAGTCAAGGTGCTGAGATGCAATACTTGGCAACAGAGATTTGATAGATTAAAGGGACTACAATTTGGACTTTGAGAGACAAGGTAGGATGAGTTCATAAAAATCCATCAGTTCCTCCACCTGTCACCACCCTTTTTTCTTCCCCTTGCATACCATTCCTTCACCCGCATAATATGCTTTCATTGTCCCTCTGGTGGTTATTAACAAAAAAAAGAGGAATACACTCCTGAAGATAAAATAGTCTGCACAAATTACCTTTCCCATCTGAGAAAATGCCAGATTTCACATCATTCCTGCATACACAGACAAGTTTCCTTTCAAGTTCAGATAAGAACCCCAAATGTTTCATTTCAGAAAAGCAATGGTCTATTGTTCACAAATGAATCTTAATTGCTTCTAGTCCAATGAAAACTATGAACATATTTGTGACTGTTTGGATAGCATTTATTTTCATGACTAGGCAGTAATTCTAATGATTTTCTCAATAAATATAGAAGTATAATTTTATCACAGTTTCACTGAGCCATTCAAATAAAAAAAGAATCAGGGAAAGGTGGATATTCTACCTGCCTGGCTAAGAATTTTTCCACCGTGAGAACTGCAGGGACAGAAATGTGATACAAACAAAATGAAAATAACAGTAATTATGTTGCCTGATTAAAATAATAAATACTTATAATAGAAAATGTACAGAGTACAAAGAATATTTAAAAATCAACTATAATCTTCCCACCCAAAGCGTATGAGTATAAGACATAAACTAATTTTTTAAAACCATCTGATGTGTCTATGAAGTTCCACTGACCTTCTATTATGAAAAATGCCTCCACTTTGGCACATCCAAGAACATTGCATGCCTGGCAGGTGTAGAAGCCTTCATCCTCCTTCCTCACCCTTCGGATAGTTAGGTTCCGGTTCCCATCTTTCAGTACGATCCCTAAGAGAGAAAGAAAATTATGGCTTTTATTTATGATGTGGTCTAGTGGAGTTTTTCAGGAAAAAAAATTTAAAATATAAACGCTGCCCTTTATCTTGGCTATTCTGGAACTCCAAAGAGTCCACAGCATCAACTGCTGACTCATCACACCTGGCTTCCAGAAGCATTCAAGAAGGCTCTGAATACTGTGATTCCGAGTCTATGAAATGAGCCAGACCATGGGCACTTAGATTGTTGTTTTTTTCTACCTCAAACATATTATAAAACATAATATGGATTTTGGACATCTCCGGGAAAATTCTGCAGCCAAGGAGAGAGAGACATGTTCTATTCACCTGAGTCTTCCACAAGCGTCTCATTATCTTTAAACCAGGAAACCTGTGGAGGGGGATTCCCAGACACTGGGCAGGAAACTTCGATGGTTTCACCAATACTTGTCGTCTGATTCTCCAGGTTTGCTGTCATCATGGGTGCCATGCGCTCTTTGCACACAGAGAGAAAATAGGACATGTAGGTATAACTTTTGAAATGGTTTGAGTATCAGTAATCTGTGTTACCATTTAAATTTAGTAAACAGTGCACTGTTGATTTACTAAGCTGAAAACACACAGAGGGTGATACCAATACCGTTGGTCACTGAGTATAGTGAAATGAATCAATAAATCAGGACGGTTCAGACAGGTTACTGCATCTCTTTGAACATTCATATTAGTGATTCAAGCTGGTAATCACTTCACAGGATAAAGGTTGTTGCCTTTGTGGATTTTTCCTCTAACCAGATATGGTTTCCCTCCCAGAAAAGTTCTAGCTGGTGACACCCTAAAATTCTGCCATGCTTCTTTTGGAAATTGCAAAGCTTCAGTATAATGCAACAAACAAAGAGTGCCTTGTATTTATTTGGTACAAACTCATTTACACTATTTCTGTTGTTTACTCTCAGTCCTATGATGGGCAGGATAGGAGTATTAGCTATATTTTACAGCTGAAATAACTGTGATTCAGGGGGTTAAACAACTTGCCCAAGTCTTTATAACTCAATAAAAAGGTGAACTAATAGAATCTGGTGCACCTAAAAGTCTGGTCCATTGCTATTCCCACTAAAACACAAACAAAACACCAATACCGTAAGGAAAGTCAAAGATTCAAAGAAAAGTAAGCCCAAGGGTATTTGTTTGCATATACAGAAAAACTTTAGATTTACCCTTTTCCTATAAATCACCAAAGTGCTATGGAAATATCTTATTCAAACCAATTAAATATCAGAAGGAATCTCACTGAAAGAATCTATTTCAAGATTTAGCAAAATGAGATTACCTCAACAGTGAACTACACTGGGGTTTAAGCCAATTTCCTGACCTCTAGTCAATTTCTAAGAATACCTTTTGGGAAACAAGGTGGGAGTCCTTAGGGAAGCAAACCAGCTCATTGTGAGCACCATTTCCTGGGCGTGGCAAGGCCAGGAACCCCTTTCCCATCTCTTTCTAAATTCTTCCAGTAGCTTAAAACCAGACCAGTTACCAAGGTGAACAGAAAATATGGTGTGTGATATATTTTGAAGAGCCCTAGGATGATTTCACCTAAAAAAATATCTCTTTTTTGACACCTAAGACTTAACACTAGCGAAACACCTCCTAATGCCTGTCTAAAGATACCTCTTAAAATATGCCAAAGCCTCTGAAGATATTATTCCTCTGAAACATTGGTATAGATTAGTTTACGTGGGAAGTTGTTGCTCTAACAATTAAAAAAACACACAACAAAAACCAGAACACATGCATCTTAGAATCTGGGAGGGGACACTAAAGAGAGGAGAAAATGGAGGGAGATGGCATGAAGAGAAACTCGCCAAATTTGCCTGATCTCTCCAGAGACAGAGCCATGGCTGCACAGATTTTGTGCAAGGCCTAAGGTTAGATGAGATTTAGAGAGGAGCTTCATGGAGAATTCACAAAGCTATCTGCTCACCAAAATTATTATCTCAGGGACCTTGAACTACTCAGGACCACATGGATGACACAGAGGTATGGGCATTGAGTGCAGCACCACTCTCACAGGCTCTCACAGATCCTAAACAACCCCACCATTGCACTGTTCATGTAGCAGGTACCTTGCTGAGAACCTAGCATGTGCCACAATGTTCAGTGACTGCAGCATAGCAAGGAGTAAAACAGAAAACAATTCCTGTCCTCACAGACACAGAGCCCTCACTGTATAAGGCTGCCTGGTGGTTGGTTGTGTTCTCATCCTGTCCACCTGTTCACCACTGTGAACTTCTGGCATCCTCCTAGCTCATACTAGAAATTTCATAAATCTGTGCCTACTTACATAAATGAGTGCCCAAGAATATGGCAGAAGTTTCCCTGGGTCAGGCTAATCCCTGGCAAATACTAGTGAGTTATTGCACCTTTAGGGTTGGAAAGAACCAAGATATTTTCTCCTTTTAACCCATCACTTCACCATTATTTGTCTTTTTGCCTCAAGGACTTTCAGTAAATAAGATAAATATGCACCAGTTGACTTTATAAGTTCCTAGAGGGCAGGAGTCTTCACTCAGCTTCTCAAATCACTACCTTTAAGGCATTTTAACAGCCTCCGGAAGATCAGAGTTGCCTCCTTACCTAGGACTGTGAGCTGCCTGACCACGCAATGCCGTTTCTTGGTCTTCCTGTCCTGAGCAAAGCAGACGTAGTCTCCTTGGTCCTGCAAGGATGCATTCTGGAACTCCATGATCAAAATGTCACTTGTGCCATTAGAAAACATGGTGGCATTCATTTTCCAAAGGGCATCCAAGTTCTTGCAAATAGGTATGGGCAGAGCCTGTGGGCCAAGTTTGTACCATGTCAAGTTCTCAAATGTAGCTCTGTCTGCGCTGCACCACAAAGACACGTTCTCCTGCTCGGTTGGCTGGGTATCAGGCTTCAGAGTGATTACAGGACCCTCTGAAATGTAAAATCCATGGTTAGAAGATGATGATTCAACTGGGGAGGCCCCCTATGATCTTCTTGTTGCCTTCAGACCTGCTGTACAGCACCAAGATAAGTGAAGCTCTAGCAATCCCACACAACGTAATACAAGGAGACTAGCCAAAATGGACAAGTCAAGTCCAAAATAATATTATTTTACAAAAATAGGTTATTTGGAAATGTAAATAAAATTTTACAAATATTTATCAAATATCAGCTACAGCTTGGCCATGAAACTCAGATGAACAGACAAAATCAGCAGCATTTAGAGGCCACTGTTCCTCTGTCATTACAATTGCCTCCAGAAAACCCAACCTTGTCAACACGTCAGCAGCAAGCCCACTAGTGTTGGTTGAACCCCAATGAGCTGAGCACTGTGCTAGACTCTGATAATGGAGACATAAATATGATGCAGGACTTGTGACTATAAGCCTGTGTGAAACCATGATCTCTCCAGTGAAGCTGGATGTACCAGAGCAGTTTCAATTTCTAAACCAGAGCATCAGTTATCAGTCCAAGTCCTCTTCCTAAATGCCATGCTACTCCCAGGAATAGCAAGGGCTGCAGAGTCTCAGACAGCTTAGCACCCACCTGGCGGGAGATCCAGCCCCCGCCCCCCCTTGGAGAGCAGCACTTACTGGTCACGTGAAAGGAGATGACCCTCTCTCCTCTCCCCGCTTTGTTGACCGCTTCACATTTGTACAAAGCTGACACATTTGCCGACTGGATGACAAGGGTACTTACAGTCTGTGAGAAAAACAAATCCCAGGCCATAAACAATGGAGGCTCTGTTTATGCACATGCATTCAGACTTAAAAACTAAGCCACCCCATAACCACTGTGACCTGCCTGTTGCATTCATTCTACTACACTGACCACTCACAAATGCATGCAAGTATATTATGCTGGCTTAGCTCACACAGTGCACAAAATGGGCTTGGGGAACCTTGTGCTTAAAATAACATATTTTCTCATTTTCATACTTGTAAAACCAGAATCACCTTATAACAGATGCTTAGATTTAATGGCATTTGTGTCTTATCTTACTCTAAGCTATTAATAAGTCAGTGGTGCTTCTAAAAGTCAATGGTGTTTCCAAACTGACTTAATATGCTTGTTTTTTATCATCCGATTTATTTGATTATCATTCTCCAATATCCCTCACATATTATTATACCCTGCTTCCATGCCAGCCTTCCATAAAAAAGAGAGAGAGAGAGAGACAGATTTGCAAATTAAAGAACTTCAAACTCACTTTGTTTTTTCCTTCAATTTGGGCAAACTGATTTTTGTTTACTTCAATTTTATTTCCTCCCTGGAAATCCTCCACATTTCTCCACTTTTTACAGGTGTATGGATTTGTCATTAAGACAGCTTGACTGTAAGAGAGATAACAGATCATATAATGATTACATTTTTCTTTAATGCACGTCAATAGTAAGGAAAGGAGTCAGACTTGGGCTATTGTGTTCTTAGAAATAACTTTCAATGTACCCTGCCTGGTTACAAGACTTGATGCCAATTAAAAATAGGCCCCAGCAACCAGGGAAGAGGTTCCAGGTAAATCCATTCAGGATACAGGAGGGAAGCAGCTATTCTGGGAACAAACCTCCATTCATAAATTGGATCGACAAGACAATTCAAGTTAATTTAGTTCAAAGGAAACTAAGAAACCATTGGGCTTCTTAGAGTAATCTCTGTGGGACTGTGGCCTTTGTGTAGGAAATGGTCACCATCTGAGGCAGAATCTAGTAGTGGCCATCTCAAAAACAACAACAGGAAGTGAACTGCTTAGGGTGGTGTAGGTGGCTGTTGTGGTGGGGGTTTTTTGTGTGTGTTTTTTTTTTCCTAAGGATGTCTGGACTTGTGTTAGAACCTGATAAGCTGGGCCCGAGCCTCTGAGGCTGGCTGCAGCGAGGTCTAATGCTCCCTGACTCCAGCAGCACTTCCTGGAGATGAACCTTCTCCCGGATAAGGAGAGAAGTGGTATTCACCGGTTAATTGGAATAAGGAGAAACACCAAAGACTGGCAATTAGCAAAGTGAGCCAAGAGCCTGCATTTGGAGAGGTATACATCAGGGCTGACCTGTGGAGAAAGAGCTAGCTAATGTCAAGGCAGGATACCCCACAGAAAGACTACTAAAACCCAAGACCGAGAAAGATGGATGGAGATTAAGAGGACCACCAGAGGGCCAGCTTTCTTATTAGAGACAGCCTTCTCGGCTTAGGCTGGAGTCATGGCAGAGCCGGGCTATAAGAAATGCCAGAGGGCAGGAAGAAAGAGGGCGTGGCTCTGCTCACCTGGGGTTGTAGGTGCACTCCTCCTCCAGCTGCCAATACCAGAGGATGTGACTCAGGGGAGGAACTGCGTAGACCGTGCATGTCAACGTTTGGGTGGTACCATATTTGTAAGAGTCCACAGGAGAGAGCAAAGATTTCTCACCAATCTGGGGTGGGACTAGAGACAAGAAAAACCACTTTTGAATTGTCAAATGGTGTTCCGGTATGAAAAGTTGACGCGTTTGGTAATAAAAGCCTACATTTTTCAAAGCAGATGATTTTGCCCCCGTTTCGTTTTTCAGAGAATATCTAGACTTGGACACAGGAGACATGACTTCTTGTGATAGTACTACTACTACTCCTGCTACCACTAATAACAATAACACTTCTTTTTTATACTGATTTTATATAATAGGGTAAATGCTAGAGCAAGTCGTATGTTAAGCGAGTTCATGAAGTAATGAGATGGGATTATCCGCTGTCTGTTTTTATATCTTTTTTTTCTTATTCATTTCCTTCTCCCTTACTTATCAGCTTTCCAACTTCTCTCCACTCCTCAATCTCCTACTCCCAAGTGGCTTCTAAGGGACTTTCTCGAAACTGTTACCTCCCTGAAGCTGATGTCCCCGCAAAGAAATAGAGCCAACCTCAACAGACACATAGGGAGGTGTCAAGATATATGGGGAAGCACCTTAATGTCATAGGAGAAGATCCTGAAGTGTTACTATGCCTGCCAAAGAATTACAACAGAGAACCATTTCCCATAGACGGTGTTTAGAGCAAGGTATTAATGGATTTACTGGGGAGGGATGCTTTGGTCAAATATATTTGTTAAACCTTGAAAATTCTAAGTCTCTCCCCTTGGAGAATGGCAATATATTTGCATATTAAAAGCCCTTGAGAAGTCCTGCAATAAAGTTTTATATCAACTTAGCATCTCTCACACTTACTTGACCATGACACCCCTTTTCCCCCTGACCCAGAACATTTATTTACATATTTCAGTTTGAAAAAAATAAAGTTCAAATCATCCTTAAATAAAACACTCTATATCAGGGTTCCTCAAACTACGGCCCGCGGGCCACATGCAAATACAAATATTGTATTTGTTACCGTTTTGTTTTTTACTTCAAAATAAGATATGTGCAGAGTGCATAGGAATTTGTTCATAGTTTTTTTTTTAAGCTATAGTCCAGCCCTCCAACGGTCTGAGGGACAGTGAACTGGCCCCCTGTTTAAAAAGTTTGAGGGCCCCTGCTCTATATCTTCCCTTTATAGCCGCAGAGTCAGATCCTGGACTCCTGTTTTAAAAAAATTTTGAAAAACTTCCACCAGCCAACAGTGTTTTCCTCCCTGAGCATGACTGGCACATCAACTTCAATGTCAAACTGAAAGCTTCCCACAGAATTCAAGAAGAGTCTTACACGTTGGCAATGCAAGGTGCACAAGTCCATGAGACGGATGCAAAAGTGGTGCAGCTGAGGTTTGTCAACTGTCCCCGCAGGCATTCTCAGCATTTAGCCATTGAGGATAGCATCTACTTTAACCTTGCATTTGGCCACCAAGCAGTTCATTTGCAAACATGTCCAGAGCACACTCTCCTATACCTCATGTCAATGCCACTGCTCTGGACTATTTTTATACATAGGAGCCCACTCAGGATGTGAGTGAAGCAGCAGGTGACAAAGGAATAGGAAAACATAATCATACACTTCATAATAAATTCTGGGCAGAAAAGGAAAACTGGATGGACTCACCATTCACAACCAGAGATACCATGTGGCTCTGTTTCTCCTTTGAAA
Source organism: Myotis davidii (assembly GCF_000327345.1). Classification (NCBI taxonomy): domain Eukaryota; kingdom Metazoa; phylum Chordata; class Mammalia; order Chiroptera; family Vespertilionidae; genus Myotis; species Myotis davidii. The sequence goes on along the minus strand of NW_006286303.1, from coordinate 1,539,102 downwards.
TGGGATTGGTGAGAATAACAGTGTAATTTCCTGTATCCTTTTCACTCACTTCCATAATCGTCAATACATGCCCCACTTTGATTGTGTGATTGGACTCAATGGGTCTTCCATTTTTATACCTATGTGGGGGAGGGAGGGAAACAGGAATTATACAATCTCGGATCGACTTTCATGTGGAGCAATGCTTTGCGTTTATTTCCGAGAGTTACCATTTTATTTCTGGCGGAGGGTAACCAAGGTACTTCACAGGGATTCGGACCCGGTCTCCCACCGTGACTTCCACCAGAGACTCCATGCCACTACTAAAAGCGACAAAAGGTTTTTCTGAAAGAAAAAAAAGAGAGAATTATTCTCATAAATGTCAACGTATTGTAAGAGGTCGTTGGGTTTATTATTTCATTTCAAGTGAAGAGTCAAAGGCCTTGGGGGTCTAAGTTCAGAGACTGCCCATACTATCCTGCTGGAAGTCACATTCCAGCCCCTCTCACACGTCCAAGTTTTGCCTTTGATTCTCTCCCCCCC
>NW_006286303.1:1525647-1538052 GCF_000327345.1 Myotis davidii | reverse complement strand
ACCCCGCCCCCTACTCCCGCCCCAATGTACTCTGCAAGCCTACCAATTGCTCAGGTCTCAACTCAAGCAATGTTTCCTCTGTGAAGCTTTCTCTAAGTTCCCCAAGCACTCTCCTCTGCTCCCATCACACCCTATACACACCCCACCACGTGCCCCAGGACTCAACCTCAGACCTCTTCTCTTTATCAACACCTTCCTCTAGTCTCAGGCAAAAGGTCCATTTACATCCTCCTAAATGTTTGTCTCTCGCCCTGACTTTTCTGGTTCCAGGTTTATATGTTATATATCTCCTTTTGGATGTTTATGGGCATCTTCAAATGAACACACCCAATCCTGTTTCCCCTAATCTTACTCCTCCATCAATGAATGAGTAAAATCACCACTCACTCAGCTGTTCATGAAAAAAACTCAAAGGTCATCTTCCATTCTTTTTCTCTTACGCCCCCACAGCTAGCGAATTAATAGGCAGATCCTATTGGCTCTAACTTCAAAAATATATCCAAAATCAGATCACTTCTCACTACTTCTACCTCTGCCACTTTTTTTTAAGCAGCCCACCATCTATCAACTAGATTATTGTGATTAGCCTCCTAACTGGTCTCTCAACTTCCGCCCTTACTTCCTTAAAGTATTCCATATAAAAAAAGATAATAATCCTATAAAAACATAAGCCAGAACATGTCTCTCTCCCTGCTTAAAACCCTGCTATGCATTCCCATATTATAAAACCCCAAATCCTTACCAAGGCTCATAATTTGGGTGCCACATAAATTATCATCTAAACTGAGACATTTATGTGAGTGAAAGAGAAATTAAGTTATTTGCTCAAAGCCCCACAGAAAGTAATTCAATCCAGATTTTTCCAACTGCAAAGCCCATGCTTACTCAAGTGGGACTCTCAGCCTTGCAATAAAATGAAAATCTAAAAACTATCTTAGATAATAACATTCTGCATATTATAGTAATAATAGCACCAACAACAACTACAAGTACTATTTAGTGAGCTTTTATCATCTATTGGCTCATCTCACCATTAAAGTTGGGATTTTGAATCCAAGCTATGCTCTTGGCCTCCAGGTCATGTGGCCTCCCTAGCAAGAGTTCAGAAATCTATAATAATAAAAGCGTAATATGCTAATTAGACCGGATGTCCTTCTGGCGACATTCCAGATGAAGCTGGGGCTGTGAGGGAAGCTCGGGTCCCGGGTGCCAGAGGGAAGCTGGTGTCAGCAGCCGGGGGAAGGAAGTCCTGCTCTTGCACGAATTTCATGCATCAGGCGTCTAGTATCTTCCGAATGATCAAAATAGGGTTCACTAGCTGATCTGAATTTATTTAAATTATGTCACATTCCAAAGCACAGAGTAATCCCAAAGGAGATCTTAGCTTACCATGGACCGTGACGAATGTGCTGTTCCTCTTGGTCATCAGCCCACTGGAAGCCTCACAGGTGTACCACCCTTGGTCACTCCGGGTTACACCATCTATAGTCAAGGTGCTCAAAAATTTCTTCATGTCACTCCCAGACTGGGTTTTTAGGTCCCGGTTCACAAGTTTCTTATGCTGATGCTGTAAAACAGTTTGCTAAGTCCAGGATAACATTACCCAGGAGATTCTAGATACCCAGAACATCAAGTCTTGGCTCTTGGTGGACATTACTTAATGCTGATAATAGAGGTTTCAGAACTTTTAATATATGTAGACAAGAAATATATTTGGTTTCAGGAGAAATAAGTGGAACCAAATAAAAAAAGGATTTTTAAAACCTCACATAGTGGGAATGAGATGGGTATGAACTGCAGAAACAGGCAAATAGGATCACTGTTTAAGGAGAAGTGTGTCTCATGCCACCTCTTGAAGAGAGAAATTCTCTTAAAGGGAAAACAGATCAAAGACTTTGCAGAACAGAGAAATAAAACAACCTGGGAAGATGGGATCATCCAGAGAAAACTAATCTTCAGAGCCTGATTGTAGCAGAGTGGGACAGAGAATTCTTGGCATTGCATCTTCTTTTCCATTAATGTTGTCTGTTCCGTAATTCTCTTAAAGTGTGTGTGTGTGTGTGTGTGTGTGTGAAGATATTTACATTTTATCTGGCTAGAGAGGTCCCTATCTCTCTCCAGCCAACGCTATTGGAGCTGATTAGCAAAGTATTTAGAGAGCAGGCTTTAAATTGTTAGTGTTACCTTCAAAGAAGGGTATTCCCAGTTGAAGTCAATCCCCACATTTAGTTCAGTCCTTGCTGTACAATTTAAAACAAGCTTCTCTCCAACAGACAGCTCGACTTTGTGAGCAGGGCTCAGAACTACATCATAAATCTTTGACCCTGGAGCAAGTAAATTGAAAAAACAGAAAGTGAGAGGGAAAACAAATCTATGAGTTGGCACAAGCTTTCCCCCAAATGATGCAACATTAACATGTGTCACATCATCTTTCCCTGAGGGTTTCACCAATATTTGGGAGCTCTCAGAAAAATGGCCAGTAGAGATTTACAAAGCAAACGTTCGGGGATCTCAAAGATGTTGGAGCCCAGTGGAGAGAAAAGTAGTAAAATTTGAGTAAATGGCCAATGGGGCCAGCTTTAGTAAATTGCTGAACTTTCCATAAAATAGGTATAATTAAAATAATAGATGCCAAGCAATGCTCTGAACATTAAATTTTCCATAAAATATGCTTCAGTTAATAGTATTCTTTTTCATCCTTGGTCTTGGCAAGAAAAGAGAAAACCTTGATTGCACATGGGTTTATTTGATTTTTTTTTAAAAAAAGAGTAGATATTAATGAGTTACCCAATACTGTATCTTGAGTTAATATATTTTTCAAATCCCCGTCTTTCACTCTATACCTAAATCTCCAGGATGTTAATACAGGAAGCCAATCTTTGTTTGACAATAATGATATAGAAAGGAACTGTTCTCTTACCTACAACCACAACTATGTACATAATAGACTGGTAACTTTCATCATTAATTTTTGCTTCACAGAAGACCATGCCTGCATAGCTGATCATGTAGCTGGGAATAGTAAAGCCTTTCTTACTGTCCCAGGAAATTCTATTACCATCAGGAACAAACCTCTTTTCTGGATATCTCTGGGTAGAAAGAGAAATATCAAATATTTAATCAAGTGCTATCCAAAAGCAAAATCATGTAAAATGATCACTAAAAAATTGACAATTTAAGAATACAAATTGGTTTTCTTTATTGTCATTTTGACCCTTCCTATAAGACCTTTAAATATCATTCTTGATGTTATAGTATAAACAAGCTACCCATCTTAGTAGTTTAAGGTTATGACAACAGAAGAGAAGACTGAAGATGTAACTTACTGCACAAAGTGACACATTGAGATTTGAAACGGACCCAAGACATGGAATCACCACAGTTTTGTTTTTGTTCTCCATGATGTACACAACTCCATGTTGGTCGCTAACAGAAGCAATAAATGGAGATCTGTAATCTGAAAGAAAATTTAATTCTGTTTACTTAATGGAATTTACTGGAAAAGTTGGTTATCTTTCAGGTTCTGAGAAGGATTGGAATTAACATTCACACTAGGGGAAGGAATCCACAGGTCAATCTGCTGGTACATATCTGGCTCCAAGGGTATTCTGCAAGAAGGGTGTGTGTGTGTGTGTGTGTGTGTGTGTGTGTGTGTATGTGTGAAAAATCTGAAAGAAAAATCACAGAATGGAATTGACTCCTTTCACAAGGATCATCAATAAGAATAATATATTTTATAGGTTCCACATTTAAATAGACCAATCATTAAAAAATTTTTTCAAAAGGAATGAGCATACTTCTTCACTTTTCATATGCATTTTCATATTCACATATAGATTTTTCATATATATTACATTTTTCATATATAAATTTTAAAGTAAATTTAAATCTTTACACTTTACCTACTGAGTTTTATTGATGTTAAAAAAAAATCCATGCTCTTTTTCTTTAGGCAAATAATGTAAATGCCATGAAAATAAATGAACAGATCCCAAAGGAACTTTAAAATAAGCAAGAAATAATTAATAATTCTTGAATTGTTTTATATGGGTATTTTAAAATTGTGAAGACTCAGTGTGAGATTCTTTGTAACATAATGTTTAATAGTTATTGTGTCTAGTTTAAGATTCAGCAGTCATTAATATCTTCAATGACAAAACTTGAAAAGCCACCATAGCAAAGAGTGAGAAGAAAATAAAAGAGATTTTAATGCCGTTCAAACATTGTTCATACAATGTTCATACGCTGTTGGGAAACTCCTCCGTTCCCCAGAGATAGAGTTGATGTGGAGTGGAATCATGCCTGAACCCTCGGAAAGATAACCGTTCAAGCTACTATGCCCCACACACCTGACTTAGCATTGTCAGAGCTCTTCAAGATGGTTGGTCCAAGGGAAGAAAGAGTTAATTAAACCAAAGGGGACAAAGGCAACTAATTCTCTCAACAGCAGAAATCAGATTTCCTTCCCAGCTGGAAAGCACAGAAAGGCAGCCAATCCAGCCCACCACATGCCATAGCCATTATCTTGCCAGGCCGGGGCCCACTTCCTGGCTCCATCCATTGCTGGAGGGAATGGGGTCAGAAGACTAGAGAAGTAAGGTGGAGACCAGGGGGGGCATTAAAGGGCTGTCCAGCATTTTCTTTCCCATTGTTAAGCTTCATGACCACGATCTCGAACAGCTTACCTCGTCAACAGGAAGCCGAATTTGATGATATACAAAAGATGAGCAATATACAAATAAACAGTGCTGGGGCTTGCTACTTCTTAACATTGCCTACCATTCATCCATACGGTAGGAAATGTTATAGAGCTTGCTTACAGAAGCCTTTGGAAACTAAATTAACCCCTTGACGTAAGACTAAAGCTATTTGGTAAATCAATTCTATTTCAGTATCCCATGAAAAGGGAAATAAACAAAAGAAAGCCAAACAACCACCCATCCTCTCAAAATAAAATATTTACTGAAACTCATGAAATGCGTTTTCACATGTCTCCAGGTTTCCTGACTCCAGGGAGAAGGAAATAAGGAGATATTATGGGAGAGGTTCATCGTGTAGTCTATTTTCAGACAGGCTGAAAGCAGGAAATCCTCGCAATCTTCTGAGAAAGCCTGGTCTCCCAAGACTGCCGGATCAAAAGGAGCCAGAAATTCTCAAAGATCTGAGCTTTGTCTCTTTCACATTCTGCAGAGAGGAGGCACAGAATTCTACCTGGGGTCATGCTTAATCTGGACAAAAAGATAATTCTCAAATACTAAACAATCCAGGAGGACATGTTATTTTGATGTGTTCACCACTTTTCCATTGCACCGACTAAACTGCATTATCAAAATGCAAGTGGATATATTCTAAATACGTTTTCAAGCTGACAAAATTCTTGTGCTATAAAAGATGCTTTTGGAAAAAAAGTTGAAGCCATCTTCACCTACCTCAAGTCCTCTGGTATTTAAAGAGATATACAAATGTAGAAATAAAATGTCTACAAAAGTCATCTACACTGAAAAAAAATTAGTACATCCAAGCAAAATACTACATAATATTTACATTCTTCCAAATTATACAATAAGTATCTCATCAGTTAAGTCAGGTTTTCACAGGGAAATTCAGGTAGTAGAAGAGTTTTGAAATGCAAAGAAAGAATTCATATTATAAATACTGAATAGATGTAACATAGTATTTTATCCTGCAGGGGTGTTAATTGGCCACCATGGTGTCAATCTAGAATGATGTAGCATATCACCCACCATCTCAGACCACACAAAGGAAACACTGTCCTCAAAGGCCCTTTGAGGCAGCATCTCCATTCGCACCAAAGTATGGGAATAATTTACTATAAAGTTTAAGAGGGAAAAGTTCCTATGAACAAAAGAGCACCAGATTCCTTGGCTGTTTCCCTGTGCATTCTTGGGGAAATCTCTTACTGCTGTAGATAACCTATCTCTCCACAGAAACCATTCCATAATTCACGCTGAATCTTCCTTTTCAAGTATTTCTGGTGTGGGTTTTTTTCTCTCAAACATCAGAAGGCTTTTTATAAATCTCCAAAGCCAATTGTGAACACAGATTTCCCTAAGAAACAAAGGTCAGAACGAAACTAACTGGCGAAAGAGATGTAACGGAGCCCCAAGCTCCAGAACAAATCAATGAGTCCTTTGCTCAGAGGAAGCCTTGGGAGAGAAGAATTTTGTATATTCCTGTTGGCCAAGAGCCTTTAGGGCGAGCCTTTTGTTGTACTCCGATTCTTTCTTGCTTCTATTGTGTTTTATAGCTGGCAAATCAATGTGGGAAATGAACTCCTTTTAACCACTTACCTTGAACGTAGACATAAACAATCGAGGCCACATCAGTGTCCTGGTAGAAGCACTTGTAGGCTCCAGTATCATTTCCGATCACTTTTGGAATTGTGAGCGTCTTACAGAAAAAGCCGTCACTGCAGTCGGTCACCTCTACTCTTTTCTCAGAGCCACTCTGATTGTTGGGCCAGAGCCAGTCCAAGTCCCTCTGTCCCCTGAAAAATTAATTCCAGGAAAGTATTAATGTGAACTGCCACATTATGAAGCTGTTTCTAAATAAAAATAAACCAATAGAAGTTTCGGTTCTCAAACTTATATAGACTTCTCAACATAGTCACACAGACTTCTACCGACAAAGACAGGTTATTTCAACAAATGACCAAAAAAAGCCATAGACTCAGCTTCAGAAATCACTTATAGGGATTCCTGAGTTTTTTATTAATTTACTCATTCAACAAATATTTATTAAGTATGTGCTATACGTCCAACTGGAGATACAGCCGTGAAAATCAGACAAAAATCAATGCTATTATGGAATCTCAGTCAGACTGGAGGAGACAGGCAATAAAAAAGTAAATAAACCTGAATATAGCAGACATTTTTTAAAAATTAAAATGTATTCTTTACACAGTGGTGATAAATACTACGAACAAAATATAGATGATACAAAGAAAAGAGTGAAGAGTTCTGGAGGGAAGAGTCTTGATGAAGTGGGCTATATGAATATCAGAAGAAACAGTATTCTAGGCAGAGGGCACACAAATGTAAAGGCCTTGGAGTGGGTACATATCTGGAGTGTTAAGGGAATAATAAGGAAGCCAGAATGGCCAGATAAGAGTGAGTGAGCAGGAGAGTAAGAAGTGAGGTTAGGGAGGGGTCAACTGTCTAAGAGCCTCGCAGGACCTGTACGGAATACATTAAGACATAGATTACTTTTTTAAAAACATGTTTTTATTGATGTCAGAGAGAGGAAGGGAGAGGGAGAGGGAGTTAGAAACATCAATGATGAGAGAGAATCAATGGTCGGCTGCCTCCTGCATGCCCCCTAATGGAGATGGAGCCCGCAACCGCAACCGGGGCATGTGCCCTAACCGGGAATCAAACTGTGACCTCCTGGCTCATAGGTCAACACTCAACCACTGAGCCACAGCAGCCCGGCAAAACATAGATTACTTTTATCGCAGCATTTCTCTACAAAATTCCAAGGAGGATAGTCAACGTCAAGAAGACGGTTACATACTGATCCTTGTTTCAAAGAACTTGAAATTTCATCAAGTTTGCTTTTACATTCATGGAACTTCATAGCTTTCTCGGAACATAAGAAATGTTTATTCAGTTTTTAAAAGGAGTATGAAATTTTTGAGGATTTTAAATATTCTTTGTTGCTGAGGGTAAGAGGCAAATCTAGTGAGAAATGTGTACTGAAATAGCAAAGCTAGAGAAACAGCACCTGTTAGTGTAATTTTTCCCCCCAGGTATCAATGACCTACCCTTGATAACGGACTAGGATATCCTTTACACTCTGCAATTTAAAATAGATCTGTGTCACTGTGTTGAACACTCGGTATTCAGCAATCATAAACAATAGCAATAAGTTGCCCAAGGTTGTTGGTGGACCTACAGCACTCTTCTCAGAGGGCAACTTTGCCTCTACCCATTATTCTGCCAAAACACACTGTTCTTGACAAGCTTCTGCATAATCACTACATTGAACCCCAGGGTCTTCTCCTTCTCCTCCTGGGTTAGTGGCTAAAAGGCAAAAATTAAAGGCCTCTTCTTCTTGTCATAGAGGCCTGTTTTCCTAGTTAACAAAACTCAATAATAGTATGGCTTCTTGTTAGCAAGTGAGAACAGAGGCATTCCAGAATATTGAGCCAGATTATGAAGTTCATTACCTATGCAGAGTAGGTACTCATTAATATTAATGGATGAATATTAAATTGCAACTACAGTCAGAATTTTATCATGACATAAAGTTCTTGAAAAGAGCTAAACAGATGCCCAAGAGCCACTCACAAGCTGTGTTATAAATATGGTCCAAAACTTCTTCAACCTTATCCATTAAGGGTAAGCCCTCAACTTCATTAATTCATTCAATATTTATTGAGTGTCTACTATATAATGCCTGGTTCTATACTAGTTATTGGGGGGAATGTGTTGGCAGAGGGCAATAGAAAATATGCCAGCAAAATAATGAAGAATTTTTGGGAGAAAACCTTTCTCATTTTTTCATTATTATGTCATTTCTTAGAAACCTCACTACGTATAAACAATTACTATAAATCTATTACAACTATGCTGTATGGAAATTATTTTTTGCTCAATAATGAGTTACTTAATACAGGAAATACTTATCTACATATCTAAAATCAATCCTTACCTGCAAGTAATCTGAAGAGTTGTATTAGCCATAATTGTAAGGATGTCTTTTTGTATGCTGAGCCTGGGTGGGTCAAGAGAAACACTAGGCAAACCTAGAAACAAATTAAATTAATGAATGTAGTTGCCACTGAGTCAGCCCAATAGGAAACACCTTCCATAAACAATGCATACTCCATAACTTTAAAAGACCTCTTCAGCAATTCATTAAACTGTGAATTTACTTTTCACCATTCCCAGTAAAAGTTCACAAGCTGTGTCATAACAGGAAGAATGGGCAGATGGTCATAAACCAACACAACAGTTCTGCAATTCATAGAGCTAGGGTGGAGTTCCTGTTTTCCTGCATTGCCAACTTCAAGGTCTTACAAAAGGATATGGGGCATTGAAACCCAATGAACCTTCATCTGATGATCTCACTCCCTGAGGAAAGGACCCACTGACATTTCTTATAAAACATAGGATGCACACATTCAACTAAATTGCTGATTAACAAATACTGCTTAGAGAGATTTCTATATAGTTCATCTGTACCCTGAAGGGGGTAGGAATATCCATGACCTTGTCTCACTTTCCTTTGTCAGATTTCTGGTAACTAAACTGCCGAAGTTGAAAGACTACATTAAAACCAGTTGAGAGAAACTGAGTAAAATGTCACATAATATGCCTATTAATATACTTTTCCTCAGAGAATAGGACTAGAAAAAGTCTAATGTTAATGAATTGCAATTGGGGAATCTCAACTTAACAATCAAAGTTCTGAGTTCCTCCTGAAACCGAATTTGGAACACAAGAAATCTGACTTTACTTAAAAATACCATAGGATATATTCCTCACCATGGGTTAGGTTACTCCACAGTAAGAAAACTGAGTTCTCTGTCAACTAAATGCAAACAGCTACCAGATTTTGGAAGAGTATCAGAAAAAAAAACTGACCATGATGCTATGGTCTTAACTAATATCCAGATCTTCAAAACACCACCTTAACAAGAGATCAATGCTTGCTAAGTACTCAAGCTTAATATGATTGTTAACTCACATCAACTAAGTACAAATGACCTCTAGGCCTAAACTGGCATTGACCTCGTTGGGCAAATAAGAGGGTATAAGCAAATATGAGAGAGTATGAGCAAACAGAGTATGAGCAAATATTCAGTGCAAATATCCAATGGATTGAATCTATGGATCCCAATGTGAATAGCTGCAGGCAAAATGAGCAACTGATCACACATGTTTTCACACACTCACCCAAATGTGCAAAATAGGTTGCTGACATAACTGTAGATTTGTTGACAAGTAACATACTTAAAAAGTAATTTTAAAAAGCTTTAAAAATCTGAAAATCAACTTATATCAACAAATCTTATAAACTACTTGGCATTGGTACCAACTTGTGTTTCAGACAATGCTTGTTGAACTTTACGTTGTGTCAGAATGTCCCTGGGCCTACAAGTCTGCATTTTAATAAGCGCATGAGGTGACTCAATCATACATGGTCTATGGGTCACTCTTAGCCAACTGTTGGTCTTGGATGGTCATGTTCAGTTAATTCGCACAGCACTTTACACTATGAAAGACAAATAATAAAGCAAAATGTTTAAAAGTAAAAGAAAAACCTTCTAATAATGGAGTCCCACTTTGTCTAAGAAGGAAAATGAAAACAATTTACTTGGATAAATAAACACTAGGTTGAGAAACATATCAAAAACAGTAACTTAATATAATTTGCACAATTATCCAAATGGGAAAGAACCCGTTATTTAGGCGCATGCATATGAGAGAAAATACAATAGTAGTAAAGACTAAGCTCTGCTCACCCCACCACCAAAATGAGAGATTCTTGAAGATCTTCATTAATTATTTCAACAGATTATCTCACACGCTAGATGTACTTCCTTGTGTTAAAAACATTTTTAAAGTACTTTTCATGGGAAGCCAAAACACTATACTTTCCTAGGGACACATCAACAACAACAAAAAACTATGCAACAAGGCTATCAGTAATGATAATGTTCAACTCATATCTGTAGACCAACACTCAATTTTTTTCTCTATTAAGCTTCATTCATCTTCATTGGCAATTTTGAGTTCTACTCTTGAGAAAGTTCTAAAGAAATAACTATAAGCAGTACATATGCTACTGCTCAATAAAAAGCCCTTCTATGTTCAAATCCCATAACTAAAATTAATTAATTTGTGCACTGTTACCCTTCCAAAGACAGGAAGGAAAAACAACAGTGCCTCTGTCTCTAGAACTTGATGGCACCAATTATAGTCCAATCCAATTAAGCAAGTCACACACTCTGAAAGGGCAACCTCATCATTGTATTCAGGGCAACCCGATTACCAGTTGACTACTGCTACACTATGAAACACCCCAGGCTTAAAAGGAACTCACTTCTTTGTGAGATACAGAACAAACCACATGTTCCAGACCTTCATTCTCTCCCAATAAAGGGGGAGAGGGAGGGCTTGTCATGGACATATGAGTGTCCATGGCAGAGCTGGCCCTGATAAACCAAATCATTTTGAAAAATCAATAACTATAGACAAATGATCTGTTACTTTATATGTCTTTTTAAAAAAACAAAAAACCCGACTCTTTTCTTTTTATATAAGGAATTTTTTCCTGAATTATTTGATATCTCTCTCCACCGCCCCCCCCCCTTTTTCCACCCTGTCCCCTTTCTCACCCTCCAAAGAGCGCAAATCTGGAAATCAGTAAACTGTGGCTACAGTAAACAGATAGGGGCAAGGGGTGGGGAGAGAAAGAAAGAAAGAAAAAAAAGCAAGAGAATTTATTGCATCAAGAGTATATGTGTTCCTAATCTGGAAGGAGCTAAATATTTGGTGGCAAGGAGAGCGAGAGTGTGCTTAATCTAGGTACCAAGTCCCCTAGAGTCAGTTTGCAGAACGTGAACTAATGACCATGCGCTTACCGCAAGGACCAAAGCGCTTTAAAAGATCTAAAATTGTTTTTCATAGGAAGTGACTGTTACTTGGAGACACTTTGGGAATCTGTCAAAGTCCCGAGTCCAAGCCCCAATTTCCCCCCTTCTCTCTGAGAGGAAAACGGCGTCCTGCATCAAGACGGGAAAAATGCTCCCCCCTCCCCCCCATCTCATATAGTGAGTGTGTGAGCGAGTTCGAGCCAAAAGGGAAGAGCAGCTCCCGTCACCGCTTGACTCTTTGAGAGGCAGAGCTGAGCAAGGTGCTCCCTGCAAGGCCCCTTTCCTGCGCGGGAGCAAGGATGGTGCGAGCAGGGGCCCTCCTTCCACCGCCTTCCCCGCCTGCGCCTGCGGGAGCATCTCCTGCCGGCCAGCCTCGGGAGGCTGCCCACCCCGCCTCCCTCCAGCCGAGGCCCCGGTCCGAGACCAGAGTCGTGGAAAAGGAACCGGGCTCAGGAGCCCACCAACTTGCCAGTCGCTGAGCCTCGTTGGTCAATGAAGGAACACAAAGTGTCCGGTCACTTTCAACTCTCCAGCTCTAAGGTCCCAGGGCGGTCTGGCCTCCGCGTCCTCTCCGCATCCCCATCTCCCTGCCCGCACCCGGCCTCTCAGCCTTCCTCCTGGGGAGCGGGCTCCTTACCCACAAAGGCAGCCCGAGTCTCCACGCAGAGCCACAGCGCGATGGCCAGCAGCGCCTTGCTCTCCATCCCGCACCCCGCGCCGGGCGCAGTGCCCAGAATTGGGGCGCCGGTCCTGTCTCCCCCGGCCCGCCCCGCCAAGAGGGC
>NW_006286303.1:1524224-1525474 GCF_000327345.1 Myotis davidii | reverse complement strand
ACCCCGCCTGGGTCCCGGGCTCCCAAAGCCCACTATGTCTCCCTATCTCTCACTTGGCCCGGAACCCCGCCTGGCCCGAGTCCCCCGACGTCTCAGCCGCAACAACCCAGTTTCTGGCAGAAATAAAATGTGGCCGCTGACAGGTTCTGAGCCACTCGGAGGTTCAGTCGGCTGCTGGACCGCCGGGATGCTGGGGAGCAGTACTGGGAGCTCAGCGAGGGGCACTGCGCCCTCAGTGTGCGCGCCAAAGTTTGGGAAGGTCTTCCGTGCCACGCGAGCCTCGGTGGCTGGGAGACAGGTTGGGGATCAGCAGCAGGTTAAAGCAACGGGGGAGAGCCGGGTCCTCAGCTGAAACGCAGGATCGCCAACTGGCCGGGGCTCCGGGGATCGCAAACTGGCCTGGACTCCAGCCGGCACCCAGCCGGTACGGTGTGCTGCTCGGCCAGCACAGCTGTAGTTTACAAATCTGAATCTGAAATAGTCACAATATGTCCTTCCCCAGTTCTCCAAAGTTCCCGGTATTTTCTCTTCTCCCTGGCGGCTTCATGTGTTTTAAAGTTACCTGTCAAGCACCAAAATGCATTTAAATTTGAGACACATGCCGCCCCCCACCCGCCACCCCCAAATCTGGCTTTCGCCAAAAACCTACCTCAGGCCTCCAGAGAGCTGGAGGTACCCAGGGCTTTGGCACACCCACCGCGGGAGTGGGAGTGAGGGTCACCCGTCCGGCGAGTGGGGCTCTGGGTGTTCCCCACAGGGGCTCCTAGCGTGACTCCTCTTGGGGCTTAGGCCAGGCCCCTTTACAGAGCACAGCTCCCAGCCAAGATACCCTGGAGAAGCAGTGAAGCCGAAGCTCCCAGACCCCGGGCACCCAGAACACTGCACCAAACCTCACAACTCTCTCCACATATGTGGGCTTTGTGGAGCTTGGGAGGAGAACTCTGATTTCTTTCTGAACACATTTATTTCTCCTTTTCCCTCCATTTCTCCCCACATGGGGGGAGGGGGAGGTGATATCAGATATCTCCTAACATCATTCAATGGGGATCTTCCAGATTCCTGTCTCCTACTTCTCGGCTGCTTTTCAGTGACAACTTAAAGGACCATCCTTGAGGAAGATGAAGAGGAAAAATTACTTCTACATCTAGTCCAAACCCTTCCTCCTGAAATAGACAATGTAAACTGCTGCTTTTGTTATACTACCAGTATTTTAAAGAATTTTTTCTGTACTTACTCCAGATTAACAATTG
>NW_006286303.1:1505600-1524127 GCF_000327345.1 Myotis davidii | reverse complement strand
ATTTTAAACTTAAACTACATAGGTAGGTACATTGTTATTAACTTAATTAGGGTATTCCTAAGGCTTAGGAAGAGCCACGCTCAAGGGGCCAAAGAGCTGCATGTGGCTCGCGAGCCGCAGTTTGCCGACCATGGAGCCGCTAGGGCAACAATTGAAATACTTTAATTCTGAAACATAATGCATGTATTTGGTTTAAAAATATTTTAATGTGAAATGGGGTTTTTTATTTTATTTTATTGCTTAAAGTATTACAAAGAGTAGTATATATGTTTCCTTTTTATCCCCTTTGACCTTCCCCTGGCCTCCCCTACCCCCAGTATCTTGCATCCATTGGTTATGCTTATATGCATGCATACAAGTCCTTCGGTTGATCCCCCCCCAGCCTTCCCGCTGTAGTTTGACAGCCTGTTCAATGCTGCTCTGCCTCTGTATCTATTATTGTTCATCAGTTTATAATGTTCTATATTATCCATAAATGAGAAGCCCTTCCTTTGGCAGAGGCAAGCATTTCTACCTTCCTTTTTTCCCCAAGCAAATTCTATGCACGTGTCAGTATAGTTATATCACCCTCCTCCATCCACAAAGAATAGCCTGGGTATTAATACTGTTTGAGCGTTGGCTTTTTCACTTTAAAATATAACTTGGAGATCATTCTACATCAACCCTCAGGGCTCCATCTTGTTCTTTTTAATAGTGCCATGGTGCCCCATCACATCCATGGACTAATATTTAACCTAGGAGTTATTTGTTAGAGGCAGGAGTATCCCTAGAGAAACTCCTTGCTTCCTGCTAGTAAACTTAGCAAAGAAAACAGGATGGGCTCTGGCAAAGTTGGATAAGGGGGAGGAGATGAAACATGAGTTGCAGAAGGCAGTTTTTCCCCATCTCTGTCTCCAAACAGTTCTTCTCTCTCTGCCTTATTTACAATGCATGACACTTCCTTTTCCACATCTCACTTAAGAAGATAGTGTCTCCTCTGAATGCAAACCAGAACCTGCAGGCCATGGTAATAGCCCCTTTAGAAGTCTTGGAAGGAAATGATGCGCCTTTGATGGCCGCAAGACCAGAATTTGGCAGGGTCTCAATGAAATCAGTCTACCACATTCCCTCCCACACAACACTCAGAAATGCCTTGCATTCATGAAAGATGGCAAAGTATGTTATTTACTGTTTTTAAATGTCTATTCCATGTGCAACACCCTTCCATTATTGGGCACCCCTGCAAAGGAGTGATCTTATGAGTTAATTGGTCAGTACAGGTACAACAACCACCTATCAAAGTGCCCATAAATGATATTCAGACACATTTGTGGCGAAACAGCAAAGAATAGTGCTAGGTTCACAGACTCTGGGGCTACACTGTCTGGGCTTGACTCTCAGATTTACCCCTTACTATCCATGTGGTCTTGAGTAACTTATTAGTTAAGTATTTTTTAAATGATAATAGATAGTATCTTTGTGTAGGGTTTTGCAACAATTAAATGATGTAAGGCACTTAGACTAGGACCTAACATCTGGTAAGCACAGATGCCCAGCACATAGTAAGCATCCCATACCCATTAGGAAGTATTCTGCAAAAGTTAGGCATTACAATGCACGGTTTCCATCACGCTGCCATGATCCAAACTGCAAATAAGGCTCATTCATTCAACAGTCTTTGAGCACCTCCTATGTGCTAGGCACTAGGACTAAAGTTACCACGGTGAAAACAATGAGAGCATAAATGAGCAGTCTTCACAGTAGCTCCACTCAGGACAAATTTAACTTCATCACAACTACTGTACCTCCAGCTACTTCTTTGGGGTTTTTGCACACAATATACATTGTTCATATCACCAAAGCAAACTGTATAAATTACACTCTATGTAATTTGGTTCCATCACTAGTATTTTGGATTTCATATCTTAAAAAGTAAATATGAAGATGAGCAAAAGGTTAATAATTGTGGAAGGTGAATGATGGGTACATAGGATTCATTTTGCTATCCTCTCTACTTTTACATGTTTTTCCATGATAAAAAAGTTTTGTGTTTTAAGAAAGTCTAACCAAAGTGTTGCCACTACTTTTCCATTGTTAGTATCTTGGCGTTACCTCTGTGAAATGTAGAGGCAGGTGGATGGAAACTTGCACTTTTGACTTTGTATATTTCTAAAACATTTTGTCAAAGCAAGAAAGTGTTACTTTTACAAATAGAAAGTCCAAATCAATATCAACTCCGTCTTCTAGTGGCTGTTATATTTTCAGATAGTGCCATTTGTTGATTACATTTTTGCATGACACTTTCTCCTTTCTTGTGTTTATTCACTTAATTTGTTTCCAATGTTTACCAGAAGCTGTGACTACCTTGCCAGAGGCGGACTAGATTTCATAGCTGGTGTGTACTCATGACTATCATGCGTTAAGAGATTATGAGCATACCCTTTCTCCCTCATTATCCTACTTCCTTACACGCCCACGTTTGCTTTACTCTCTATGTGACATATTTTTAACTTAAAATGTATTTGTATGTTCAAGGTGAAGAAGGCTATGTCCCCAAGAAGCCAGGCTTGCCTTTGACGTATCTATCAGAATTTGGTTTCATTCATTTTTTTTTTTTTTTAATCCTCACCCGAGGATATATTTCCATTGATTTTAGGGAGAGTGGAAGAGAGAGGAAAGACAGAGAAATATCGATATGAGGAAAACATATTGATTGGTTCCTCCTGCAAGAGCCCCAGCCAGAGCCCAGGCCGGAGAGGAGCCGCAAAGAGGTAGGTATCCTTGACCAGAATCTAACCCAGGACCCTGTGGTCCACAGGCCAATGCTCTATCCACTGAGCCAAACCGGCTAAGGCTTTGGCTTTATTCTTAAAGTCTTACATTCTAATAAATATAACCCCCTGCCAAAAAAAAAAATAATTAAATTAAAATAAAACAAACTCCCCATCCTTTTTGTGAAACAGATGAGACAGAACTTCATTACTTCTACCTGCAAAGGAAAAATCTCAGTTACTATAGATATGTTTGCCTTTATGCCCTCCCAAGCTCTCCCATGTAGTTTCTTGTTATATCTTATATACGGATAAATAGAACAAGTTTTAAATGTGGAAAGCATGCAGGAAATTTAAATAATTCACACAGCTCCTGAAAAGAATGTCAGAAAATAATGAAAGTAGCCACCACTCATTGAGCAGGCACTGTTCTGAATGCTTCACTTCTTCCCTCCATTCTATAGCATCCTGTGAGGGTAAAAGAGAGTAAGGACAAGAAATTACTCTTAATTTAAATAAATGTTCCTTTGTCTTCCTGAAAGTCGTGCAAAAAAAAAGTTGTTTTATCTGTTTTAAAACAATATATAGTTTTCTCACCGTTAGTTAATGACATGATATTAATCAAGACACTCTGCTTTTTAAAATAAGAAGAAGTAGATTTTATGTGCCAGGTACTTTCCTTGGGTTACCTTATTTTAATGTTCACAGCAACTCAATGAAGAAGATATTACGATTATTCTCATGAGGGGTGGGTGGGACGAGAGGAGATTTAGAAAGTGGTGGAACCGGGATTTAACAGCAGAGAGGTACAAAACATCCAAGACAAACCTTTCCTTGCTGAGAACTGATTTTTTTCAAGGGATGAGGCTGAGTGAATTGATGCCACTGGCTTCCTCAGCCTCCAGGTGCTGATCACCTTCATTTTCCTGGGTGGATGGAGGGCCAAGGCACTTAGGAGAATCTCTCCGGGACAAATGTAGGCTGTTAGTTCTCCCCTTCCCCCACCCCAAGAATCCAACGCAACTAGACCCTCACCTTCTACCCCACCCCTGAACCACGGATCTTAAAGCCATGGCTTTAATACACGTAATCATTTGTGCATTGGGGGATTTCTTTTCTGTCATGGATTTTTTTTTTGTCCTTTATTCTCCTGAACAACTTGTATTCATTCTTCAATAACTAGTTTAATGCCCTTCCCAAGTGATATATTTTAGTTATTTATTCAGCTATCTTCTTCAGTTGATACTCTAAGAAGAAAGAGACAGAGATTAAATCTTACCTGTGTGGACAGTTGGGTTAGAAGATGGTTGCTAAGTTACAGTAAGAGTGGTGAAATGCATGCTGATGATACTTATTTAGCAAAATGTATTTTGTACACTATAGACTTATCATGATATGTCTAATTAAATAGACCTATTGTCAAAGATACTGTAGGGATAAAAATATATGTGCTATCCATGTATCATGTACTTTAGATAATCATTTTCATATTGACATTTAAATAATAGTCATTTAATAAATACATCCATAACTCTACTAAATGTATACTTGTTACTAGAAAAATTAATAGGGGCTATTTTGTTATTCACAGAACAGGGAAATAACTTTCCTCTTTCTATATACACAAAACACTTACATGACAGATGATAGGCAATAATATAGTCATGTGTTTATATAAATGATTCTCCCTCAAAAGTAGTAATTAGATCAAAATTATTTTG
The DNA here is from genome assembly GCF_000327345.1 of Myotis davidii. Classification (NCBI taxonomy): domain Eukaryota; kingdom Metazoa; phylum Chordata; class Mammalia; order Chiroptera; family Vespertilionidae; genus Myotis; species Myotis davidii. The sequence goes on along the minus strand of NW_006286303.1, from coordinate 1,519,656 downwards.
TGTTCTCAGTGCCTAACACAATCTCTGTGCATACTCACCTCTCAATGTTTTGGTGAATTTCAAACACTTTTTGCCATTTCCCTTTCTTCTGCTCTTTCCTTCTTCTTCACTCTCCTCCACCCCTCACCCCAAATCACATGCCTCTTGGGTATCCATCACAATTATCTTTATAGAGAGCAACTTGTTGGAATAAATAGAACCATACAACAGCAATATAGACACAAACAGAGTGGAGAAGTTCTTAATATATTAAGCAGTGGTGATGGGAGTTTTGTTTTTGATTTTGAGTAATGAAGAAAAAAGACAAAGACCATTTATAAGATTTGCATGTGCTGTATAATAAATGTATGACTTGAATGAACTTCACATCTGTGCCTTTTGCAGATTGTAACCATTTTCTAATGAATTAATACCATCTCCCCCCTTAAAAGCTTATCAAAATTTCCAGAACCAAATAATGAAAAAATAAAAATGCTCTTTTTTCCAATCAAGTCGTTACAAGTCACTCATCCCTCACGGAAGGATACGTATACACTTCCATCCCAGGTGTATTAGTTTGCAGTGTTGTCCACATTTTTCCAGAATAAAGGTAGTGTGTTCTAGTAATATTACTTCACCAGCATTGCTAGTCAATGACAACGGAAAACTTTTATGTCTTTTGTATATAAATTTAGTCTCCAGAGTTTCCAAAACATTGGTGAGTAGACCCCTGGGGCACAAATAAAAACTCTCTCTGGGAGTGTTTCTGAACGTTCATTTCTAATACTTCACTACGTTGGTGCACATAATAAAGCCAAATGAAACAACTCACTAAGGAACACCTCACACAGAGAGAAATTTATAAATAAAATAAAAAATACAACATCAGATCTAACTGACAATCATCCAAAAATTGGTCAGGCTGGTTATAGGCAGATGAAAAGCCAGAAGGGAGTCATTTCATGCATTTGACCACATAATATAAATAGAAGTTCCAGATGTGGAGAAAATGAGTCCAGTAACAAAGCAACACATCGAAAATATTAAACAATAAAATTGGTCTTTGGATTGTATGCAAAAAACACGTTTCCTTATCATAAGAAGCCTTGTCCCTGCTCCCTAAAGCTACTTAGTTGTCTGTTACTTTTACCTTTCCTTTATCAGAAAATTTCTTGAAAGAGAAGTCATCCCTCACCTTTTATCCAAAAGTACAATAACTTCTTCTCAGTCTTGACCCTGCCCAGGGTCTCCATAACATCCATCCCATTGTCCAACCCCACTTGAAGTTCGGTCTCTGCTTGACAGTACAGCCTATCTATCCAGAGAATGCACTTCAGTGGCTCAGCCCTAGACACAGGGAATCTCTAAATCCATTCTTGGTCATCAGCCCTTGTCTTCTTCCATGGCTTTCTCAGGGATCTCATTTCCCTTTGTGTCTTCAACTCTCTTTTTTGGTGGTATAACTTGCAGAATTGTGCTGTCCAGTTCTATTTCCTACCTTAGCTCCAGACTCTAATCTCCAGCCCTTCCTGGACATCTCCATGTGTATGCTCCACCAATCTCTCATGTTCATAGTGTCCAAAACTGAACTCTGTCTCTTCCTTCCTACACTGGCTCCTTCAGCCTTCTCAAGCAGAGTCCTTCTAGATCAGTGGTTCTCAACCTTCCTAATGCCGCGACCCTTTAATACAGTTCCTCATGTGGTGACCCCCAACCATAAAATTATTTTCGTTGCTACTTCATAACTGTGATTTTGCTACTATTATGAATCGTAATGTAAGTATCTGATATGCTATGTGTGTTCTCCAATGGTCGCGACTAGATAGTTATGCTCCATACCTTGCAGTGTTATTCCCCTGCCTTTTCCCTTCATTTCAAATCCAATCTTGCATACATTATTTCCATCTCTCATATCCATTCCCTATTTCCATTTACTAGTCTGCCCTGATTCCTGACCATGTTGCCTTTGTCCTAGAATATTCCAGTCCATCCATCATTCTGCTGCCAAAGTTATCTTTCTGAAACACAAGGTCCATATATTTTTTTATCTTTGACAGTTGGCATTTGCACACAGCATAAAGCCCCAAATCCTAAGGCCAGTGTTCAAAGGCTTTCTTCTTTGCCCATTTCCTGTTTTTCCAGCTTACCTTCCAGTATTCTATATACAAACTCGACATTCTAGCCATATAGGGTCCACTGTCCACTGACAGAAAATACTTTATACTCTCTTGTCTCAGGCTTATGCTCAATGTGTTCTTGTTCAGGATGTACTTTGTTCCACTATCTGCCTATAGGAGGCTGGCCTTCCTTTAAAACCAGGCCCCAGGATGTATCTTCCCTCCCTATCACTCCTGCCCTGCCCATCTGAATTATCTCTCACTGATAAATAGTCAGGATTCCTTGGGTTCTAAGCAACTGAAAAACCAACTCAAGCTGGCTTAGCTGCATAAGGTCGTGTTGCTGTAAGTTATGGGCTGGCCTCAGCTAGTTTTGTCAGTGTCATTGTGTCATCCTGCTATTTTTCTCTGTGATTTTCTCAACTCGGCCCTCAGGCTCTCCTCAAGTACAAAACAAATGGCTGTACATCCTCATACCACACTGTCCTCAGAAAAAGAAAAATTTTTGCCAGAAGCTCTTGAGGAATAATGAGGAAGAGTCTTTGTCTTCAGCACACATTTTTCATCTCATTTGCTCTTTCCTCCATCAATTACCAGAGGGCAGTGTCTTAGTCTGTTCTAGCTGCTATCATAAGGTACTACAGACTGGGTGACTGATAATCAACAGAAGTGTATTTATCACATTTCTGGAGCTTAGGAGCCTGTGATCAGGGTGCCAGCGGTCAGGCTTGGGCCCTCTTCTGCAGACTTCTGTATCCTCACATGGCAGAAGGGACTAGGGAGCTCTGTGGGGTCTCTTTTATAAAAGCACTAACCCCATTCATGAGGCCTTTTGCCCTCATAACCTAATCCTTTTCCAAAGGCTCCACCTCCCAAGACCATCACCTTTTATCTCAACATATGAATTTGGTGGGGACACAAACATTAAGACCATATAGCAGGTAGGAATGATGCCAATAGGTTAAGATTAATCAGAGTCTACTTCTGAAACAAAGAGTGTGGTGGATAACATCAAAACCCATCATTACAACGAGGAAGGCACTATTTCTCAAAGAAAAGTCTGAAAGTTTTTGTAGAAAATAAGGGAAACCAGATGTTACAGAGACAACCAACTGATGACCATATATTCCTCACACTCCAACAACCCATTATCCAATATCTGTTGTGGTGTAGATGATAACCTGCTTTACATCAGATTTATTTGGATACATATGTCTCTCTTCCTCATTATATCATGAAATAGAGAGCAGGTTTAGTATAGTTTTCATAATTGTTTTTTCTAAACATCCAGTTAATTGAAGACAAGTTTGTGGGGGGTTTTTTATTGTTATTCTTCCTTTGACATACTTCCCCTTCATCCACTGGTATTACCATCACAATAACTAACATTTACTGAGTTACCATGTGTCCAACACTGTTGTAAGCATTTTACATGTGCTGACTCCCTTAATCTTCACCACCAATCTATAAAGTAGGTACTATTATTATCCTCACATTTAATAGATGTAGAAACTAAGGCTCAGAGAGTTTAAGTAACTTGGCCAATGCCCTGTAGCTTGTATGGGGTGGAGCCAGAATTTGAGCCAAAGCTGGATGAATCCAAAGCTACACTCTAGATCAGACTTGTATGCTGGTTCATCTCTCAATAAAATGCACTTCCTGGTAAAAACAGTCTCTAAAAAGCTACTTCTTGTCTTTCAGCCTTCTCATTCAGAGCATCACTCAATCTTGCCAATTCTTCCTAACATCTGTTCTTTCTAGTTTGCTCTTATATTAAATCAACCATCCAAGTTCTGACCATCTCTTGGCTAGACTTCTAGAATCTTATGTTTGAGAATTAGCCAATCTCATATCTTCAGCCAAAACTATCCTCCTATCCCCAATACTCTTCTTCCTGACCTGATCTCCAATGTCAAATGTTTAATGTCTTTCAGCTCATAATCATAAGAGAATAAAACCATGAGAAACAAACATTGGGTCATATTTGGAGTTGTTCCTGGCACTAATTCTTATGGAACAGTGTGTCAATTGACTCCTTGATGCTGTTCTTCCTGAGATGGAACTCCTAGAACTGTAGAGGCTCTCAGGAGATTATACAAACCAGTCTCTCGTCTTCAGTCAACAAGTCGTTAGCCACTAAAGACAGGTCTTGATTATTTGCATCTTGAAAAATTATGGAAAAGATTCTCCACAACCACACTTGGCAACATAGAATTTCTTCTAGCATATGACTGTGACAGAGTCTTCTCAAAGTGACAACACTAAAAGGTTTTGCCCCAAACTCTGTGCCCAGAAACCTACTTCAGTGCCAGAGGTCTGCTCCTTTAGCACAACTGGCAAATTGACGAGCAATCCCTATTCATTCAGCAAATTATTTATTTTCTTTTTAATAGCAAAGTGATTATGACATACCTATGAAAGGGGGGAATGGGAGATATCTGTAATACTATCAACAATAAAAATATATTTTAAAATAATAAAATACAATTCTTATGTGAAAAAAATAAAAATATTAGCCATGAACTGGATGTACTGTACTGTTCTTATTTTTTATTAGAATTATTAGACATTTATTACTTTAAAATTTATTTTTTTTATTTATTAGAGAATTTATTTATTAATTTTAAACCAGTAGTTCTCAATCCTGGCTACACATTAAAATCTCCTGAGTCTGGGGAGTTTTGAAAAACTACTGGCACCATCCTACATCAATTAAGTCTGAATTTTTGGGAGGAAAACCTGACCAATGAATTTTGTGTGTGTGTTTGTGTGTGTGTGTCCTGACATGATTCTAATCACATTAAACTCTTGTTAAACTCTCATGCATGAGAATAAAAAAGATTCTTCCAAAACTTGGAAATAAAAACATTCATTATAGCCCTAGGACTATTTTATCCATTGTGTACTATACTCACTGTGAGCTTTCTAATGAATACTACAAATATGTGGGAAATTTTAAAAGTATAACTCATGCCCTAATCAGTTTGGCTCAGTGGATAGAGCATCGGCCTGCAGACCCAAGGGTCCCAGGTTCGACTCCAGTCAAGGGCATGTACCTTGGTTGCAGGCACATACCCAGTGGGGAGTGTGCAGGAGGCAGCTGATCGATGTTTCTCTCTCTCATCGATGTTTCTAACTATCCCTCTCCCTTCCTCTCTGTGAAAAATCAATAAAATATATTTTAAAAATAAATAAATAAAAGTATAACTCATAAGAACAAAATAATTTATTCTTAGCAAACTCAAAATTATTAAAAACAGTTTTAAGTAATATTCAACTAAAAATATTTTTAATATGAGGTGTGAATGCATTTTAATCAACTTGTCATGATTCAGGGTGAATCTCCCAAAAGAGCACTTACAATATGAAAAAGTCTTATAGCCAAAGGGGGGTAGGGGGTAGAGGGTAGGGGGTGAAGGCAGGTTGAAGAGGATAATGCAGGGATGAATGGAGATAGAAGGAGTCTTGAGCTTGGGTGGTGATCACACAATACAATATATAGATGCTGTATCATAGAATTGTGCCCTGAAACTTATATAATTTTATTAACCAATGTCACCCCAATCAATTCAATAAAATTTCAAAAAAATAAATAAAATAAAAAAGGTCCTATAGCATCTCGAGTATTTCAAATTACATTTCAATATTTATACTATGAAATGTTCCTATCTACTGCTGAAGAAAAGTCAGGGAGATAAAAGAATCTGAAGTCCACAGTTTGGTAACAACAATTCATTTTGATAAAAAGATTTACAGCTTCCCAGGTCTTAGCCTCAAACAGAAGATAAGCTTTTATGTTTATTAAAGCAACTCCCTCCCCCCCCCCCCCCCCCCAACAAACACCCTTTTTTTTTAGTTACTTTTTTTTTCCCCGCCCCAACACACACACTTTTTTTTTAGTTATGCTTTTTGTTAAATGCAATTCTGAATGAAAAAACTGCTTGGGGGAGGTTGAGAGGGAGGAAGACACAAAAATTGAGTTTCAAGAAAGATGAAGCATTTAAATCAGTTTCTCTGATCTAGAAACACTGCTGAAATCAATGTAGTATATGATATTGTCTTTCTCCCTTCCTAGCTCCCAAAGTAAAAGCCAAATTCCAAAGAATTGGAGTAACATGTAGAGCTGGCTCTTATATCCAGTTACAAGAATTATTCACGGTCTAAAATGAGGACCCCGGAACTACAACCATCCTTAAAATTATCTATGAGCCTGTGTTTCTAAAAGTTTAAAAGTATATGCAGGAGTGTGCTTGTGTACAGAAAATAGACTAAAAACATACACATCAGAATTTAACAGTGTTTATTTCTTAGTGAGAAAAATATGGCTGACTTAAACTTTCTGCAAGAGTCAAATAATACTTTTTATACATCTATGCAGAGAAGAAAACTCTTGAAGGACACACATGAAACTTAAAAAATAATTATCCCTGAGGATCAGGATTGGGATGGGAGGGTAAAATTTTGTTTATTACTCTACTCATGTTTTTGAGTATTTTTATTGAAAGTTTATATTTTAAATATTAATAAACATGTGATAATAAATTTTTAACTTTTAGAAAGCTTTTAAAGACCACACTCAACACCTCACTTGCCCAGGTGGGTAAAAGGTGAACAGCAGTGCTTGGCCTTCTGCCTCCTGCTCAGAGAGCTTGGAGTAGTTCCCTTGTAATACTCCCTGCTTCCCCATGTGTTTCATGGTGGTGCCAAAACAGGATCTTGACCTCAGAGAAGTCACAAGTTTTCAATAATAATTCATTTTTAAAAGCTAAAACGTACTAAGCTCCTGCTGTACAAAATTTTTCCTTACATATCATCTCCTTTTCTCTTCAAAACAATCCTATGAGGCTCATAAAATTTAAGCATCTTTGACAGCCCACACCACTAAGAAATGGAGGAGCCAGGATAAAATCTAAATTTTCTTGCTTCACAAATCAATGTCCTTAAATGGAAAGAAATTAATATTATAAAGCAATCAGGAATATTGAACAATAACTGAATACCAGTCTAAGATGGTAATATTTATGCTGACAAAATTCTTTTTTAATTTTTTATTTATTGATTTTAGGGAGAGAGAGAGAAAGGGAGAGAGAGGGAGAGAGAAAGAGAAAAAACATAGATTTATTGTTCCACTTATCTATGCATTTATTGGTTGCTTCTTGTAAGTGCCCTGACCAGAAAGCGGACCTACAACCTTGGTAGGTATATTGGAGCAACATTCCAACCAACCGAGCTACTCAGCCAGGGCTGACATAATTCTCTTAAAAACTTTGTAGTTCTCCTACAACTCTTCTTGATATTCACTCTATTAGTTAAAATCCACATCCACAAATCTTTTTGAGATAAGTGTTTTTCTACCTTGGGCTTCTGCTGAGACTGATGGAAAATAATAGCCTTGAAGTTGCTTAGGAGCCAAATTGTTTGACTAAATAAGCTCTGAGACAACATCTTAGATCTCTCTGCTAAACTTACTGCCTCCAGTGTCCAATATTTTCCTTTACAACCATATTCAAATTTCATCAATATTCTCTTCTTTATATAATTTCTCCTACACATACATATTTTAATGGCTTACTAAAATTTTATGTGGAGAAGTTTTGATATACAGGGTTTGGTCCATATATATTTTTTTATTTTACATTGATTGACTGACTGTATTTTTTATTGATGTCTGTTCAATTCTTCAGCATAGGTCCTTTCTTCCTAATAAGATCTTTAATAGTTATTTCCATGACTTAAAAGGGGGAAAAAATCCTTCAAAAAATATAGAGAATTTACATTAGCTTACATGGATAGGTACTCTTATATATACTGGTGGTTTTTTAAATTAGATTCCTATGGAATAAAATCTGTGGTATTTAGTTTCAAATGCAGTGCCCTAATGGTATTTTCTTTTTCCCAGACTTCCATATTTATTTGAAAAGGAAGTACAGTAATAGAGAGGTGGGAACTATGGTAGCCATAGTAAAAATATTAGTAATAGTAGTAAGACAGTAGTAGTGATATGTAACTTATGTGCTACATACTGTGACTTCCCTAGAACATTCACTCTTCTCAATAACCCTATGAGACGCATACAATTATTATGCCCATTTTACAGATAAGGAAACTGAAGCACAAAGAAATTTAGTAATTTTCCTGAAGAGACACAGCTTTTGCACTAAATCCATCTAATGGCCTCCTTGGGTAAAATTAATACACAAATGTAACAAAATTCTTCTAGGAAGAAGATGTAAATAATATTCAATTTTTGTGTAGAGTTACCTAGTTCTTCAGAGCCCCAAATATTTTTTGAGGCGCTTAACAAATTTCAGTAAGATGGTTAAAAACAGTAGGAAATTAAAAATTCTTTCTTCGCCGAAACTGGTTTGACTCAGTGGATAGAGCGTTGGCCTGCGGACTGAAAGGTCCCAGGTTCAATTCCGGTCAAGGGCATGTACCTGGGTTGCGGGCACATCCCCAGTGGGAGGTGTGCAGGAGGCAGCTGATCGATGTTTCTCTCTCATCGATGTTTCTAACTCTCTATTTCTCTCCCTTCCTCTCTGTACAAAATCAATAAAATATATTTTTAAAAAATTCTTTCTTCTATGCCTGTTAAAATAAATTTAATAGCTGTTCTTCTGAACTGGTAAAATATTAAATAAAAAGTGCTCTTTCAGCAATTGGGATTCATAAAGGGGTCAACAGGCTTCATTAGAGTGGAGCATGCACCAGGTACACACACACACACACACACACAGAGACACGTACACACATACACACCCTCATTCAATTCCATGCATAAACAAACATTACCTATACCCTTGGGAATTATTTTTCACTATCTTTAAGCCAAACTGGTTTCGCTTGGCAGACTGCAACCCTTACAGGTGGCACCTATTCTCAGTGAAGTGTTTCCTGTTCCCAGAATTCAGACATTGGCATCACGCACCTCCTTACCATTCTTGACATCTGTTTCTACTTATGTGCCAGCTAAGAACACCTGACCTGTGAAAGGAAACAAAACAAAGGTTCATGGTCATTGTCTACCAAAATGTCTTGTTTTGGTCCACTCAGACCCTGGAAACACAGATTGAGACACTCAAATTGGATGCCAAGTGTTGGTCTACCTTTGGAAGGGGCAATGGAAAAAATATTTCCCTTATTCACCCGTTGCTGCTGAGCAGAAGATAAGGTAGGACTCTAGAATCTAGAGAAATCAACTCATGAAGTAACTAAGCATTCATGACCATTTCTGAAGCATCGCACGTTGCTGCAGAGAAGCTACAAGAGACATAGAGAGGCCTAAAGCTTGCCATGAAGAGGTGCATGGAATTCGCAGCTCAGAATACGTACATTAGAAAATAAATATGTAAGGCTAAATACATAGCATGTCAAATCTACTGGACAGGCAATACATATGATAGGCATTCTTTAGAAGGAGCAAAAACCAAGGGCTGGGCTGAGAGAAAAACCTCAGTGGTGGTGAGACTTCAAGAAGGAAAAAGTAACTAAATCTGTGGCAAATGAAATCACTTTCTTTTAAATAGTATACCAGGGTGAAAATTACCAAATCACATCTCTCGTAAGAGCTGAACTTCATGACATTTAAGAAAATTCTTGTCCATATTTCCTAAAGATATTTCTGTTCTGCTTCTCTTCTTTTCCTATAGTCAGCTTTCAATTATCTGTAGCAGCTGAGGATAGAGACCAAAGAGGATAAATATAGGGAGATGTCATACCCTTTATTTTTGCCTTCAGGCCCTGTTTTCAGTTTTCAAAGCTTTCACTAGAGTTGTAACAAACACCAAAATATAGTGATTTGAAGATATACATGCACAAGTCTACAAAGGTGCCTATAACAATGATATTCATTGCAATATTACTAGTATATGATTAAAAAGGTTTTTAAAATGGAAATAACCTTAATATGTACTAATAGAGAAAAGTTAAATTTATTGTTAATGAAAAAGGGCAAACTGCCAAGGAGGTATCTCTCGTTGATCCCATTTAATTTAAAAAATAAAAGGACATCTGTACCTAATAAATACACCTCATGCACAAACCAATGCCAAGAGGCAATGTTAGAAAGTGTACGAATGTTAATGTTTGTGAGATTGGCAACTGACTTTTATTTTTTATCTTATTATTTTCTGTGCTGGTGGCGATATAAAAAATATATTACATTTATAATTTTAAAAGTTAATTTCATTAATATACATGTATATGTGTATATATGTAACATGTACACATTTAGATACTCTGCTTTACAAAAAATGACCTAGAGACATCCACTCAACGTGAGGAAGAATATTAACAAAAAGCCATAAAAATCAAACATTAGGCATGAAGAATGGTCATTACATGCAGATTTTTAAATTTAAGAGGACTGGTCATTGCCCCCCAAGAAAACAAAATTTTCCTCTAGCAAAAGATGGATGAATATTTTGACTTTTTGGTGCTAATAAATAGTCCAAAGACTCAGAAGCTTGAATTTTAAAGCTGATACGACACAAGGCTCATGGAAATGATCATAAATTGTGATTGGCTAAAAGGTTTATGAAGCAAAGAACATGTTGATATGATGCTCTGTTGGCTGATGACATTCTGTGACAGCTGCCATCCTTGGGCAAGATTGAGGAGTTCTAGATGTCCACGTGGCCTTTCTTCCCCTTTGCCTGCTGGAGCCCGAAGCAAAACAGCCAGATGGCCATGAACTCTGTGTTCGGGACCTGAAGATAAGTAGGAGAGGCTCCGCATGTTCTGCTGATGCAACAGTTCAGGGAAAGTTAGTTGACGCAGCCCTTTGCCTTCCGCTTGGCTTGAATGAAATCAGGAAAAGTGGGTTAGGCTCAGTACTTTCTCTTCTCTCCTCGGGGTCCACATGTTTCCTGACCCTTGACCTTTTTTTCTGTCACCTGCCCATGAGCTTAGCTGACAATGACTTCCTGCCCATCTCTATGTCCTGGACCCATCATTGTGCTTCATCATTCTGCCCAGGTCTTCTTCTTCAGATGACTCGTTTCATGTCCACCATTGTCTGACCACACCATTGCTTAACCATACTGGCAAGTTGGTTTTCTTGTTTAAGGGAAAAGGAAACTTTTAAAATGGAGAGTTGGAGTGAGTCTCTATAAAAACCACTACCTGCCCTAGCCTGTTTGGCTCAGTGGGTAGAGCACTGGCTTGCGGGCCGGTTCCTGGTTAGATTCTGGTCAAGGGCATGTACCTCAGTTGCAGGCTAACCCTGGCCTGGCCCAGATAGACCCTGGTTGGGGCATGTGCAGGAGACAATAAATCCATGTGTTTCTCTCATGTGGATATTTCTCTCTGTCTTCCCCTCTCTCTTCCATTCTCTCTGAAAATCAATAGAAAAATATCCTCGGGTGAGGATTAAAAAAAACACACACACACAACTAACTAACTGACATAGTTAAGCATAACCCCAAGGAAATTTGTTTGATCTCTATAATTTTTAAGGAGAGTACAGTGGTGAAATCGTTAAGGCTGATGATTGAAACATCTGTTCAACACCGGTTGCTCAGTCCTCTCTTTCCTTTTAAATAAAGACATAGAAATTTGGAGAGCTCCATATACATAAATGGGTTAGCACCTTGTATCCATCTGTCTGGTTACATCCTACAGGAAGCAACCATGTGTTATAATCGACACAATCCCAAATCTTAATACAGTGGAATGAACACTGAATCAAAAGTCAGAAAATCTGATTTCAGTACCAATTCTGCCACTGACATAATCAGGGCAGAATCAGAGATCTACACTCTGGCTATGACACAAATGTCCTGGATGAGGCAAACCCCTTGCACTGGAAAATCAGAACGTATTACATCACCTGTCAATTGTGCCACTCTCTGAAAAAAGGAATGTGTTTCTAGAAATTATATGTCAAAGATATAAATCAGAAACTGGGTTTAATTTTCTTCATGATGAACTGAGAACTTTAGTGTCACAGAAGAGATAGAAGAGAGAGATGATAGATAGATAGATAGATAGATAGATAGATAGATAGATAGATAGATAGACAGACTAGGGCAGGTGGGTAATGGATAGATGAATTGGGTGAATAGATGGATAGCTAGATAGAGTTGAGATTCTGAGCATGGTCTCTAGAGCAGGACTACTTTGGTTCAGATTACAGAATAACAACTTCCTAGCTGCGTCATCACCTGCAAATTATTCCACCTATTTGTTATTCAGTTAACTTATTGGAAAAATTCAAATATTTACAATAATAACTCAATAAGGTGGTTGTCAGAATTAAGTAAGATTATTCATGCAAAGCTTTTAGCATAGTGCCAGATATATAGTAAGTATTCCATAAATGTTAATAATTATAATTGTTATCACTTAGGAAATAGAATATATATTACTGCTTCACTATCACTCTGATCACTAATCCTCCTCCTCCTCTCTCTCTCTCTCTCTCTTTCTCCACACACACACACACACACACACACACACACACACACACACACACTGTTATTGCTTCCAAAGTGGGTTGTACAAAATATATTGTTTTGGATTGTACAAAATACATTGTTTTTGAGAATAGATTTTTTTTGCCTTGTAAAGCAATCCATATAGATACAGACATTATCAATACACAAAATATAGTAATTCATGTCCCTATTGATGGACATTTAAATGGTCTCAAGATTTTCAATGGGCATCTTTTAATATTTCTTTTCCCCATGTGTAACTATTTCTGTAAGACAGATTCCTATCTTGTTGAGTCATAAGGTATGTGCATTGAAGTGTCTTCTATATACTGCCAAATCATCCCTTAAAAGGATATTATCAATTTCTATTCCCATCAACAATTTATAAGCTTGTCTGGTTTTCCACACTTTTATCCACACTGAATATTGCTAATATTTTAAAAGTTATCAATTTTATGAGCAAACTATGTTGTTTTTTTAAACATTTCCAAATACCTGATTAGTTTTGAGCTTGAACAAGCTTTGTGTAAACCTTTACTCTGTTTTACCTTTCCTGCCAAATATTTATGTGAAAATGTTGCCAATAAGTGTGAACAAGGCACTATACCACACCAGCTGGTCAGGTGATCACTATTTTGGGTACCCATTTCTTCATGTTAACACAGGAAATATTGGAGAAGAGAGTAACTTTCTGTTATAGTTGACACATCCTTATTCTCGTTAGTGTGTGTGTATGTGTGTGTGTGTGTGTGTTCTTTCTATCATTTGACTTGGAAATCCAAAATTATAAATTGGTACTATTCTAATAATACTGTCTTATAAACAATTTGTTCAGTTACATGGAGGAAAAAAATCTAATAAAACCTAAATGCTCCTATTATAGCAAATTTCCTTTAAAATCCTAACTTCAGTACTCACTGCTAATGGGAACGTGGGGGAAAGGGGATATTCCCAATCAGTACTGGTAGAAATCTATGTGCTGCAATCTTTAGAGAAAGGAATCTATTAAAACACCTATTCAAATTTAAAGTATGTATACCCTTTTGCCCCAGATTTCCACTCCTTGGAATCTAATGATAGAAATGATAGCACTATATGAAAAGTTATATATATTAGGTCAGTGAGCAATCTTCAAATGTGAACATGAATCTTTTGGGGTAGTGGGGTCTTGTTAAAATGCAGATTCTAATTCAGTAGGCCAGGGAGTATTCATGTCTATGAAACTCTAGATTGAGGAGAAACCAAGATGGTGGCATAGGTAAACATCAGAGATTGCTGCCTCGCACAACCACTTCAAAAATACAACTAAAAGACAGAACAGACATCATCCAGAACCACAGGAAGGCTGGCTGAGTGGAAACTCTACAACTAGAAGGAAAGAGAAAAGCACACTGAGACTCAAAGGAGGTGCGAAAGTAAAGTGCAGAGGTACAGAGCCGCACGCAGAAAGGGCTGGCAACTGAGCACTCGGTTGTCTTTTTCAATCGGGAGGAAGACACAAGCTCCCAACTGCTCTGACCTCAC
>NW_006286303.1:1501343-1503709 GCF_000327345.1 Myotis davidii | reverse complement strand
AATAAATATCCAAATCATTGAGAATTATACAGGCATTTCAAATAATGAAATTAAGTTATTCTGGTTGATTTGGAGGGAATTCCATAAGAAACATGCAGAATCCTATATGATAAAGATGTAATATGCAAATGATCGTTACACCATGAAGCGTAACAACCGACTGAGTAATGACCGGATCACGGATCAGAAGGGTGGGGCAGCAAAAATGTCATAGGTTCACCATCACTGCTCTAGATGATGCCAGTGCTGCTGACCATGGGCCACATCTGAGTAGCAAGGATGTTTACTGTAGTGGTGTCCATTAAAAATTAAATTAACCAAAGGACTTATATGCATAGATGCATAGCCCATGGACACAGACAATAGTGAAGGCCTGGGGTGGGGCAGGAGCAAGGTGGAGGAGTAAAAGGGGGAGGATAATAGAGGACATCTGTAATACCCTCAATAATAAAAATAAATGTTAAAATAATTAGTCTTTCAAAACATTCTAAATTAAAACTTAGAAATAATGAATGAACACTCATCAATAGGCTCAATAAATTATAAAATATCCAAATCATTGAGAATTATACAGGCATTTCAAATAATGAAATTAAGGTATTCTGGTTGATTTGGAGGGAATTCCATAAGAAACATGCCTAGGCCCCACAGAGAGCTACTGGCACATGGATTCATGCGCAGGGCTACTAGTATAGTATAACATGAACCCATTTTTGTAAAATAGTGACAAAAATTCCATTTGTGTGTGTGTCTGTAAAAATATTATCATAGAGAAAATATGAGAGAATAGTTTTTTTTTGTTTGTTTGTTTTTTGTTTTTTTATATATATATTTTATTGATTTTTTACAGAGAGGAAGGGAGAGAAACAGAGAGTCAGAAACATCGATGAGAGAGAAACATCGACCAGCCGCCTCCTGCACACCCCCCACTGGGGATGTGCCCGCAGCCCAGGTACATGCCGGAATCGAACCTGGGACCTTTCAGTCCGCAGGCCGACGCTCTATCCACTGAGCCAAACCGGTTTCGGCTGAGAGAATAGTTTTTAAGTTGTAAGTATTAATTACTTCATGGAGGGAATAAAGATAATGTGGGAGGGAAAAAGATAAGCACAAAAAAAAGAAAATCCAAAGTTTATACTAAAAAGAGCATGTTTGTAATCATTCTAATGAAAACTAATGTATATGAGTTTAAGAAATAAAATTAAGTAAAATAATCAGAATCCAAATTCTTATCCCCCACTAATTAGCTTTTTAAATTTTGGTCAAGTCATTTAACTGTCCTGGTACAGTTATTAGAGATGAACTAAATGTCTCTAATAATTTTCATGGTTCCACTAAGTTCTGAATTTCTATGATTGTAGTCACTTTGGGAAACAGCCTGGCAATTCCTCAAAAGGCTAAGCATAAAGTTGCTATATCACCCATCAATTCCGCTCCTAAGTATATACCGAAGAGAAATGAAAGTTTATGCCCATATAAAAACTTGTACAAGAATGTTAATAGCAGCATTACTCATAATAGCCAGAGTGGAAACATCCCAAATGCCTATCAACTAATGAATCATCTTATCTAATAAAAGAGAAACATGGTAATTAGCTGTACCTCCGCTACTCTTCCCATTGGCTAATCAGCGAGATATGCAAATTAACTGCCAGCCAAGATGGCAGCCAGCAGCCAGGCAGCTTGAAGCGAACATGAGGCTTGCTTGCTTCAGTGACGGAGGACTCCAACATTCCCCGCCTGCTGTTGCCGGCCTCTGAGCTTGCAGTTTGAAACATTGTTACAAATATAGAAGCTAAACAAACCCCCAGAAGCCTGCTCTCAGCCAGCCGGGATCTCAGAGCTGGAGTTGAAACAGTGTTTCGATTATAGAACCCAAACAAACCAGATACCTGCTTTCAGCAGCCAAGGCCTAAGAGCTGGAGCCAAGCCTCAGAGCTAAAGCTGGCCCAGAATAAAAAAGAAAAAAAAGGAGCAGTTGGGAGCTTCAGACACCCGCCAGCCTGAAAACAGCCCTCAGCCCCTCACCCAGACTGGCCAGGCACCCCAGTGGGGACCCCCACCCTGATCCAAGAAACCCTTCAGGGCAAACCAGCCAGCCCCCACCCGTGCACCAGGCCTCTATCCTACATAGTAAAAGGGTAATATGCCTCCCAGCACCAGGATCAGTGGAACTGTGAGGCCTCCCAGCACCGGGAACAGCGTGGTGGGGGGCAGCGCCCAAACCCCCTGATCGCCCTGCGGCTCTGTGTATGACAGGGCGGGGCCACAACCTCCCTATCTGCCCTGCTCTGTTCATGACAGGGGAAGGCACCCCAACCCCCTGATCAGCCCTGCTCTGTGCCTGATAGGGGGGAGCTCCCCAA
>NW_006286303.1:1465554-1501247 GCF_000327345.1 Myotis davidii | reverse complement strand
GACCTACTTCCAGCCAGCCTCCACTGGGAGCTTGGGTGACTGGGGGCTGTGGCCAGCCTGCAAACAGCCATCAGCCCCTCACCCAGACTGGGCAGGCACTCCTATATAATAAAAGGGTAATATGCAAACTGACCCTAACAGCAGAATGACTGGGAGTGACTGGTCACTATGATGCACACTGACCACCAGAGGGCAGATATTCAAAGCACAGGCATGGAAACATGCAACAGACTGATGAATCTCAGAGGGAAGGGGGTAGGGGGAAGGGTAGGAAGAGATTAACCAAAGCTCTTATATGCATACTAGAGTCCCTATGCATAGATTCATGTACTGGTGGATCCCTCAGCATGACTTGCAGGGATCAGGCTGAATCCGTGCACAGGCCTCCAACATCCCCCAAGGGGTCCCAGATTTTGAGAGGGTGCAGGTCAGGCTGAGGGAACCCACTGGAGCATGAATCCATGCACCAAACCTCTAATATATAATAAAACCCTAATATGCAAATCAACCAATTGGCAGAATGACCAGCAGAACAACCAGTCGCTATGATGCACACCGACCACCAGGATGCAGGCGCTCAACTCAGGAGCTGCCCCCTGGTCATCAGTGCACTCCCACAAGGGGAGCAGTGCTCAGCCAAAAGCCAGGCTCATGACTAATGAGTGCAACGGCGGTGGTGGGAACCTCTCCAGCCTCCACTGCAGGTGGGCAGTAAGGCGCAAGGGATCCCAGACTGTGAGAGCCCTGGACTGCCAGAGGGTTGTCTGAATGCCGGCTTAGGCCCAATCTCTGGGGGGATCGGGCCTAAGCTGGCCAGTGGACATCCCCTGAGGGGTCCCAGACTGCGAGAGGGTGCAGGCCAGGCTGAGGGACACCCCCCGTCCCAGTGCGTGAATTTCATGCACCAGACCTCCAGTGGATAAATAAAAAGCAGTATATTCATGCAATGAAATATCATTCAGCAATAAGAAGAAAGTACTGACAAGTGTGCCACAACAAACATCAAAAGCATTATGCTAAGTAAAAGAAGACAGTCACAAAGGACCATATATTGTATGATTCCATTTATATAAAATGTCCTCACAGAGACAGAAAATAGATTGATGGTTGCCGAGGGCTAGGGAATGGGGGGATGAGGAGGTTAGGGTGTAGGATGATGGTTAAAGAGTATAGATTTCTTTGGGGAGAGATTAAAATGTTCTAAAATTGATGGTGTTAATACTTGCATATATCTATGGATATATTAAAAACCATTGCAACCCAGCTGGTATGGCTCAGTGGCTGAGTGTCAAGCTGTGATCCAGGAGGTCACGGTTCAATTTCCGGTCAGGGCATATGCCCAGGTTGAAGGCTCAATCCCAGTATGGAGCATGCAGGAGGCAGCCAATCGATGATTCTCTCTCGTCATTGATGTTTCTATCTCTCCCTCCCTTTTCCTTCCTCTCTGAAATCAATAAAATTAAAAAACCATTGCATTTTACACTTTAGATGGCTTAATTTTATGGTATATAAATCATATGTCAATAAAGTTGTTTAAAAATTCTGTGCTCAAAAATAAATTTTCTAATATAAAAGAGTAAGTAACTCCTTTCATTTCTTGAGATTTTTTTTTCTAATATTGGATGTTAGAATTTTTCTCCTAGAAAAGTAAAACTCCTAACTTCTTACCAGAAATTTTTACTCATTTTTAATACAGTTTTTGTGCTCATACCAATCTAAAAATGGTATATAATTTCCACTCTACATAAATGCTCAACAGCCTTAAATGGACCCTAGCAATCCTACTATTTTTCTTTCTCATTCTCCAGGAAACCTTCCCCAAACCATCTTCACTTCCTTTAAACCCTTTACTCCAACATTAGGGAGAAAAGAAAAGCCATCATTTGGAATATCTCATCTCCCTTTATTTAACATGTTAACTTACCTACATCTGTTTCTGTCCTATTTTTGTTGCTTCTCATCTAAAAATAATCTGTTCTTCTGTGCTTTGGAACCCATCCTCTGCCACCTTCTTAGGACCCTCATACTAACAATAATCATTACTCCTGAAGATGTTTCACCCCAATGCCCACACTGTTTCATTGATATTCAGCCTGGTTCCTGGAGACACTCAAGTGTATGAAGCATGTCTCATATTAATAGTGTGGTATATATCTGTGATTCTTAATATAAACATACTTACCATATTTAAAGCTCCTAATATTGTGTTTTACAAAATTAAAGGGATCCATCTGGAATTTAACTGTTTATATATAGCATAAACGAGGTAATGATCTAGTTTTATTGCCCAGGTATTAATCCTGATTCCACCACTTATTAGCTGTGAATTGGGTTTTCAACCATCCCTGAGTTTCTGTTTATTGCAAATTGGGATAATAATTATTTCTATCTCAAAGGGCTGTTATGAGAATTGAATTCATACATGGGAAGCTCTTAGAATAGTATCTGGCGCACAGTAAATGCTCACTATATGCTAGATGTTAACTGATCTACTTGAAAAGTCCTACCAACAATTATTAAATAATTTTTCGATTGAAAATGCCTCTTTTAGCAATATAAAGTCAGCACATATACCTGATCTGTTCTAGACTCTTGTGTTCCATTGACCTATATATAAATACTATATTGTCTGATTATTAGCTCTGCAGCAAATTTTAAAATCTGGTGGTGCAAATGCCTCTCCCTAATCTTTTCCAAAAATTTCTTGGCAATTTCCCATAATAATCATCTACATAAACTTCTAGATAATCTTATCATAATATTCATCAATATAAACTTTAAATAATACTATATAATAAAAGGCTAATATGCAAATTTTCCCCTCAGGAGTTTGACCGGGAGACCAGGAGCTCGATCACTCACTATGATGCTGACCACCAGGAGGGTGGCGCAGAACGTGGCCGGCGACCAGCGGAGGCAGCTGGGCACTGAGGGAGCGAGGGAAGGAGGAGGTGGGGAGGCCGGAGGCAGGGAACCTGATCAGCCTTGATTGCCTGCCCACCAGGCCTAGGAACCCTACCTGTGCAAGAATTTTGTGCACCTGGCCTCTAGTTTTAAAATAATTTTGGATGGAGGAACAGAACTAAGACACGAGCTCCAACCTCTCTGGAAGTGAACTAGTACCAAACTAATACAAAACTAGTACCAAAAGTGGAGATCAAGTCTCTCATGATTCACTTGAAGGTACTCACAACTTTTGGAATGAAGATGCAAACTCCATAAGCTGTCGGGTGAGTGAAGAGTTATCTAATTCATTCATTCATTCATTCAATCATTCATTCACTCAGACAAGTTCCACTATTTCATTATGCATTGCTCCATCATCAAAATCTAAAAGATTATATCTGCAAGAGGACACACAGGCAAAACAAGTCCCTCACTGAAAGGCAATTATTGCACCACATTGTCCTTAATATGGAGAAGCGTTAGTTTCCCCACCACTCCACCCATGGGACATAACATAAGGATTCTTATGTGTTTACTTTAAACTGCGTTTGGCATGTATGCTTTCTAGGATACAATACTTTATCTGGATTTGCAAAATCATTTCCTGTCATTCCAAGATCAAGCACCAACTTGACTGTAAACATGTACTCTTCTGTCCGCCCAAGCAGCTTAGAGGGCACCAATTCAGGTTTCCCTTCCGATCGTGACCAGGAAGAGGCCCAATAAATATTTCAAACATAAAAGGATTGTTATAACAAAGGGGTCTTAAATTCCTCCTGGGTTATCTGAACAGCTTTCCGTTTCATTTTGTTTTGACCTCTACCCCCACCCCTGAAACTGGAAGAAATTTTTTTACTCGGGATGAAACAGAAGTTTATGCACAGATGGGCTGAGATTAGAAAATGAACCACAGCAGCAACAAAAAGTGGGAATCTCATAAGTGAAGACATAGATAGTAAGTGGGAGAGAAAGTTATGTCAGAAAAACAATCTGACCGCAGGCCAGCCTTGGTAATCCCCATTCAGGATGCCTCTCCTGATGTCAGGCAATTCCTGCCTCAGTGATTGCTCCATGTATTTGGGTTATAAACACGCAGCCATCAGAGCATGTATTACACACACCTTACTGTCACATGGCAAATGGTGCCTGGCTTCCAAGATAAGCTTTATGGAGAGTGAAGAGGAAGGGACAAGTGAAGTAGGTGAGAGGCCCAGGAAAAAAACACTTCCCTTAATCCTTTGATGTCACCAAAAGTGATCAGTGATGAAAGAAGCATCATTCTTAACCCCTGCCGCTTCCATACACTGAAAACAGAGACTAACTATCATCCAAGATGGCTCTCTGGAAGGAGACGGTTTTCTATGAGCCTCAAACCAAAACTCAAAGCAAATGACAACGGGTGTGTTGGCTGGGCATCACTGCCAGGCAGTTCCTCAGCTTTATTTCTTCAAAGTCAATCACGCTGAGTATCAATTGAAAACATCTCCAAGAGACTGTATTCTTTTAATCTTACACAGATTAAATAAGAGAAGTGCTAACCCCCTGGAAATTGTTATGGAAGCCTGATAACTAAGGTAATTTATAAGAGGTTTAAATTTACCAAAAAGTACAAATTGACAATGGACTGTTTAGCTAAATTAGGGATAACAGTACCTGGCCCAATAGAAACAAATTACAGTACAACAAAAGCATCTGGACGTTATGCAATGACTTTGAGCTCAGCTCTGGAAAGACACTGGGTGGGGGAATATAAAAATGAGCCACACAACCTCACCGCTGTAAAGACTTATTAACATAAGCCTACCATTTCTTGTTAGAATGGTATTTAGGCAATAAATTTAAGTAACAAGAGACAGTACATGATTATACTATTAAAACTATGCAGAGACCATACCTGCAATTGGACTTCCAATAAGGGAGAAAATGGCTCTTTGGATTAATTGCAGTGAGATTATAATGTAGAATCAAGCTACAGGATCAGATCTTTAAATTATAAATTACTCTACTTAAAGTATATTTCTTTTTCTTGAAATACAACTTTGGGCTTTCTCTTCCTTCAACTCATTCATATAGTTGTTTGGAGAAGGATTTTTCTCTCTTTAGAATTCTTAAGTTTATGTACATACTAGGGGCCCAGTGCACAAATTCATGCACCTTGAAAGGAACTGTGGGCCTCAAGGCTGCTATGGGCACAGGGGTGGGTCTCAGCTTCTGGTCTCCTGTCTGCAGGCAGCCCCGCTCCCACAACGCTGCTCCCATGCACTGACGGCGCCGCCCACTCTATCACCCCTCAGGAGCAGGGGGTGGTGGAGAAGCCCTGAGGGGCAATCAGGGCCGGCAGCCGCTGCTCGCACCCACTGACAGTGCCAAGTGATTGTGACCAGCACTGGGCGCCAACAGGGCCATCGCTGGCAGTGGGGGCGAGCCGTGGCTGCCGGCTCTGATCACCCCTCAGGAGCAGGGAGAGGTGGAGAAGCCCTGAGGGGTGATCAGAGCCAGCAGCTGCTGCTCGCACCTGCTGACAGCACCAAGTGATCGGGCAGGCGCTGGTGGCAGGTGCAAGCAGTGCTGGCAGTGGGTGTGAGCACCTGGTGGGACCGTGGTGCATGGGAGCAAAGAATTTTCAGTAACCACCAGAGGCTCACCCCACTGATAGTGACTGGTGCCCCACCTTGGTCTGGTGCCCCCACTCACCTGCTCCACCATCCTGCCGTGGTCGATGCCTACCATGTTCAGTGCTCTGCTGCCTGCTGCCTATACCCACCATGTTCCGCGCACGCCCCCTGGTGGTCACCGCACATCATAGTGACTGGTTGTTCAATTGGTTGTTCTGCCATTTAGTCTATTTGCATATTAGCCTTTTATTATATAGGATTTAATCTATCTTTTTTCAACTATTTGAAAATAATCTGACCTGAAATAAATTAAATAATAAAATTATATTCCCCCCACAAATAAAGTTAGTCTTACCTTGAACTATGAAACCCCACATTAAACCATTTAATAGAGTTTAATTGCAGTTCTAAAGAATGAATTAGGTATAGGAAATAACACAAAAACAAAGTCAGTTAACAATTATTCCTTATAACACAGATGTTTTCCATAGTAAAAAAAGAAAAGAAAAACCCAGGAAACTCAACAGGCAATCATGGAGAAAATGAAGTGGACAGTTGAAGAAAATATGTCAATAATATATCCCCAAACCTCCCAAAAGCCATTGACATAATCATGGAGGAAGTTCATGCTATTCAGCCCAGCTGTCCACACTGATCAAGTCATATAGACAGCTGCTTACAATGAATCATTCAATACATAGTTATCAAATTAAGCTAAATATCCAACTCTCCATTTCAAGCAGTTATACCTTAAATCATTAGAAGAATCAGGCAGCACATAGAGCAATGAATTTTAAATTCATTTATTAATAGCTAATGATTATACAATACTTGCTCAGAAAGAACTTTCTTTCACTTAAAGAAATTGCCTCTTTTGCCTCAAAACAGAATTCTAGGATGCAGCTAAGATGTTACTGTAATCCTCACATTAAAAGGAAAAAGGAGTGACAGAGAAGTTAGATGATTATACCCTCCTGAGGCCACCCCACAACTGAACCCCACTCTCTGACACCTCCCACTCCGGCTGAGTTGCAAACACGGCCTCGGGTTTCACACCCTGTGCATGTGTGACTGTTGAATGAAGACTCTTAATCCATCAGAGGTGCATATACTACATGAATTGTTTTTACTTTTCAAATAACTGCTACCAGTTGCTTTGTGGACAACCTCCCGCCCCCTTTTCCAGCTGGAAAGCACCTCCCTTAATCACCTCTCAGCCTGATTAAATCACTCCCATGCCATTTTGGCTAATAAAGCATCTTCATTTCAGCTGGCTCCCTTCCTTCCTGGCGCAGGCAGTCCAGGGTGGCCCTGGACTTGGACTTGGATGCATAAGGGAGTTGGGGTGGGGTATCCCTGGTGATACATGGTGAGATGGAGGGCCCCTCTCATGAGCCTTCAGGGCTGTGGGTTGCTGTGACCTCGTGGAGGCCTGGACAAGCCTTGCCACAGCCTGGCTCAGCCCCTTCCCACCCCCAGCCACACCTGACCTCAGTGTCACTTCGGGCTGGCAACACACCTCTCCAGCCACCTGTGGCCCTCGCTGGATGGAACCTTACCCTTGCTCCTCACTCGAGCAGTCCCTTCACTCCCTTTCTCCCTAGACTCCTGTATGCTCTCCAGGAATTTGCATGTCCATGCATACACGCACGCATGATTCCAGCCTGGGTAGAAGGCATTAGTTTTGCCTTCTTTCAAATACGCACAAAGTTCAATGGAAATCTTTTGGAGACTAAATTTCACTCCCTTGGCTTGGTGCCCCCTGCCCAGGTCCCCTTCCCCTGAGGGTCCTGGCTGCATGTTCCCACGCCAGCCTGGTTATCCACATCTGCATTGCTTCTAAACTCAATGCTGACCTTTACCCCTACGCACCTGCACTACCAGGTCATCTATGAGAGGAGAAAAGATCTCAGAAAATGCCCCCACGCCACCATATGCTGGCATGTGTGAGCATGACCTGGGCTTGAAGTAGAGGTGTTCACCTTCCCCATTTCTTATTTTAGCTTTGTTCTAGGCCTAGCCATATGCGTTGCACAAAAGGACTCTCAACAGATTATTTTTTTTAAATCTACCCAACTGTTTTCTAAGTCAGTTTTGTAAAACCTGCTTTTAAAGAACTTGACATAATTGCATTCATTTTGTATATTCTACATTTTTGTACTTTTCACTGTAGATTTGAAGTGGTCCTTATAATAGTGAGTAAACTTTCCCAACTTTTTAAGTTAAAAAATAATTGCACTGGAAGTTATTAAAGGTAGCATAATGCAGACCACAAGCTCCAGGGTATGTATACGGTCTTACTCAAATGACAAGTCACAAGAGCTGTGAAAACTGTACTGCAACAATAGTATTGTAACCTTTCACTCCTGGAGTCGTTACTGTGTGCCCGGCTCTGCTTTCAATGTTTCAGGAATGTTAGTTCAGTTACACGTGTTAACTCATGTAATCCTCCTCAGAATCTGGTGGGATAGGCAACCTTAAACCTTCATTTTACAGATGAGAACACTGAGGTCAATGGCTCCTGGCTGGAAAGAGAAAGATTTGACTCCAGATTTGTACCACTCTCTTTTTTAAAAATATATGTTTATTGATTCCAGATAGGAAGGGAAAAGAAAAGAGAGAGATAGAAACATCCATGATGAGAGAGAATCATTGATCAGTTGCCTCCTGCATGATCCACACTGGGGGTGGAGCCTGCAACCCAGGCATGTGCCCTGACCAGGAATCGAACCGTGACCTCCTAGTTCATAGGTTGATGCTCAACCACAACCACACCAGCAGGCAGGGTTTGCATCATTCTTAACCACTATGCAGTGTTGTCTCTCTGGCTGCTTCTGGAGAATGTGAGAACTATGTCTTACATGGGTTTCTGTCAGCTCTGGTGATAGACTTCCCAGCCTGTAAGAGAGCTTTACACTTTCCCACAACGGCTCTGGGGGAGCTTTGAGAGCATCGTCTCATTTACCTCAAGCTCTGCCATCTCCAACCCCACACTAGTCAGATGTGGAAACTGCAGCCACTGTTTACAAACGTGGAAGCTTCATGTCCAAGATATTAATTCTTTGGCTGAGGTCATGACATTAGTAAGTCTCAGGCCAGGCCACAAACCCAGAACAGCCTGACACCAGAGTCCATGTGCTAAATCACGGCACTGGGTTATGTTCAAAGCGAACTAAATTAGGTTGAAACACAACCCCAAATCCAGCCACCTGGCACAAATCCCTGATGCTATTATCAAGTCAGGGGTTGCAGACTGATGACTTCTGGGTTCCCAGCTGCACTGAAGCATTGAACCTCCAGCAGCACAGGGTCCACGCTGCACGTGCACATGCCTTCAAATTGGGGTGAACAGTAGCAGCTCCCTTTAATCATGCAAGTAAGAGCTCAGGCTCCAGCCCGGCCACTTCTCTCAGCTCTGCCAGCTGCCTGGCCCCAGCGGACATTTAAGTTTTCAATCCTGAATCTAGGGATGCTCAGGCCAGTGCTGAGTCTCATCTGACCATGAGACGCATGGTCAGAATATGAAATAAATTCTTGCCAATTGAGCATGGTTTTCCTACAATGTAACGCTAGACATTTGGAGGTGGGAAATTCCAGTGTCAATGCCCTCTTGGCATTAGGCCAACTCTATAATCCCACAATGAGGGTCTAAAATATAGCTCTTAGTAACGGACGGGTGGCACTGATGGCTCTCTGGGGAAAATGATCCCTCTAACATAAAGCTAAAGTCAACCTCCATTTGCATTTGTGGTCTGAGCAGACCCATTTCTCTCTGTGTGGATGCCACCACACGTGGACATAAGCCTTCCAAGCCTTCTCTTTTCCTCGGGACCTGAAGGGTAAGGACAGTCCGTACGGTCAGTGCGATACATGTGTTAATGTGGGGAGGTGCTTCTACAGAGCCTCAGATAAGACGTAAGATGTAGAGCAAAGACAAAAGAGAAAGAAGGGACACCTAGTCTTTGCAAAACAGAGATACACTGGACCCAATAAGATTGGGCAGACAGGCGATCTGCACATGGATGTCAGCTATCTGAACACCATGTGGTTTGTCAGAAACACATTGGGAGAAAAAGAAAGAATAACATGACTTCTCATCCTGACATATTTTGGAAACCAGCCAATAGGAAAATAGTCTCATCACAGATTTATTATTTTTGTTTTTAACACCATGAAAATTAACAGAATATTCTGACATTATATTTATCTAGGCTAAAAATGTACATATTGATAAATTCTTCATTTGGGGGTGTAAAATACTTTGATTTTAAATTATTGGAGATTTTAGAAGCTCACACCCACTTGAACAACAACAACAAAAAGACTTTATTTGCTCATATAACAGACATCCAAGTAGTTCTGGCTTCAAGTATGGCCGGATCCAGATCCTCACGTGGTGTCATCAGAAATGATCCATCCCTGGCCCTGCTTTCCTTTGTGTTGGCTTCCTTCTCTGGCAGGCTCTCCTTCCATGGTAGCAAGACGTCCTCCAGCAGTTCCAGGTATACGCTGTGCCAGCTTAGCAATCCAGCCGAAAGAAATTCTCTGTCTCCCGACAATTTGAACAAGAGGCTCAGGATGGTCTCTATTTGATCTGGTGTCGGTCAAGGGCCCACCCAGAATTGGTGACTGTGCCCAGAAGGATGTGGTGTTCTCTTTGGTTGAAGTTGAGTCCACACTACAGCCAGGGAGTAGTGCCATCTCTATTTAAACAGTAAAATACATTTCACAGAGATGGAGTTCTCCAAAACAAAGAGATGGACTCTGTGTGTAGCAGAAGGTCCCTGGGAAGGCCAGACCGCAGATGGTCCCGATGGTATTTTTCACTCAGTGCTTTGGGGAGATTTCATTGATTCCTTTTTCTCCTGGTCCTTTTTCAGTATTGTGTTCCTTAGCTTCTGGGTTCAACCCACAAATATACCAGAAAAGTAAAAATTATTATTTTCATTGGATCACTGCACCAAATACAATAAAACAGGGGCCAATATATCAACACAGGAACTTCTTTCATGAGATTTCCTGGCTAGTTTTACAGACCCAATAGTCATCTCTAGGTAATATTAAGCATTAAAATGTTATTCACCCCAACGCCCACATATTAGTTCTGAGGCTCCCACATTACTGATATCAAGCCAACTCTTAATTATTAAAGGACATAGAATATGGAAAACCATGGATAAAACCCAAAGTCTTGTTTTAGCCAGCAGATTCAGCCTCTTTCCCAGATAAACCTTCACCCCAGCTGCAGGGAGCAGCCACACTAACTAATTTGACTTTCACATCTGGTGGAACTGCTCTCCCACACATACCTAGATAGGTCATACACTCCTCAGCACACTTCACAGAGTCTGATTAATTCATATCAACTTACCCCAAACGCAGAAGGAGAGCATTTTATCATTTCGGCAAAAAGATTCAATTAACCAAAAACTCAAAAAGCCAATGGTGAAAATCAAGTACAAAAGTTGACACTTTAAACAGAATTCCTTCCTGCCTTACCCCCATTTCCAAGATAGCCAAGGCTCCGGGCCATTTTTCCTACCATCTGCATAACAAAACCGTCTTTTTCCTGTGCCCTGCATTATCCTGTAAGTTTCTGTAATGACCCACGTATAAACACATCAGATTGCCATGGAGAGGCTGTAGATGAGGAATAGAAATGGTTGAAGATAGAACCTTGAAGGCAGGAGGATATGGAGGAGCCAGCTGAGTAAACAGACAAGTGGTCAGAGAAGCAGGGAAGGACAAAGACAGGGTTTACAATGGAGGCTGACTTACAAAGGGCTGGCCAGTGGTGTCAGGCTCAGTGGTCAGTTTTATTTGATGTTTAGGCTTTCTCACCGCCTCCACTCCACCTACCAATAGCCTAGTTTAACTCACTAGAAGCCTTCTCCACACTCTCCCCTGGAAATTTTCGTGTGGACTTATATTGAATCCAGTTTGCTTGCTAACAAACCGTCCAGTCTTGGTGGTGGTTTGTGCTCCTGCCACCACTGTCTGCTAACATCAGTTCAGGCCTCCTGTGTGCCAGGCGCAGTGGAGCCTAACAGTACAAGTAACAGAGTCAAATTCAGCCGGTTGGCATCCTGGCTGCAGTAATGCTGTATGATCCTGGGCAAATGCTTACCCTCCCGAGGCCTCAGTCTCTACCCTCCGTAAAATGGGAATTATAAGAGGCTTACCTCATAGGTCCAAGTGAGGAGGAAAGTGAGTTAATACTTGAAAAGGGCTTCGAAGAATAAATAGCGCATACTCAACTTTGCTAATTTTTCAAAGGAAGAATTCTAGGGGCTGATGTGGAAAATCTAAATAGCCAAATGCATCCCATATTGTTTAAGAAAGCAAGTCTACAGTTCGGAAAATAAATAGAGGAATATATACACATTGTTTAGGGTGTTACCTCTGGGGCTGAAGAACACACTCTTCGATATAATTCGTCCAAGGGGTGGGATTCTGAATAATTTGTTTAAATTTCTCATCTTTATGATTTATTTCAAAAAAATAAAAAAAAACACATCCATTGGGAAGAGACTCCCTCCTTTCCTAGGAACCCCTGCAAAACAGATGCTGTGGTGCCTGGTCCTAAAGGGGCTGAGGAGAGAAGAGGAGGGACGCCCGAAGGGTTTTCCAACATTTCACAAGCCTGGCAGAAATCGTCATTTGCTGGTCATAAGGCTGCTGAGCGTCGCTGAAGCACCCTGTGCGCCTGCTCCTGCCGGAATGGCATTAATTCCGTGTGGTTAACTCTGATATCCTAAGGCCGATACGACATTCAGAAGGACAGTTTTCTTTTTTACACGTTATGATGAATTGGCATTAAAGAGAGAAAACAACTCCGCTTAACAGATGCTGTTGGTCATACAAAGGCTTTCAAAACGCAGAAGTCAGTGGCTTAAGAGACGGAAGACCAACCAGCCAATAAACATTGTCTGCTGGTGGAGCTACCATTTTTACGCATTAAAAAACCTCTGGGATCTTTCCTCTATTGAAGTGAGCAAAGGCTGTCCTTCTCGGCTGTTTCTGCCTGATACTAAGAACTTTTTAAAGGCTTCCAGTCAGGTAGCAGTTTTTGCCAATTAACAACTTGATGGTCTCCAGGTCCAAATAACCTTACCATGATTCTCATGTAATCTCACCAGACAGGGAGCAGCAAATAATGCGCTTCGGCTAACTGGCGGCTCTTTCCAGCTCTCACAAGCTACCTCTGGCCCTTCTGTCTGCAGAGGCCCATGGCCCAGCCTCTGCCGGTTAAGCCCCGCGTGTCTGAAAGGTTAGTCATCACATCAGAGCCACTCTTCCAGGAAACGGCTATTGTTCCTGCATTTCCTGATCACTTACTTCCTGTCTTTTTTTTCCAAAAGGAAAAGAGTAAAGACTATTCTAAAATCACAGCGGGTTCTGCCCTATCTCACAGTTGTAGTTTGTTGTATTATAATAATTTGCTCAATTTGGGGCCATCTCAATACACCATGTCCTGCCTAATAACCTAATCGATGTGCCCCCGAGCCATGGGCACAGCAGGCCCAGTATGATGTTCATCTTGTTTTCATGTAAAAAGTCTATGTGACTTACAATTTATTGTGCTCCTAGATGTCAAAGAAAGCTTGTCGGGGTCTCCACTTTACCAGGACTACCCCATGGCCATTTGATGAAGAAGATGCTTAAGTCAGAGAGGATGAACACCTTCCCTTGCTGGACAGGATGTGGCAGGCACATGACAACCGGAAATGCCTCCTTTCTGCTCCTGCCCTGCCCCAGCTCACACAAAGATAACTTGGTCAGACAACCTGGCTGCCCAGAAGTGATTGAGTCACCAGGAGGAGGAAGATGAGTGGGAGCTCAGGAAACTAAGAACCTAGGTTTAAATCTTGGTACACACACACACACACACACACACACTTTTAAGGGCTTCCTGCATACTAGGCATCATGCTACCAGTAAGTATTTATATATATTGTCTTGATTTATTTTGTCCTCTCTCATAGGGTAGGTACTTTTATTTTCCCCATTTTACAAATTAATGGACTTGTTCAAGTTCACACAGCTGGTAAAGTAGTTCATTCACACTTGTCTGACAGCAACACTGCACCATTCACCCCTCTGTTTGCTACCTATGGGACTTCAGTGAGCCACCAAACCATGCTGAACCTGTGTCCTCCTCTGTAAAATGGAAATAATAAAACCTATAAAATATGCTTCCATATCCTGTTGAGAATTAAATGAATATAAAGTATATAAAGTATTTACTGCACATATTTCTCCTTACCTAAGCTTTGGTTTGCTTCTAGGTAAAATGCATATACAAGTGGGATATTATAAGGATTAAATGAGAGAACACATAAATGCTTTGGAAAACATGATTTGCTACAGGAAATTCATTATTTTTATTCTCAGATATATTTTAAAGCATTATATGACCAGGTAGTTTAAACTAAGTATATAGTTTGGCAATTATCAAATGGACAAAGATAAAAATGTTTGATATTACATTGTATAGGGAGTTAAGAGAAATGTGCTTGCTCAGACATTGCTTATGGGTATGTAAATTGTCACATTCTCTAAAGAGATAAACTTGACATTTATCAAAATTGCAAATTTGCTGAAATGTAAACAAATATTCTTAGATCTAGTTTTTTCCAACTGCATAAATGTGAAATATACGAGGCCATTTATTAAGCATCATCTGTAGAAATTGAGAAAAAATGCAATCAACCTAAAGCTTCAATAAAAGGGGCTGGTTATATAAATGGACTTTTATACAACAGAACCAAAAGTGATTCTTTTAAATCTCTTTATGTAGTGATGTGAAATAATTTCCAAGATACATTGCTAAGTGGAAAAAGAAAGGTCCAGAACAAAGTTTATATTATGCTACTATACATGGCTGTGTGCAAATTCACACATACATACACACACACACACACACACACACACACACACAGACATATATGTGTATACTTATTTCTGTATAGTCCGGCACTGTTCAATAGAAACACAATGCAAGTTGCAAATGTGAGCCATATATGTAACTAAATTTTTAGTAGCTACAAAAAAAGTCAAAAGAAACGTAAAATGCATTTTAGAATATAAAATATATCACTTCAACAGGCCATCAATATAAAAATTATGTCTGAGCTATTTTACATGCTTTCTTTCACAAGTCATATAAGACAGAGTGTGTGTTTTACATTTATAGCACATCTCAGTTTGAACTAACTGCATTTCAGGTGCTCGATGCAGCTATGCACACAATAGCACATGTGGCGGGCAGCTACATCAGCTGTATAGTTATCTCCACAGGAAATTGGTAGTTGTCTCTGCAAAGAAGAACTAATCTTTCTGGGGATGGGAGTAAAAGGAAGAATTACTTTTCACTCTATGCCTTTTGTGCTTTCATAATTTCTTGCCTTGTGCATGTATCACCTTTTCAGAATAAAATAATTGTTACAGATTCTTTACAATAACTTCTTATTCACTCTGGCAGGCGACAAATAGGGACAGATGATTCATACAATGTGAAGAGAATGATCAGCAATGAATGACTCTTTCCTACTCCTTTTACTCTTGTCATTGTTTTTTAAAGAGTCTGTCTCAGAGAAGTGACTATGAGCAACGGTTTGCCACTGAGAGAATGGAGTTAGGCTGGGAAATATTTCTAAACTATGGAAATCAGTCAAATTAGAAATGTGTGTGTGTTTTTTTTAACTGAGTTACAGATGAGGAAGTGGAATATACAGGGATCCTACCTGGTGGGGATCCTCTCAAACATTCCACCGTGAGCTCAGAGAAGCCTCTGGCAGGACACAGAGCAGGAAACCATGGGGCACACGAAGGCAAAGACAGGAAGAAGGGAGCAGGAAGGACAGGTAAAGAAAGATGAGGTTTCCACAAACAGGAAACAACCACATGGCCTCTCTACCTCTTAAATCCTCTGTGGAGACAAGCCAGCGCCCCTGCTCCCTGGTAAATAAATACTCAACTGAACTAAAGTGAGATAAATTATCTTCCTTTAATTCCTTCACTGGGGGCAAGGTGGGGCTTCGGGGGAGAGGGGAGAGAAGCAGGCTAGATGGTTTGGCTGAAGGGAGGGGATATTGCATGTGTCAGGGAGAAAGTTTCACAGAAGTCGGGGGACAGTTGATACATCAACTGATGTTTCTTTCTTTTCAGATTTAACTCCTTGGATTTAACCATTATTCAAAGTGTGTATACATTTTGGGGGACACCTTATAGAGATTCAAGAGAATAAAGACTCAAAGAGAATACGTGAATAACTTTGTTAGGCCAGCGAATTTCAATCAGTGTGCCGTAAGATCTTCTAAAACATGCAATACCTGACTATTTAGTCGGGAGCCCTGACCTCTTTCCTCTTAGATTGTCATATATATAAGGTTGCCCACAGCTTCTCCAGAGTCTTATGTGTTTGAGGGCCTTTCCAGAGAGATTACCATTAGGCCAGCAAATTTCAGGTTGCCGCTGACAAGCAGGAACAAGGCCCCAGCCCTCAGACTCCCTAAAATTTATCTGGCTGCTTTGAAAACATATTCCTCTCAGAAGTTTCAACCCAGAGTGGGCAACCCAATCCCCACCAGCCAGGAAGAGGCTAGATGGCTGAGGAATCCAAGACTGAGAATGACTGGGAGAGGTACTGTCCAACAGAACATTTTACAGTTACGCGGTTGTTCTAAATATCCAATATGGTAGCCATGAGCCCTGGTGTCTAGGCATCACTTGAACTGTGGCTAGTGACAATGAAGGATTGAATTTTGTTTTTCAATGTTAGCTGCTATTTTTATGGTGGAAAAAACAAAACAAAACAGTATAACTCTGCCTACTTCTCACCTCTCCCCTCATTCCCCTTTTCTCTCCTGCCCACTTCTCTTCCCATCATTCCTCAGGGTTGGAAAAAGATGGGATTTTTCTTTAGTACCCATGTTACATGGCAGTGCCACAAACCTAGTAACCAGTCTATCTCATCCCTAGTTGGGAAAACAAGAACTTTTTCTCAGTGTATTTTAAGGGGAAACTAAGGAATTTAGAAAATCCCTCCTCAGAACAATAGCTGTCTTCCTGCAGAATGCAATTAGTTTTCGTCATTGGGAGGGACTATTACTTGAACCTTTGTCTTTGCATTCTATATGTAAGATTTCTAAACTCCGCACCCTCCCTCCTGTTTTCCCACCCCACCCACCAGAGCAGATGGATGCCCTGCACCCAACAAGGCCAATGTCATCACCTCAGAGAGAGTAACCTGAGAAAGCACCTAAACAAGTTCCAAATCATTATACAATGAGGGGGGACGGTTCACTTTTAAAGTTTTCATTAGCATTGTTGGCTTAGACTAATCAGAAGCCACCACCTCTAGAGGAAGTCAATCCTAAGGTCACTTTTTTGTATGAATTGAACAGGGGGTCAATTGGACATTAAAGGTTGATATTCAAAATCTCTACCATACCACTAGCTCTGTGACGTTGAGCAAGTTACTTATCTTTGCCACAGTTACCTCATCCATTGAATGGAAATAATAGTAATGCTATCATGCATCGTTGTGAAAATTAAACAAAATTGTATGTGTAAATCAAAATGTCTGCTACACAGCAGCCACTCTAGAAATATGCCATGATAATACTACAACAAAAAAGAGTAAGAACAACACCGAACAGAAGAAATCTTAAAACAGAGAGTAATCATAATAGCCTAATTCTTGCTTTTTGGCCCAGGATTATGGCTTAAAATGGTTATAAGTGCAACCATTGAATAATATAATTTCATTAAATCTCAAAATGTAGTAGAATCACTGGGATGACAAACCCTTACAGATCACTAACTCAACACTCCATCAAACCTTAGTATCTCCTGACAGCAGTGACCAGCCATTCTCTAACCTTGATATCTCCACAGAAGGGGACTCATTACTTCCATAGGCAACTGACTTTTTTCTTTTGAGCACTGATGTTCTCATTCTCTTCCTTACATTGTGTTACTTTCTCTCATCACAGTGTTTTCTCGTTGATTCTTTTTTAAAGCCACAATAACTCAAAAAATGTAATGTGAAGTATGCTTGTAAAGTAAAACATTAAAGATCCCCCAATCCACTCCACCAAGTTCTACTCTCTAGAGGTAACTCCTCTTACCACTGGTTTTTTCATTCTATTTATTCAAGCATCTTCCATGTCTGCACATTTATATATGTGTGCATCTTTACATAAATGGAATCAGGCTCTGTATATACTTCTGCCACCAGCTTTTTAAAAATGTAGTCAGGTGTGGCCGAAACCGGTTTGGCTCAGTGGATAGAGCGTCGGCCTGCAGACTGAGGGGTCCCAGGTCGATTCCGGTCAAGGGCATGTACCTGGGTTGCGGGCACATCCCCAGTAGGACATGTGCAGGAGGCAGCTGATCCATGTTTCTCTCTCATCGATGTTTCTAACTCTCTATCTCTCTCCCTTCCTCTCTGTAAAAAATCAATAAAATATATTTTTTTAAAAATGTAGTCATGTGTGGACACGACCTTACATCCTGACAGAAGGACTGATGCCACTGCATGGACAGGCCGTGATGCATTTAAGAGGTGCCTCATCAGCGGGCCTCTCACTGGACTTTAGATGGACTTCTGGTGCCACTTGGAAGAGTCTTGATGGTTTTAAAACATTTAAAGTCAGCTATCACGCGAGAGGTTTCTTTAGGCTAAACATCCCACGGTCCTAATGTTGTTCCTCCGATGCCGTGGTTCTAAGTGGCTCTAGATGTGTTGGAGTTCCTCTGGGTCCCAGAAGCCAACAGCGTGTCCAGGGCAGCTGCTGGAGCCAGCGCAGAGGACAGCAGGCCAGGCCCAACTTTCTGCCGGAGAGCGTAGGAGACCACAGTACTCATGAGCCAGGCAGCCAGTTTTCCTCATCATTCATAGTTCAGTGACCATATAATTTATCTTAAACCCGACACTTTTAAGAGTGGAAAGTACACTAACTGGATGGGATATGGAGAAACCAGGACTATTCAAGGCGTAATAGAGTTTTTCAGGTGAAAGTTGAAGTCAGTTAAAATGTGAAAGCTTTTCTTGTTTACACCAACTGCTTTTAAGCCAAGCTCCAAAGCTACAGTTTATTCATTAGAGGCAGACTGGCCCCCATTGGGGGTAGGGTAGGATTGATTTTTGAAAATCTTTATCAGATAGAGCAGACATGAGGGACTAACTACTTTTATGGATGAAGAAGTAGGACCATAGAGGTAAAGGGATTTGTTTAAGGTCACTCAATTAATAACATATATTTTAGGGGGAAAAAATATATATATGGGGCCTGGCTAGTGTGGCTCAACAGTTGAGTGTCGACCTATGAACCAGGAGGTCATGGTTCGATTCCCCATCAGGGCACATGCCCGGGTTGTGGCCTGCTCTCCAGTGAGGGGCATGCAGGAGGCAGTTGATTGATGATTCTCTCTCATCGTTGATGCTTCGATCTCTCTCTTTCTCTCCCTTCCTCTCTGAAATCAATAAAAATATATTTAAATATACATATATGGGGAAATGAAACCAGAATTATTTTTAAAATCTTTCAATTACAGTTTATTTTCA
The DNA here is from genome assembly GCF_000327345.1 of Myotis davidii. NCBI lineage: Eukaryota > Metazoa > Chordata > Mammalia > Chiroptera > Vespertilionidae > Myotis > Myotis davidii. The sequence continues at coordinate 1,482,113 of NW_006286303.1, read as the reverse complement.
ATATTACTTTGTGTTAGTTTCAGATATGCAGCACAGTGGGTAGACGGTCATATACTTTACAAAGTGTTTCTCTCGATATTTCAAGTACCCACCTGGCCCCATACATAGTTATTACAATATTATTGACTATATTCCCTATACTGTACTTTACATCCCCAGTATTTTGTGACTACCAATTAGTACTCCTTAACTCCTTCACCGTTTTCACCCAATCCCTCAATCCCCCTCCCCTCTGGCAACCATCAGTCTGTTCTCTGTATTTATGAGTCTGTTTCTATTTTGTTTATTCATTTATTTCACTCTTTAGATTCTACATATAAGTGAAATCATATAGCATTTGCCTTTCTCTGTCTGACTTATTTCACTTAGTATAATACCCTCTAGGTCCATCCATGCTATAACAAATGGTAATACTTCGTTCTTGTTTATAGCAAAGTAACATTCCATTGTATATATGTATCACCACTTTTTAAAAAATATATATTTTATTGATTTTTTACAGAGAGGAAGGGAGAGGGATAGAGAGTTAGAAACATCGATGAGAGAGAAACATCAATCAGCTGCCTCCTGCACATCTCCTACTGGGGATATGCCCGCAACCAAGGTACATGCCCCTGACTGGAACCGGACCTGGGACCCTTTAGTCTGCAGGCCGACGCTCTATCCACTGAGCCAAACCGGTACGGCAGCCACTTTTTTATCTATTCGTCTATTGATGGGCACTTGGATTGCTTCCAGATCTTGGCTACAATGAACAAAGGGGTGCATATATTCTTTTGAATTTGTGTTTTGAGTTTTTTCAGATATATACCCAGAAGTGGGGTCCCTAGATCATAAGGCAGTTCCATTTTTAATATTTTTGAAGAACCTCCATAATGTTTTCCATAGCGGCTACACCAATCTGCATTCCCACCAACAGTGCACCAGTGTGGAACCACAATTCTAGCCAGCAACTATTATGTGCCAGTCATCATGCGAGGATTTTTTAAAAACATTTTTATTCAGTTAACATTAATGAACATCTACTACATGACAGTTACTGTGTTATGTGCTTGGGAGGCAAACAGTTCAAATCCACGGACTCATAGAACCTATCAACAAACCACCAGAGTCAACATTTTTTTTAATATATTTTTATTGATTTCAGAGAGGAAAGGAGAGGGAGAGAGAGATAGAAACATCAACGATGAGAGAGAATCACTGATTGGCTGCCTCTTGCATGCCCCACACTGGGGATTGAGCCTGCAATCTGGGCATGTGCCCTGACTGGGAATTCAACTGTCACCTCCTGGCTCATAGGTCAATGCTCAACCACTGAGCCACACCAGCCAGGCCAGAGTCAACATTCTTATCCCATTTTAGGATATATGGAGACACATAGGAGGAAGATATAGCAGATCCTTAATTAATGTTATTTTTTTCAATGTCCTTTCATTATAATATTGATGAGATGCGATAGGAACTTAATTCTTGTTTATATCAATTAGCCTATGGTAAAACAGGTTTCCTTATACGTCATTTCACTTAAAGTTGCAGAACCTATCAATGGCATTAACTGAGGACTTGCTGTCTATGCATAGGAGGAAATGGGGGCTTCAAAGAATGAAATATTTTCCCAAAGTCATATAACGAATAAGAGGGAAAGCGGGATTCTGACTCTCTGCCTTAATCCAGGAATCACACCACAGCCTGTTTCTCCCTAGCATAGAGTGGAGCATTGGGAAGCCTTTCTTTCATGCTGTTCTCTTGGAGATAAGTTAAACTATAAGGGCACCTTCCATGCATGGCTCCCAGGCTGAGGGCCATCGGAGCAAACAGGCAGACTGACGACTCAGGTTTCCTTTCCTTGGTGTTTTCTTATCTGTCTCCCACCAATGGCTTAGCCTCTATGGGTTACTGGGGTCAGGAAGTGGCATACGGTCTCTGTTTTTATTCTCTGTGTGGAAATTTTCTAATTATAGGTCACACCAAAGTTTCCATTCTCCCCCATGGTACTTCACCTTGTTTATGTAACTTAATAAGCCAAGATTTAGAGCCTTTTTTTTAAGACTTAAACCATGATGCTTTTAATGAGGAATCAAACTCATTCCCTTATCTTTCTGATTAGTGAATAGCCTATGTCTGTTATCTGCTTAGTCTGTAGCTGAAATTATGGGTCTCCTCTCCCGATGGGATTTTATAGTCTGATTGTGCCTTAAACTTCCTGTGTACGACATCAGGGAAAATAGAGCCACCACCACCACAAAACAGATTCAAGTCCTGTCCTTTAAAACCCCAGCCCGCACAGAACAAAGCGATGATAATTACAATATTAAGAAACAAGAGTTATGGTTCAAGATAGATATGCATCTGATACAATGATGGTATCCACTTAGAGCATAAAGGGGAGGAAGATTTTAGACAATTGTTATGCTTCTGAGAACACAAGGTAAAGGCCAACACTTAAACAGCTTTATTCTAATCAAGTGGCTATTCCTCCCTAACTTCACTGCCTGAAGGGAAATTCTGAAAATTATGCCATCTGAGTCTAGGATCAACTGGAAATGCATTCAATGATAATAACTCTTACGTAAAACCTGAACATTAGCAATAAATCACTCCTATAGAACAAAATGGAAAAGAAGATTCCACGTTTAGAAGGCAAAAAAAACACATTTTTAAGCCACATTTTTTTAAAAGTCAGAAAACAGTTCTGCAGGAGAGATTCTGTTCTCTCTGCCTGTGGTGTGTAAACAGGAATCTGTTTTTGCAGAACCTCTCAACAATGGAGGCCAAAAAAGGAAATGTAAAAGGTGGGATTTGGGTAAAAGACCCTGACCCTGAAGATCTCCACTAATATTAACTGTTATAAAATTAACTTTTTGATGATCCCCTCGGGACTGCAGAATACACCTAAATGAAGGGAAACCAATTCATGGAGCAGGCTGCCAAGTAGGATCAAGGAAGGTGCTTGCTACTCAGGAAGCAAACAGCACCAAAGCGGGAGTGCAGGGCCCAGAGAGAAGAGTTGACTGACCATAGGGAAGTCAGGGATGTGGCACCCGTAGCAGCCTCACCACCAAAACTTCTCTTACCCACCTGCCTCCTCAATGTGGGGAAGCATAAATGAGGCACCATTGGTATGTACCTAGCACACAGCCTGGCACAAACCCAGTGCCACCACCATCATGGTTATTGCTGGTGTTTGGGCATTGCCATGCAGTGTTCACTTAGGAGCTATTCAAAACCAAACATTTCCCAGCTGTTAGGTTTCTTGGCCAATGTTGTTTTAACCCATGTCCCATTTTGAAAAATGGGGGTAGGGGGGAATCTTGCCCTGGTGTCTCAGTTAGATTTTAGTTTGTTCCCCTATATGGGAATAATCCCAGGGATCCCTAAAAAGTCTACCTTCTTTGTTAAGCTTTACTTTTTTGTTGGTTATATTAAGAAAAGGGTACAGATTGTCTATGGTTCAGTATAATATAGAATATTTCATGTACACAGTATTATTCTGCTTTGTATATTACTTATATATTATGATATCGATATGCTTTCTCCCCGGCATACAAGCTACTTTATCCTCTCTCCAACCCCTCACCAAGCCCTTCATTAAAATCACTGCTTTAGAGCTTAGTCTAGGAGAACCATTTCATCTTTGATACTATTGTAGGGTGGTTTTCTAAACAAGTGGAACTTTAGGAACCTACTGAAATCCTGTGAACTGCAGTGAGAAAATATTCAGGAACATAAGGCTAATATGGAGAAAAATTGGAGGAAGAGAATGCTTAGATTGTTTATATAGACAAGTAAAAAATAAATACTACGGTCTTTAGCTCTCAACAAAGTGAAAGTGGTCACCTGAGCTATCATAACAGTAACACTAAATGAATCCAGGTATCTTCTAATGTGATCACCAAGTCCACCACCAGCTCACATAGTGCTTTTAGGCAAATTAGGAAGAGGAACCCATTCTTCAAGGCACTTTAGTTCCATCTTCTGAAAAAAATCATTGTAATATATTGATTTCATATTTAAGAAAAATAAGCTGGACTCTCGTGTACTTAAATGGTGCCATGTAAAGTTGTCCGAGTCTACAGTGTCTATGATGTGAATGGTGCTCCATAGAAAGTCCTTAGTCCAGTCTAAAAATCAAGCTCAGTGACACTCACTTTTCCTGGGAATCATGTGTTGATGCCTGTCACCCAGACCAGGAGGAGCAGTGTCTGTTTTATGCATTGCTTCATCTAGCTCAGTCCTTGGCACCTACTATAGCCGAAGGCAGATATCAGTTGAATGAATGAATGAATGAATGAATGGTCCTCCTTTAACACAAGATTCTGCTGCAAAAGTAAAAAATAAATATGGCTAATGTTTACTGAGCACCTTCTATGCATCAGGCCCTGTGCTGAGCTTATATGTGCATCCTCAGGAAAACCTTGCGAAGTGGGTACTGTTACTTTCCACGCCTCCAGGGGCTTAAAGAGCTTAACTACCTTAGTAAAGTCATTACACTGATGAGCCATAAACCACATCAACACCACAATCACGTTCCTAACCACTACATTGACAAGTCAGCCTGTAGTCTGCATGCTCCCAGAGGCTGCTACACCCATTGTGAACACAAAGATGTCCATTGTGTGGCCAGACCAAGGGAAAGAAGGCACCAGAGGCTACACTTCCTTTTCTGTCTATAGGAAAAAAGTTATCCTCTTTATGCAACTCGGGCCAGTAATGAGGTCACACAGCATTCCTGGTCCTGGTTTGCATGCCCAGGACTCACCTTTTAAATCAGCAGCAATTCATTCAGCTACAGAATGATAGGCCCTTGGGTGGGTCACGTACCAGTGGTCGGCAAACTGAGGCTCGCGAGCCACATGCGGCTCTTTGGCCCCCAGAGTATGGCTCTTCCTAAGCCTTAGGAGTACCCTAATTAAGTTAATAACAATGTACCTACCTATATAGTTTAAGTTTAAAAAATTTGGCTCTCAAAAGAAATTTCAATCGTTGTACTATTGATATTTGGCTCTGTTGGCTAATGAGTTTGCCGACCACTGAAGACTGAAAGCACATTAGGAAATGTCCTAGCCACTAGATGGCACCGAAGCTCAAATGTCACAGAACTACTTGGACATTTTTCCCGCCATATTATTTTGGTTATTGTTAAGAAAATAATAACAATAATCATAATAACATCATTATAAACACTTACTGTGTGCCAAGTACCCTTCCAAGGTCTCTACAAACCTTATTTCATCTAACTTCACAACAACTCTTTAGGGTAGATCCCTTACTCTCTCCATTTTACAGATGGAGACGCTGACCTTTAGAAAGGTAAGTATATCGGCCAAGGTCACACAGGTAGTAAGAGGCAGAGCAAGATTTTAACCTAGGCCACCTGACTCCCCACAGCCTCATTCTGTTAACTGCTCCACTGTTGTGTTTCCTCCTACCCTACCATCGTCCTTAACACTTAGCTGCTGAGCACAGGTTCATATAACCACAGATTGTTTTTGAAACTCCTTTTGGAAAATCCTCTTACAAGGTCATGAAAGAATAACTCCATTTGGGTCACATCAGCAAGTCAAGCACAAGCCAAGATTCAGAGGTACTGGAGTTCTTGACTCAAGGGCACAACCTCTGCATCCTAGTGGTGCAAAAGTGGGTCACAGCCTGTGGTGCAGTGAAGCAAAGTCATCTAGATCCCGCTGTGAGGTCTCACGGGTTAGAGAGAGCCCCACCCAGGTGACCCGAAGGGGAGTTCTGGTTCCTTCGTGCTTATTACAGGATCTAAAACAAACCCTTCGCTTCTCAAGCTTCTGGCACTATATCTGTTAAAAGGGGTAAAAAAGTGCATGCCCTGTCTTTTTTACTGGGTAAAACTAAAGCATGTAAAAGTGTCCATTGTGGTTATTTAATGGTAGGTAAAGTGTGACATGCCCTGTTTTCAACTAAGCAACCTCCTCTTTAACCTTCCCGCCACAGACTTTCCTTTTTACAACCCAAGGCTGTTTCCAGAGAACTCTTCTTACAGCACATAGATTGTACCAGGCCTGCTCCTCCCACCCCCCCACCCCCACCATTGATTCTAAAACCAATTCTAAACATGGTGGCCAAGGCCTTTCATTGCCCACTTCCAATCTGCCTCTCCTTCATCATCTCTCCCAACTTAGCGCCTTCCTTCACCTTATGCCCCAGCCAGACTAGAATCTTTATAGCTCAAACCTTTTCCCTATTTCCACCTCTCTGTCTTTACTCAGCTACTCCTTGCACAGTCTCTCTGAGGTTTGTGCTGCACAACCTCAGAGCCCTTGGGTTTGGTTTAGAATCGTTCCTTTAAGGAATGACTCCCCTGGCATTGCATTGGCCAGAAGGTGCGCACATGATCCAAGTCACACCCGTCAGACCCTCTCGCCTTGAAATGTAAATCCTGAGAAGAGTGGCCCAACCTAATTGTGTTAGCGTTGACCCATCCTACAGACCATGCTCTGAAGAAAAATCTGCCAGCAGTCTCAATGCATCGATCCACAATGCCTGTTCCCATAGAAGTTCAATTTTTATTTCAATTCAGGAGCTACACCCACAATTTTGTATAGATTTTCCCCTGTTCTTCCCACCCTCACCTTCAATTACCCAGAATCCATCTCTGCTGCTTGCGGCCTCTAAACAATCCATCTTCATTCAGTTCAAGTGGCAGCTACTTCGAGAAGCCTCACTGAGGCACCTTATACAGCAGTTATTTGTATTCATTTTTATTTCCCCCTCTAGATTGTTTCTTTCTTAAATTCAGAGACTGGGTCTTGTTCATCTTTATATCCCCAACAGCCCCTATTATAGTGTCTAGCACATGGTCATTTCTGAATAAATATTTGTTCACTGGGATAGAAAGCCATTTAAGAAGCAGAGTTTAAAACAATTTATGGGATCTGGTGATACTATTGTAATTCTGTATTCTGCAGTGTTCATACCTGTTGTTTGCTAATTGAGTTTGTTTTACTGCAGGAATCATCTATTCAAATTCTACAACCATAACCATATTTTTAAGAAAGTCCACAGGCAACAGTGAATTTGAGAGTCCGATTTAGATCTAGAGACTCTCAACTCTTGCCCTGCTTCTCCTCCCTGCCGAAATGTCAGACCCCTGGCAGCTGCCACCATCAGGTCCCAAACAAGCCTGTGAATAACAATGGGAAGTGTGACAATTCCCTAGGTTGTTTTGTTTTTTTTTTAACCTTCACAGGAAGAGCTTAACTATGGAGAGGTCTATGTTTAGACTGTTGTTTTTTGTATTTAGTTTAGTAAACTGCATTTCAAGGCCCCTGGGATGCAAGTTATACTCATTATATGCACAAACAATTTCCCCTTCAACATGACTTTCACGTCAGAATGATAAAGGATAACCAAAATATGAGAACCATTACAGTATAAAACTGGCCCACAATTAATAAGAAACCTTAAATGAATACAATCAGACTGTCTGCTGGAGCATATATATAAGTACTGTAAAGCCAAGCATGATTTTTGTTATCTCTATCATGAAAATGTGTTACTTTTCTCTTTCCAGCTTTGAGAGCATTTTGAAGCAAGGGAAGAGGGAACGATATAAGATGGAAAAGGAAAGTTGACAGCAAGGTTTCTGAGCCTGCGGCTCCTTCCCTGTCCACCAAGAGGTCAGGTGATTGCTTGGAGGCAGTCCTGATAGCAGCAGTCATCCAGCAGAAGTTTTAAATCTACTGTAAATATTCACTAAATGAGGTGCCTTGTCCTAAGTTCCTAAGTTCTATGTCTTGTCCACGCCCAATAATTACTTACTGCACATCCATCACAAGAAAGAAAACCCATCATAAAAAGCTATTTCACAGCACACCTCATATTTCCAAAGGTTCCCCTTATCACAATAGGGATAAGGTTGAACTCGACCTGTGCCCCAGTAGTAAAATGCAAGTACATTGCCCACACATATAAACAAACTGTACAGGCTGGGAATATGAGGTAGACGTACTTTTCACTATCCCTCCCATTAGCTACAGCTAAAAGCACAGAAATTATATATAAAACAAACATAAAAATACTCTGAAAGGTGGAGAGAAGAAGACAGACTGAGAAGAATAAAGGAAATAATAAAGATAAAAGATGAAATCAATAAACTTAAAAATGAAAAAAAAGTAGAGAAAATAAAAATAACAAAGACCTGGTACTTTGAAAAGATAGATAAAATACACAGTGTAGCAAGACTGATCCAGGGAAAAAGTAGAACAAATGTCAATATAAGTATCAGCAATGATAAAGGGATATTACTACAGAGCCTGCAAACATTAAAAGGTAAATAGGGGAATACTATAAAAACTCTATGCACATGTTTAACAACTTAGACCAAATGGATCAATTCTTCAAAAAACACAAACTACCACAACTGAGGCAAAATGAAAGAGATAACTTGAATAGCATATAAGTATTAAATAAATTGAGTTCATAATTTAAAAATTTCCAACAAAGAAATTTCTAGGCCCAAATAGTTTCACTGGAGAATTGCAGCAAACATTTAAAGGAGAAATTAATGCCAATTCTCTATAATCTCTTCCAACAACTAGAAAAGAAGCAAATGTGTCCCAATTCATTTTCTATGGCTAACATTACTCTAATATCAGCACGAGAAAAGGACAGTACAATAAAAAAAAAATACAGGCCAAGATCCATCATGAATAAATGCAAAAATCCTTAACAGAATTATAGCAAATGGAATTTAACACATAAAAAGAACTATACATCATGTCCAAGTTGGATTTATTTCAGTGATGAAGGATTATTTCATATTTGAAAATTAATGTAATTTATCATATTAATAGGCTAAGGAAGAGAAATCACACGATCATATCAATCAATAGCAAAAAAGAAAAGCATCTGACAATATTCAATACGTTCATGTTAAACACTCTCTGGAAAAAAAAGAAAGGCACTTCCTCAGCTTGATAAACATCATCCACCAAAACGTGCAACTAACATTGTACTTAATAATGAAAGAAAGTGCTTTTCCTCTAAGATAAGGAACAAAGCAAGATGTCTGCTAATACCACTCTTATTCAACATAGTGCTGGAACTTTTAGCCAGTACAATAATGCAATGAAGGACCATAAAGGAACAAACAAAATTTCTTATTTTCAAATGACATAATCATCAACAGTAAAATCTCAAGTATACAAAAAAGCCTCCCACACCTAAAAAGTGAAGTCAGCAAGGTCACAGGATACAAAATAAGCAAACCAACCTCAATCATTCTTCTATATACTAGCAATGAACGTATGAACACAAATTAAATGTGGAGTCCATTTGCAACCACGCTCATAAAATTAAATGCTTAGGTGTAAATCTAAGAAAACTTGTATATGCAAACTACACAACACTGAGGAAAGACATGCTCATGGATTGGAAGATCCAATACAGTCAAAGTGTCAATTGTCCCCAAATTGATACATTGGCTTAATGAAATTCCTAGCGAATCTTAGCAAGATTGTTTTGTAGTTACATGATTATTTTTACATTTAGATGAACAGAAAGAAACTAGAATAGCTAAAACAATGTGAATAAAAATAAAGTGGGAGGTTAAGTCTATCCAATTTCAAGACGTAATATAGTTATAATAATAAAGACTGTGAAGTATTGGTATAGGGATAGGGATGGACATATAGATAAGTAAAACAGAATATAGAACCCAGAAATAGATCCACACAAACATATCCAGTTGGTATTTGACAAAGATGCAAAACAATTCAAATGAGAAAGGATAGCTTTTTCAAAAAATGGTGCTGGATAAATTGGACATCCATAGACACCCCCCCCCCCAAAAAAAAGAAAGAAAGAAAAGAAAAGATAAAAAGGGAGAAAGAAAAGGAATATCTTGACCTAAGTCTCATAGTTACATGAAAATTAACTCAAAATTGATCACAGACTTAAATGTAAAACATAAAACTTAGTAAAGGGGAGGTCTTTGGAATCAAGGGCTTAAGCAAAGAATTTATAGACTTTATACCAAATACATGAGCCATAAAAGGAAAAATTGATAAGATTTCATCAAAACTTAAAACATTTTCTTTGTAAAATCCCCTGTCAAATTCCAAACTAGGAAAATATGTTTGCAAAACACAAATTCTAAAAGAGCACTAGTATCTATAATATATAAAAAAACTGTCAAACTCAACAGTAAACAAAAGAAAAGTAGAAATGGGTGAATAGGAAATTAGAAAATAGGTAAAACACATGAAGAGATACTTTACTGGAGAAGATATACAAATGGCAAGTAAGTACATGAAAAGATGTTCAACTCCAGAGGATTATGCTGCGTGAAAAAGCCAAACCCAGCCCTGGTCGGGTGGCTCAGTTGGTTGGAGCATCCTCCGGTACACCAAAAGGTTGCAGGTTCTATTCCCAGTCAGGGCACATATCTAGGTTGTGGGTTCAGTCCCCAGTTGGGGCACCTGTGGGAGACAATGGATTTATGTTTCTCTCTCACATGGATGTTTCTCTCTGAGGCAACCAATTGATGTTTCTCTCTCTTTCTCTTCCCACTCTCTCTAAAATCAATAAAACATGTCCTCAGGTGAGGGGGGAGAGGGACCCAAAATGTTACTGCTATATATTTCCATTTATATAACATTCTCAAAGTGACCAAATTACAGAAATGCAGAATGATTAATGGTTGTCAGGGACATAAGCAAGAAATGGGGGCAGAAAGGAAGCATGAGAGATCCAAATGGTGATGCAAATCTTCTGTGTGTTGACCATATCCGTGTCAATATCCTGATTATATTGTACCATAGTTTATGTTACTATCAGGAACAAATGGGTAAAAGGTATACAACATTGCTCTGTATTATTTCTTACAACTGCATGTGAATCCACAGTCATCTCCAAATACAAAGCTTAGTAAAAAAAATTTTAATAAATATATAAAATAAAAGGTACACCGTTGAAGGAAAATACCAGAGGAAGTTAACAAAATAGATTAAATGCAGTCTCTGTGAACTGTATTATAGTATGGTTTCTACCTTTTGTTTTATTTTCAAACTACTAAAACTCTTTTCTCCATGATATAACAAGAAGACACAATAAGAAGGAAATTTTTAAAGGAGTCTGCAGGCAAGGTGGTTAATTGCAACACGGACAAAGTTGAAAATTATAGTAGAACTAGAGGCCCAGTGCTTGAAATTCACGCACTGGAGGGGTCCCTCAGCCCGGCCTACACCCTCTCCTAGTCCGGGACCCCTCGTTCCTTACCACCCACCTGCTTGCTGCTTCTTAGCACTGCCACGGAGGCAGGAGAGGCTCCCGCCACCACTGCTGCACTTGCCAGCCATGAGCCCAGCTTCTGGCTGAGCGGCACTCCCCCTATGGGAGCACACTGACTACCAAGGAGCAGCTCCTATGTTGCGTGTCTGCCCCCTGGTGGTTAGTGCGCATCATAGCGACTGGTCGTTCTGGTCTTTTCACCCCCTAACCACTCTGCTGCCAGCCTGATCATGCCTAACTGCTCCCTTGCCAGCCTGATCACTCCCAACTGTCCTCCCCTGCCAGCAGGGTTGCCCCCGACTGTCCTCCCCTGCTGGCCTGGTCAGCCCCAACTACTCTCCCCTGCCAGCCTGTTCACCCCTAACTGCCATCCCATGCATGCCTGGTCCCCCCCAATTGCCCTCCCTCCCCTGCAGGCCCAGTTGCCCCCAACTGCCCTCCCCTGCCAGCCTGGTTGCCCCTAACTGCCCTCCCTTGCTGGCCTGGTCACCCACAACTTCCTTCCCCTGCCAGCCATCTTGTGCCCACATGGGGGCAGCCATCTTGTGTGAGGGCATGATGGTCAATTTGCATATTACCTCTTTATTATAAAGGACAGGATGTAGATAAAAGTGAGAAAATAAACCATGGAGCCAGTGAAAGTAAAGATATCTCACTCAACCAGTTAATTACCTTTGGCCTGTGAACCTACAAAGCCTACAGGAGATATTTATGGCAGAAAAAATAACAGAAAACAAATATTTTTCATTAATAGATTAAATGGAGAGAAAAAAGAAACCCAATTTCAGATTGGTAAATGATTTTCAAAGTCTTTTCTATCTTGGCCTTCATCCTTTCTGGGTATTGTAGTTTTGAAATTTGAACATCCCTATTACTTCTCAAAATTATGGTGCACAAAGGAAAAATAGTCTCTCCGGTCCAGAAGATGTGTTGCTTTTTAAAAGTGCTTTAAAATATGTATAGTTGGCCTTGGAAAAATATTACTATTGGACTATTAAAAAAATCACCAACTCTGTGTTTCCCAGCCATACCAATTTTAGATACGAAGCATCTGATAAAGCTTATCTTAAATAGTGCATTAACCATTAGTCACAAAGCATTTTTTCTATTTTTGACTTTGCTAAAGTTTAACATAATTTCTCTTCAACCAGTGGTGCAGGATTCATTCGCATTACAATTTATGTGATGGAATTTTCTCTCAGAATCCAGACAAAGCCTGTAACAAGAGCATCTATAAATTCCTTCCAACAGACTCCATGAAAAAAAAAATGCCATTAAAGGAAAACCGAGTATCTCTTTAAAAGAAAAAAAAAAATCACTGTCATAATTGACACAGTTAAGAGCTCAGCTCCAGTTGGGAAACAAGATAAATGGGAAAAGGCAATATATATTCAGAAACATTATTTTGATTCTACAGAGATGAAACGGTCTAGTGTACAATAGTTTAATTTCTAGCCTTAATTTGGCCTCTGAATAAAGCAAATAATTTTAATCAATCTTTCTTAGTTTTAGGTTTGGTCTGAATTATATTTTTGTTTCACTTTGTGATGTTCAACTAGTTTGGTTTTTCTATTTCAAATGAATTAAATAATATATATCTAAGTCATTGTCTTAAAATAATCATTTTATAATACTATATATATTATGTGTTTTTAATGCCCTACTTTATTTGTCATATATGAATCGAATGGAAATTGGATTACATTTTTTACATATGTAGAACATTTTATATAAATCAAGAGAAATTTCTCGGCATGTGGTAGGACTAGATAAACCTGAAATATTCAGTTGGCCTGACTCATTGCAACTCATTATTAACAATCCATAGCAGAGAATCCATGTTCCTTGTCCCTTCACATATTGTAAAATAGACACTAATACACAAGTGATGAAAACGGAATCTGCTTGGACTTTTGCCTTGCACGCCTGCCTGTCTGAGTAAAAAGAAAAGTTGGTCATGATTCAGTTACTTTTTTAAATGCCATTTTCTCAGTGAGTGCTATTTTAGACTGTATATTTAATAAAAACTTGTGGAAAGTGCATAAATGTGTACATTTTTACTTGTTTTCCACACAAAAGAAGTCCATAGGGAGGCAATTTAGAGCTGCTCTGGGGGGACCAGATTCCTTATACCTTTCTATGCCATTCTCCTGGGCACATGCCTTTCATGGCTGTATTAGGTTCTCCAGGGAAACAGAAGTAATGGGATAGGTATGTATAATCTATGGCAGGGGGGATTTTAAGGAATTGGCTCAGGTGATTGTGGAGGCTGGCGAGTCCAAAATCTGTAGGGTAGACCAACAGGCTGCTGACCCAGGAAAAGAGTAAATGCTTCCATTCGAGGCCCAAGGCAGACTGCAGGCAGAATTTCCTCTACTCTGAGGGAAGCCAGATTTTTTTCTCTTAAGTCTTCCAACAGAATGGATGAGGCCCACCCACATTATGGAGGGAACGCTACTTAGTCTACTGACTTAAATATTGGTATTATCTAAAAAATACTTCCACCGCAGCATCTGGACTAGTATTTAACCACATAGCTCAGTAATGTGGCCTCAACAAGTTGGTACATAAAATTAACCACCACAATGGTATAATGACTGATAAAGCCCCTGAAACGCATTCTAAGAAGCAGGAAGCGGGTAACGGGCAAGGGCCAAGGGCATATGACAGTGTCTATTTTTCTTGGAGAATTTTCCTGGCAAACCAAGTCAACAGCTTCTGTTGCATCTCAGTGGTCACTTCTCATTGCACAATAGTCTGAAAATTGTAATATTTTAGTTGGGAAAACTAGCAGTTGGCCAGTATAGCTAATCCTGATAATCCAGGCCCTAGAGTGAACCTTGTATTTATCCTGCTTGAAGTCTATAGCACTTTTTGTGTCTGTGCCTTGGTATCTTCCATCAGTTTCAGGGAACTTTGATCATTATTTAAATACTGTTTTTGCTCTATTCTCTCTTCCCTATTCTGGCACTCCAGTCACACGCATTAGTTTTTCACTATGTTCCATGGTCAGCTGGTTGGAACGTTGTTTGGACACCAAAAGGTGGCGGGTTCAATTCCGGTTTAGGTAGGTGCAGGAGGCAACCAACCAATCAATGTTTCTCTCTCTCTCTCTCTCTCCCCCTTCCTCTCTCTGAAAATCAATTTTTAAAAAGCGCTATTGTTTAACTTCCTTTCATGGCTTTCTGTGGAAATTTTCTATCTTGTCATCTAATCTCTCCAACATATTATGTTGAAGCCTGTGTCTGCTACCTCAACTATCAGGATATTTGTCAGTCTGTATCTATTGTCTATTGGTGGTTTTTCCTTAATTTTTTGATCATTTGGTTTTGTCCGCCAAATTTGTATTGCATGTCAGACATTGAGGATAAAAGCTATAGAGATAATTTGAAGCTCTGCATGATAGTATAAAAAGAGAGACATCAATCTGTTGCCTCCTGTAAAGGCCCTGGTCAGGAATCGAACCCACAACTTTTTTGATGTACAAGATGATGCTCCAAGCAACTGAGCCACCCGACAGGAGAGATGATTTACTTTTGCTTCTAGCAGGCGTTCACAGTAAGAAAAGATCACTGTGATCCAATCAAGAGTTGATCTGGTATGAACAAGGATTTTGTTTTCTGTAAGGGTTGTCTATTTTATCCTTACTCCTGGATTGCGATCTTTGGGGGACCCCACATGAAAGCCTGGAATGTTTATGAGAGCCCCCCTTCTTGATGGGCCCTGGATTCCAATTACTCCTTCAGCTATTTAAGTGATAGAAACTTAGCCCCTTGGCCAGTTTTCTGTTCGGCTTCCTTGGGTTTCATCCTTCACCTGTGAGTCTCCCAATGCCTGGAGAGAGATATTGGCAACAGCAAGTTGGATTTAGTTTTGTGTTTTTCTTCTCTCCAGCATCTTGACCCCTCCGCCTCTCTCTGTCTTGGTGATTTTCAGAGGCCTTCAAAAATATGTATTTTTAAATTTTATCTGTCATTTCTAATTATTGTCAGTTGAAGAACTGATCTGCAATTCAACATTCCTAGAACTGTCCTGACTGATGCTTTTGATGAATTATCCTAGAGTGGATCACAATCTCTCATAATCTACATTTGTCAAGTTGCCCCACTGATTGGCAAATCTTTGTTTCACTTCATGCTATTTAAACAGCCTGTCCCTTCTGCTGCAAGGTGCTTAGGACATTAAAACTTCTTTTTTATTATTTAATGGAGAACAAGAAGTGTTACATATATGCTAAAGTATTACAGTAAAACAGCCTACTTGAATTCATTTTCAACTAATTTATCCTAAGTCTAAACTTGCATTTCAGTTTGTGTTTGAGAACCCCATTTTGATCCACAAACAGACATGCTTAACCTTTAGCAATGTGTGGAATATAAAGCAGTCTGATACTTCCAAAAGAGCATTCAGATTACTTCATTTATCCCATCTTTCTTACATGCAAAGCATTGTGCTTTGGTTGTGAGGAAAGATTACAGAATCACAGAACTTTAGATCTGAAAGAACCTTAGACATAACCTAATTAGATTCACTCATTTTACAGAAGACATATTTGCTCCAAAACAATAGCTTTGGCTTTTTATCTCCCATTCAGTGCTCTTTTCATGATAAAGTGCTTTCCCCTCTTCCACTATGGACTCAAGACTTTTGAAAGGTTTTACTAAATATGTACTTCTGAAATGACAATTCATGTAACTATAATATAAGGAAAGTATACTTTTTCTATCAGGCTTTTAAAAATGATAAACATAGCTCAAAAGAAGATCCACTGTTATCTTCAGAAAATTTGTAGTATAGGAAATTGTCCCTTTTCACCAGAAGTTCACAAAATTTATGTAGAAAGACACATAACTGAATGATCATGCTCTAATGCAGTATATGTTACATTATATATATACTAGAGGCCCAGTGCACAAGATGTGTGCACTGGGGAAGGGGGCGTCCCTCAGCCCAGCCTGCACCCTCTTGCAGTCCAGGACCACTTGGGGAATGTCCTCCTGCCGGCTTAGTCCTGATCCCTTAAGCTGGCAGTCAGACATCCCTCTTGCAGTCCGGGGCTCTTGCAGTCTGGGACCCCTCGCTTTTTACCACCCACCTGCAGCGGAGGCCACTGCCACTGCGCTCGCCAGCCATCAGCCTGGCTTCTGGCTGAGTGGTGCTCCCCCTGTGGGAGCGCACTGACCACCAGGGGGCAGCTCCTGCGTTGAGCGCCTGCCCCCTGATGGTCAGTGTGTGTCATAGCAACCGGTCGTTCTGCCGCTCAGCTGGTTGGGCGGTCACTTAGCCTTTCCTTTGAGCAT
>NW_006286303.1:1453616-1465521 GCF_000327345.1 Myotis davidii | reverse complement strand
AGGCTTTTATTAGATAGGATGACATATGCTACACCCATAAATCACATGTGGATATGTAACATAATTATGTATCTGATATATATGATTGAGGTGGTCATGTTAGGTCTGCCTCTCCTGGTAGATTAGGGATTCCTTAAGAGTGGGATTTCTAGCTTTTCACTGTAAGCCTCAGCTCGAGGTCTGCAACATAGAAAAAAGGTAAATGAATGAGATCTTTCTAATCTATATAACTGGTCAAGATAATAAATATTCTAGGAATTCACAGGAGGATGGAAAATGTTAAGCTGAGGTCGTTGAATGAAAACATCATGAAGATGCAGGTAGGGATAGATTGTTGTTGGCATTTGAGCTGAAATAGATAGGATTTAAGTAGCCTGCAATGTGAGATAGGATGTTGTATTAGTTTCTAAGTGCTGCTCAAATAAACTTCCACGCACCAAGTGGCTTAAAACAACACAATGTACTGTCTTATGGTTCTGAGGTCAGAAGTCTGAAATGAGCATTGCATGGGGAAAATCAAAGTATTGGCAGAGTGTTGTTCTTTATAGTGACTACAGGAGAGAATGTTTCCTTGTCTGTTCCATCTCCAAGGGCCAACTGAAATTCTTAGTTTGTGGCCCCTCCTCTATCTTCAAAGCAAATCTGTCATCACATCTCTTTTATTTGCCTTTGATCTCTTGCTTCCCTCTACAATGGCCATTGTGATTATACTGGGCCCATCTGGATAATCTAAGATAACTGCCCCATCTAAAGATCTTTAATCATACCTACAAAGTCCCTTTGCCAAATAAGTTAACATGTTCACAGGTCTGGGATTGGGATGTAGACATGTGTGGAGGTCCATCATTCACTTTGCCACTGATATTTCAAGCAAAGGTCTAATGCAGTGGTCCTCAAAGTGTGGTCCCTGAACCAGCAGTATCAGCACCACCTGGTAATTTGTTAGAAATGCAAATTCTCAGGCCTCAACCCAGACCTACTGAGTCAGAATCACTGGTATGGCCCAGCAATCTATGCTGTAATATGCCCTCCAGGTAATCCAATCCACACTAACCCACTTTGAGAGCCATTGCCCTAGAGTTTGGGAAAATGCCAAGCAGGTGCAGAGGGTTTTGACTGGATGGATTTCACAAGGATAGAGGATTCTAGAATGTAAAAACACTGAGAGTGCACAGACAGAATCATAGAGAGCCTGGAATCTCAGGGGAAGGGTCACACCACAGGTAAATTTCTGTCTCTAAATGTGAATTTGGTGGCCTTCTTAATGCTTTTCACAAAATGAATCACTTAACTGAAAATCCTCATTGATTTCATGAGGCATATTATGAATCTGTTCAAATTCACAAATTTAACAGATTGACCTAGAAAAATAAGTTTTCTTACTTTTAAAATTGTAAATCAAAAAATGTATTAGAAGGCTTTCCAGATTAAAGACAACTGGTTACATACCAAAAATAAATAAAATATTAAAACATTCCAAAAAATTAGTTAATGAAGTTTGAATTTCACAAAGTCGTCCTTTGTAGCCATAACAATAGCTGCAATTCATCAACAATTTTGCCGTTTTCATTTTTCCCTCTAATAAGCAGCACAGTGAGGAACTTGTAACAACAGTGTTATCTCTAGAAGGCTAGGCCCCCGAAGAATCGCAGGTGACTTCCCAAGAGGGTTGATTAAGAGCAGAAGACAATTGCTTTTGCAAAGGCAGAGAAATGGGGCCATTTAGAATTGTGCTCTCCCAGAGGCAAACAGGAAACAGGAAACTCTCTGTCAGCCATTCTTACCCTGCCCCCAGAGCAGGAAAAGCAGTGGGAGGAGCCATAGCGGTGACTTTGACCTATCCCAGGAAATGAAAGGGTTTGTTCCCTCTATAGACCTGGACTGGTAGGGAGAGAGCAGAACGCATCTGCAACCCACATAACTCTCCCTAACAGCCAGTTGACATGCACTCAGTGTCAATACGGAGGAAATGAAAAGGAATGTCTACTGGAAACACATGCAGTGGGTTTTAAACAAAAAGGGAGATAATAGTTTTGCCAAGCAGCAGTAAACAAGCAGGAAACAAGGACTTCCATCTCCAAAAGTCTTTTGTTGAGCCCTAAACTCTTCTGGGTGAACCCCACCCTAAATCACCATAGTACTCAGCTATATGAACATAATGAACATAAACAGTACAATGAATTACATCACTCCCTACCAAATAAAACAATAATGAGAGAAGCTAACCCATGCTTCCATACCACACACACACACACACACACACACACACACACACACACACACACATACTGCTGTGCCTAGCCTCCTGGACTTGGTATAGTAGTGTGCCCACAGCTGGAAAATTTATGCTAGTATTTTTCACAACATTTTACAATACTCCAGAATGAGTTTAGAAATAGAAGAGGGTCAAGTGTTGAGCGTGTCAAACTATATAAATGTCTAAATATCATCACAATGAAACATTTTAAAACTTCTCTCAGGGCAGTGAAAAGGTTCTACATTGTACAGACATAGCATAAGGAAGCTGTGCTTTGCAGTCATGTGTGTAGGATGAAAAGAAGCCGAGTTCAAGTCATGTATTAGGTGCTGTTCATTTAAATGCTGGTTCTGACTGCTGCCAACTGATATGATTTAAGGTGGTTCCAAATGTGTTGCTGCTCCACACATCTCCATTAGCTACGGCATCCATCTGCAACCCAGTCACCAACAGAAGGGCAGTTAGAGCCATTCTTGTCTTTACTCTCTCCTTTCTCCTCTCCCCCACGTTTCTCACACACAGCTTCAGTCACCTGAGACCCCTCCTCATTCTACCTCGGAAATGCACTCACCTCTGCCCCCCTCCATTCCTACTGCCCTACCTTTGGCCTCAATCCACTGTCTCACTGAACCACTAACACTGCTTCTTGACTTGTGTCGGAATCCTTGAAACCTTGATCAGAAGGCCCAAAGCCCCTCAAACACAGCAGCTCACATGTTCATGTGAGCATCTCATTTCCCTAGGGAAAAGTAATGGATCCCTCGTAAAGGTTACCATATCACTTCTCATCATACTCACTGTGTGAAATTATTTTATTGAGATATAACTGGCACACAGTAAAGGGCACAAATATTAACTATATGGCTTCAGTTTTTACATCTGTGGACACCTATAACCACCATCCAAATCAAGGTATCAAACATTTAAGCAGCTCAGCACGCTCTCCTGCACCCCATCCCAATCAGTGCTTTGCCACCCAAAGGTAACCATTATTTTAACTGCCTTCATAATAGACACATGTGCCTTTTAAAAACTTTACATAAATGGAATCACACAGTGTGTACTCTTTTGTGTAGTGTTCTAGTCTGTGAATGTAATGCAATTTGTCTATTCTTCTGTGAATAAACATTTGGAGTGCTTCAATTCAGGGGCTACTATTGTGACTAAAGCTGGCATGAACATTCATATGTGTTTATCTTTTTTGTGAACATAGGCACTCATTTCTGTTGGGTAAATACCCAGAAATTTATATGCTTTATTTGAGCATGCATTGCTAAACAGTTTTTCAAAGGGGGTGCACTTGTCACTTTCTACATCTCTAAATTCCAACAGTTATATTGTATTGTTTGTTTTTCTGTGTGCTCATTTCCCAACCACACTTGAGTTCTTGAAACACAAACTCTTACATTGCCTTACCCCATATGCCCAAATATATGTATATGTTATCGTTTCAGTTAAATATTTATATAACATACAAATAAAAGATTAAATGCATTGTAGAACAAAGTAGGGGAAGAGAGCTTAAGAATCCTATGTTTACCTTTCTTCCGGACCCAGCCCAGGGGTGACACATGCCTATCCTAGCCCTGTCAACACCTCAGTCACCCAAAGTGAGGTGGAATATTCAAATCAGTTCCCAACATTCCCTGGGACCCCACTGAGATGCCCAAAAGCCCAGTTGTGTCCATCTGCCTGGTGCTATTGAGTTTTAAATTTGCTGATAAGTACTAGGTCAGTCCTTAAACTGCTGGGAAGTTAGCAGGCTAGAAAACCTCCAACATTCAACTTTTTTTTTTATAACTTAGTGCAGACTCATTCTGAAATGTGTGGAGGAAACCGTGCTCGTTAACGACCCAACCTGCCTTCTAAGGTGGAATCAATTAGGGCCAAAGTCCTGCACCTCAACCGGAGAAACACCCAAGAAGATGCATGTCCCTCGCTGTTTGCGCAGATGGGGGGTTTTAGTTACACAAACACACGGGGAGAAGATAGGGTTACGGAGGAAGTCCTCCAGCGTCCTCCAGCTCTCCCTGAGAGTGAATTTCTTGTCCTTCCTGTTTTCCTTATGCAGCTTCAATGCTTCGCTGCTCCTGTACGTATTTTGTGTATTTCGGCGAGTGTCATGGCACGAACCACTTTCTGCTCCTTTTCACAGGGACTATTTTCTGCATTTTGATGTCGCTTTTAATAAAACATTGCCTCCAGAGAGTGTCAGCAACAACTGCCAAAGAGGCCCTCGGCAAGCCTGAAACCATAGCCCTCCCTGAGCTAGAAGGAACATAAAACCCCTGGAGGTAAAGTTTTATCAAATGATGCAAAACGGAAAATATAGATTGCTATTCTATTCTTTTACCCCAAGAGGTAAAATCCAAATGTCCTTTTGATTTCAGAAAAGGATTGTTTTTCAAATTAGAGAAGCTCCATGTGTCTGACTGAGCTACTTGCTGTCACTACCCTATTCAACAGGAGAGGTTTTATGGGGAAATTCTAATCTGCCAGCAGGCAGCCATTCTGTGAAACCGAGGCACCTCATTCTTCCATCGCAAGAGATGCTTCTAAAATGAATCTGACAAATAAGTATTTCTGAACACCCTAGGGCTTCTCACCAGGCTCCAGCCACCTCCCACTTTCCCCTGGCAAAATCACAGTTAGGAAAATGCCTGCTATTGAAACCTGGCGAGCATTGCCATTCATTCTGGGCCAGGGTCAAGTTACCATTGGCAGAACAGGATGCACAGTGTAATGATCTGGCTGTTTCTTTAGAATAACCTCAGGCAGCTTAAATAAAGTTATTTGTCCTGTGATATTTTTGTAGGTTTTACAAATGCCACACCCAATCCACTCTGCCATGTCACTATGTCATGTACCCTCAGGATTCCCAATAAAGATGGCATGTAATCTCCAACGCAAATATGCCTTTTGATTTAAATATCAAAAAAGGTGGCACTGGAAATATAGCTATTGGGGGGATACATTAATTATCATTTAAAACAAAATGTGCAATTTGTAGTTGTCAGAACGTTTTCTACGACTTCTAGCCCAAGGAATTCCCCTTCCCTCTTTAACCTCTTTTTATCTTAGATCTTGCTTCCCCTCACCTCTTGCTTTTGCACCTTATTCTGTTTTTTCCTCTCTGTCCTTTCGTCCACCAAAACACACACACACACACACACACACACACACACACACACACCTCGATATATACCTGTACAAGCTCAGGGTATAAAATTGTTCAAACTAACCCAACACATCAGTCTCTTATGAATACTGAGCAAATACCAACCACCTTTGCTAGTTTTTACATCTCCCTTCCAGGCCCTGGTACAAGGGGATAGCAGAATTTACACTGTCATCCAACGACTCAGCCATGGAATAATTGTAGTTCAACCAAGCACCATGTTTTAAAAAATAAATTTGACATAGGTTAAAGTAACAATAACAATACTAATCTAATCTAATAATAGACAAACAGGGTAATTGACCGTACCTCCACTACGCCTCCCATTGGCTAATCAGCATGATATGCAAATTAATTTATGGCAGTTAATTTGCATACGTAAGCTTCAAGCGGTGGAGCGAAGACTGAAGGTGAGCCAGAGCAGCGAAGATGGAGGACGGAAGGCGGCTCCGGCCGGAGCGAAGGCCTGGGTCCCGGGTGCTGGAGGAAAACCGGTGCCGACAGCCAGGAGAAGGGAAGGCCTATTGCATGAATCTCTTCATGCAACAGGCCTCTAGTAATAAGTATAATAACGATGACTATAATAAATTATACATAATCCTACCCCAGTAACCCTAATTTTATTTTGCATATTTAATTTTACAAAATCAAATATACTGCATGTGCATGTTAATTTTACATTTATCTTTTTCCACTTAACATTATCCTAAATATTTTCCTGTGTTTCCACATGGTCTTAACACTTCATTTTTATAATATCTACTCAGTGTTTTTACCTACAATTCACCTAATTTTGTCATCACTAACGCCAACTGGATATCTTATCTATTATTCTAAGACTACACTACTAAGTTGTACAAGTTGATATTTAATAAAGGTAACTATGTCAAACTAGTAATAAGTGGTTGCTCTGGGGGATGGGACAGTGGGTGGTTTTTCTTCTTATTGTTTTTGTACTTCCTAAGTTTTCTATAATGAACATGTACCTTCTTTATTTTAAGATTCTATTTAGTAATAATAATAATTATCACTTATCAAGTATCTACTATATAGCAGGTACTCTCCTAAATCCTTTATGTAGCATTCAACCTTATAACATTTAATCCTTTTAATATTCCTAAAAAGTAAATACATTTACAGATAAGGAAACTGAGGCACAGAATAATTATGATACTTGTACAAAGTTACAGATTTAATAAGTAGAAGAGCAAGGATTTTAACTCAGGAAGTCTAACTACATAGTCTACACTCTCACCCTATATGCTATACTTAAAAAAATACAGTATATTTTCTAAATATATTTAAACTGTAACCATTTTAAAATAGCCCACTGACTGACTTCATGTTTCAATGAAACTGCATTATGTTTTTGATATTTTGAAATCACTATATGCCCAATTTAGCATCACCACCACCACCATCATCACTATCAACTCTAACATCATCATCATTCAAAAACCTTTATTAAGGTTTTAGTGTATGCAGAACACTGTACTAGGCACTTGGGGAAATACAAAGTATATGAAAACATGTTCTTTACTCTTTAGAATACCAGAGCTAGTCTGAGAACAGCTAACTGAGAATTTACATCAATATCCGGAAATTATAGGCAAAAAATAAAAACTTCCTCTACCTGAAATGCAATGGTAATTGGAGATAATGCATAATGGAGGGCTTTTATTTATTTAGGACAATAGCTTCAGATCCCCTTTCCAGCTTACATATATAGACATAAAGTTTTACAAAGGGAAAAAATGAAGATTAAAGGCAGCTGTGTATATTACACTATTCCTTTATGATATTTTCAGCCTGGATCATATAATCTCCTAGTTCTTATGTCAAATTAAAAATAACTATTTTTGCATGTAATATATAATTGTATGGCAGAAATTTATGAAATAAGATTCAGACCTGTTATCTTCCAAAATATTCTGAACACCATTAGTAAAAGGAAGTTTCTAGTTCTAATATATAAAGCAGATTACAAGTCTAAAATTAAGTAATGGCTCTGCAAATTTCTTCAAATTAATGTACTAAGTTCATATAGCCCATCTTACATTGTGAAACCTACCGGATTTATTTAGTATACCATGGCTAAAAGTACACATGCATTTTAAAGACTAAAAATCTTCTACTTGCACTAATTAAGAATATTTTAAAAGATTTCAAAATATACATTTACCTTCAGATATATACTAAAACCAAACTACTTTAACTGAGGCTTAGACTGTGGCCTTAGGAAGCTATTTTAGCAGATAATATCATCTGTAGGTAGTATATAAATTGAATATGAAATGTTGTACTGAAACACATGGGGCTACTTAATTATGATTTGTGTTATTGAGCACTTTAAATATCTTCATAATATCTTGTTTAGGCTATTAAATTATTTGGCAATCCTTTTTTTCATAGCTACAAAAGTAAATGTCCATGAATAAATGTCCATGAACTTGAAGTCCATGGTGTGCTATCAATGAGAACATCTTCATATCAGAGTAAAATCTTGGCCATATAAAACTGCTTCATCATCTCTCAACTCTGACTTTGTGGGTGTCCTTGACCCTAGTCCTGGTGAAACATACCTAAGTGAGGCCCTTCTTTGGAACAGATTTATTTTCTTTTCATATCCGGTCAGTATTTCTTTAGATTTTTTTCTAACATTTCACTTTTTGCTGTGACTTTAATTTTCATCAACCCATACCGCCAGCTTCTCATTTATAAATTCCATCAAAAATGTCTTTTATGCTTCATAAACATTAAAATATAGTAATGCCTTTAATTTTAGGAGTTTCCTTTCTGTGAAAAAGTGAAAGAATTTTCACATATATTTATTTTATAATAATTTCTAAGATTTAAAAGTCTGAGGAGTATGATTCCTCTTATGGGGATAAAGTTAAAAAATAAAAACAAAAAACTTCAACATTCACAATTACTTCTCAGCTAAAGTCTACACTTTTGCAGTAGGTACTCTAGTCCTTCCATAACCAGACCCCTGATCTGTCTTCCTAATCTTACCTTCCACTCCAACTCAAAGCTTTCTCTTCAGTACTTACGTTCCAGTCATTTTTCCAGGGTCCTCACCTGTAAAATGGGTTAATGATCTTCATTTCTAGTAGTTGCTTTGTTAACTAAGCATGAACCTACCTAGCATGGGAGCCAGCATGTGGTAAATGTTCAGAAAATGGGAGGAGGCATGGAGGTCATAGAGAGTTGGGCCTAAACCTCTGAGAACTGCTCATGGTAACATCATTACTCTCTCTGGGTCTCAGTTTCCTTGTCCATAAAATAGTTATACTATTAGATACGGTCAGCATACAGCACCTGACGCAGACCAGATACACATTATGAATACATAAATGAATGCTACTATTCTTCATGTAAAGCAAGAGAAATTGATGTAGATTTCCAGAGGTTCACTTTTAATCCATGGAGACTAATGCTCCTCTCCAAACCAGAGATATATGCTCTTAGAAGGCAGAGGCAAAACAAGTTCATTGGAATTGCCTTCCAAAATTTATTCCAGAGCTCAGCTCTGCTCAGAATAACCGATCTGAAATCTGGCTGCCTATGAGAGCTGAGTTTGGAAACAATGAAAAGTGAACAGTAAGGTACCTTGGCAAAAGCTGGCTTGGCCAATTACCTGAGACAATAATCAGACACAGATTAATCCATTTGTAAAGTTTACCAGAGCAATTCTTATCTCTAACAGACCCTGGGATACAGACTTGCTACCTTAAGTTGGGAGAACGGAGATGACAAGTCTAAATAAAAGGTACCAATTTGTTTTTGAAATAAACATGAAACATTACATTCACCTATTGTTAAGTTTAGAACCAGGAGCATAAGAGTTTATGTAATAAATACAACAGAGTCTTAAAGTGGAAACTTAAATCCCTCTTAGAGTCCAAAGAGGCAGGCATCTAGTATCAAGAAGCAGAGGAAAGAATAACCAGCAAGTCAACCAAGGAAGGAGTCAGAGGGAAAAAGAAACCATCTCAGGAAGGAGAAAGAGAGATTGAATGAGGGAAACGAAAAAAGAAATGAGCATGGAGCCTCAGAGGAAATAATAAATCCATCTGAGAAAGAAGTGAAGTTCTGATGCTGAAAACTCAGATCCAACAGGGAAAGGAAAGAAAATTAATTTATTGAGTACCCAAGACCCCAAACTGGGCACTTTCACATTTGTAATTATGACTCCTATATTTCAGATGAGGAAAAACAAACAGTGACTCAATGAACTTTACAAAGTGATTAGAAAAGAACAAAGGCATCCAAGTCTCTAACCACATAAGAAAAGAAAAAAGACAGAAAATTAGCTTGCTACCATGATTTCTTTTAACCCTCATTCATGCTTTTTATCTCATCAGCAGTATGTCAGTGAGAAGATTTCTAATCAAATACAGTTGTGGGAGTAAATACTTCAGCTCTCCCACTTGTGGGTAAAGACAAAAATAATTTTTTGTTATTCATCTTTGTACTCTAAAGTAGTGACTCTACATACATCACAAAAGTTAGTTGGATTTAATTAAATAGGTTATACATTACTGATGAATGTTCATATTGAATTTTTTATAGCAGCAAATGAAGATTTAAGGCCTTGGATATGGCTTGTCAATCCAAGTACCCCTGAAAATATCCAACATCCTCTTTGGCCTTTGGCCTCTTGCCATGGGTTGTTGATGCCATCAGGATGAAGAAAGCGAACTGAATTCTTCTTACAAAATAAGAAATGGATGGAGGGGGCCGACCCTCCTGGAGCATTTCCTAATCTAAACCCCATGTCGTACATAGTGCTTGTACCCTTGGTTGTTTTCTTAGGAGACTGTGTCTGGTTCTTCCAAATGAACTGTGTCTTGCTAAGTCTTCTTCCTTCCATGTATCCCTCAGGAAGGTCTTAGAAACTTTAAGGCTCCAATAAATGCTTCATTGATACTAACAGTCTACATAGAGGTAGAAATGCCATCTTTCAGTCTACTTTTAAAAATTAAATTATCACCCTCATTCTTCAAGTGTTATTGAAAGTTAACCTATTTTAAAGTAAAGGAAAGAATTGAGTATATTAGGTTGTTAAAATAGTCTTCAGTCCTTTATATTGTCCTAGTTTAAGCTCTTTTTGTCTCTTGTTTGGACAAGCTTCTTACCTGGTTTCTCTGCCCACAACTTCGTCCCTTCAACTCACCCTTTGCACAGCTGTCAGAATGGTATTTATAAAATACAACTTGGTTTAAATCATTATTCCCCTCAGAAAACTTCAGTGGGTCTTTCTTGCCTGCATAATAAAGTCCCAATGTCAAGACTTTCCAAAGTCCAACACCAGTCTACTTTTCCAACCTCAATACTTTAGCTCTATCCATCCATCCCACATTACAAGCTCAAGTGACCATTAGCTGAATATACCATGCATTTTTAACCCTCACTATTATGTTCATTTCATTTCTTCAACCTAGAAGATTGCCTTTCTCCTCATTTTCATCTACCAAGTCCAACACATTCTTTAAAACCCGAATTAAGTTTACATTTCTACAAAACCACCTCAGAGACCCCCAAGTAGAATTTTTTTATCCCTTCTCTGGGTTCCCATTGTGCTATACACCACTAATAATTACTTATTTTCTACAGATTTCTATAATAGTTAGTTGTATAGTAGTTGTCTTTGCTACTAGTCCAGAAGCTCCTTGAAATCAATCAGGAATTTATTATTCATATTTGTTTCCTTCACAGTTGTGAGCCCAGGACCTTGTACAGTGTAGGAGATTGATAAATAAAGAACAAATGAGAGAAACCAAGATGGCGGCATAGGTAAACACCTGAAATTGCTGCCTCGCACAACCACTTCAAAAATACAACTAAAAGACAAAACAGACATCATCCAGAACCACAGGAAGGCTGGCTGAGTGGAAATTCTACAACTAGAAGGAAAGAGAAAAGCACACTGAGACTGAGGAAGTGCGGAAGTAAAGTGCAGAGGTCCAGAGGTGCGTGTGCGGAAAGGGCTGGCAATGGAGGACAACGGCAACAAAGGACACTGGTGTCTTTTTCAGTCGTGAGGGAGTCTCAAGCTCCCAACAGCTCTGAACTCCAGTGCCCGGTGAGTCTCTGGGGACCCAGACTCATACGGGGAGAAACTGGACTGTCTGGAATCAGGCGGAACTCGAGGGCGGCTTTCTCTCAGAGGTGCTTTCAGCGATTACCAGGACACTGAGACCCTGGGCATCTTAGGGCAGGGCTGAGGATCAGCCATAGCTGTTTGCTCCACCCTGTTGATTCTCTGAGACCCGGCCCCACCCAAGCTGCGAGCAGAGGCTTTTGCATATGAATGGGCTGGCCCTTTGAGATCTAAAATTACCTAACAAACTGCAGCTGGGTCAGAGAGACACAGAACATCCAAAAGAAGGCCCAAGGCCCCACAGCAGCTTGCATTGCTTCACAGCTGGGCCTCATCTGGGCACCTCCAAAAACCAAACAAGGAA
>NW_006286303.1:1451295-1452784 GCF_000327345.1 Myotis davidii | reverse complement strand
AAATGTTGAAGGGTATTTTTTAAGGAGTGGAAGAAGAAGAAGAAGAAGAAGAAGAAGAAGAAGAAGAAGAAGAAGAAGGAGAAGAAGAAGAAGAAGAAGAAGGTAAAGATAAAAATTATCTATCAACAAGTGAATCTAAAAATCAAGTGAATAAAAAATCTGATGAACAGAGTAAACTGGTGAATATAATAGAATCAGGGGCATAGAAAGGGAGTGGACTGACAATTCTCAGGAGGGAAAAGGGTGTGGGGGGTATTGGAAGAGACTGGACAAAAATCGTACACCTATGGATGAGGACTGTGGGGGGGCAGGGTAAGGGTAGAGGGTGGGGTGGGAACTGCGTGGAGGAGAACTATGGGGGGAGGTGGAAAGAGGAACAACTGTAATAATCTGAACAATAAAGATTTATTTTTAAAAAAGAACAAATGAATGAATAAATGTCATAATGTAATCAATGAACCATCCGCAGTTTCTTAATCAATGAACTGAGACATTGAAAGTTTGAATTGCAGCATTTGGCTCAGCCCTTTTAGGACCAAGAAGCAAACAGATGAGCTTAGCTGACAATGCACATTTTGCTCAGAATAAGGTAAAGGTGTCTCCTGGTGACAATGATGGCTCATCTTTATGGCTGGGCTGCTTAACTATTTAATGAAAGCAGGCTGCTTTCATCTCCATTTGCTTCTACCTTGTACTGTGGTTGCCCTTGCCCAATTTTCTCAAGTGCCAGGCACATGAAAGGTGCTTAATAAAGTGGACCTGAAGCGCAGTCATCAGTGACTCTCAAACCAAGAGGTTCTGTACGAAGGGCTCAGGGTTTTCCACAACAGGTCAGGATCCCAGTGCCAGGCACAAACACAGCTGCAACATACTCAGAAAAACTGCTGGATAGAAATGAAGGAGTTACAAAGATGATAAGAGTTATGGCGGTGAGCAGGACAGGTGGGCAGAGATAGTAGAGGCAACAGAGATGCCTCTGCAGTGGCTGATGAGCTGTGGAAACCTCCACTTGCAGGTAGGGTCTGTGCCTGGCTCCTAAACACATACTCTGGTGACTCCCGGAAAGCCAAGGACTTGGATTCCCAGTTTAAGCCAAGCCATCTCATGCTAGAACCAAATGCATTCAAAGTCACGAGGGAAAAGAAACCATCAACAATACAACAAGAAAGCCCACTGCATGGGAGCACATATTTGCCAATGTTATCACTGATAAGGGTTTAATCTCCAACATTTACAGGGAACTCATACAACTTAACAAAAAGAAGATAAACAACCCAAACAAAAAATGGGCAACCAACCTAAATAGATACTTTTCAAAAGAAGCCAAAAGGAAGGCCAAGAGACACATGAAAACATGCTCAGACTCACTCATCATCAAAGAGACGAAAATCAAAAGGACTCTGAGGTACCATCTCACAGATGTCAAAGTGGCTACCATCAACAAATCAATAAAGGGAAAGTGCTGCCAAGGATGGGCCGGGGGGCAAGG
>NW_006286303.1:1449896-1450917 GCF_000327345.1 Myotis davidii | reverse complement strand
GCCGGAGGGTAGGGAAGGCCAGGGGAAGATCAATGGGGGGAAAAAAGGAGACATATGTATTACTATTTGTAATACTTTAAACAATAAAATTAAATTAAAAATAAATAAATAAAATAAAAAATTTCAAAACAAACAAAATAAAGTCATGAGGGAAATTAAGTTCATTTTCAACCACCCACCATATCTTGCTGGTATGAGTTTTGGTGAGCAAAAAGAGGGTTGAGGGGAAGGCTGGAGAAA
Organism: Myotis davidii; assembly: GCF_000327345.1. NCBI lineage: Eukaryota > Metazoa > Chordata > Mammalia > Chiroptera > Vespertilionidae > Myotis > Myotis davidii. The sequence continues at coordinate 1,450,677 of NW_006286303.1, read as the reverse complement.
TGGAATGCCTTTATTTTCCATACTGTATCAACATATCGTGATGCTTTTAGTAGTATTTATTTTAGCAATCTTAAAATCAGTGTGACATAAGAGAGATTTCTAACAGGGCAGTGCCAAGTGAAATCACTATCATACTAAGATCTAGATGGGCAGATGAGGTGATTCCCAACCATATGGCACTCTGTATACAAGAAGCTTACTTAGTCCTGCTGCCCAGGTAACCTATTGTGAATGTGAAAGGGTAAGGGTAACTTCTGTTTTAGATTGTAGAATTTTGACTATAAGTAATTAAGATCACACGAAACAAATACCCTGTGAAACAGCCCCATGGCTCCCTGCTCCCTCAAAGCAAGCCTGGAAAAGAGATCTTCATGAAGCAGCAGAAAGGAAGACGCGTAACAGAGCTAATGATCAAAGTGTCGGCTGCCTGTTTGGGGAAGGTCTCCAGGCCGTGTTTACCAACTCCTGCCTCTCTTCCTCCTAGACACAGAAGGAAAACAAAGTGGAATCCAGACATGCATTTCAGAATACCCCATGCAAATTTCAGGACGAAAATCAGAGAGTCAGAGCTGCAGCATAAATAAGTCACTAGGTTAAGAGGGATGCTGACAGGAAGTGCAGGAAAGGCCAGGGGCGAGATCTGCGATGGAAGGGAGAAAAAAAAATCAGCCTCTTAAATATTTTGACTGGTTTTTTTCCTCCAAACCTTTCAGAGCTATAATTATATATTTAGATGAGTGCTCTCCTTCTCATTAAGGAAGACAAGTCATCTATAAAAATA
>NW_006286303.1:1432738-1449796 GCF_000327345.1 Myotis davidii | reverse complement strand
GTAGGTTCTCTAAGATTTATATGTAATACGTGTTTGATGCACAGAGAGGGAGAGACTTTCCTGGCTGGAGGAGTGGAGATGACTTCATTGAGGGGGTGAGGGTGGGGGCATATGGACTGTGTCTTCAAGGATTTTGACAAGCAGAGATGAAAGTGAAGGGCACTCAAGGAAAACAAAGCAATGTGAAAGAAAAGTATAGAGGCAGTTCAGTTTGGTTAATGGATGTGATTCATGAATTCTAAGAGTCATGCAAAATTGGAATGGAAGGGAAGCTGAGACCAACTCAGGAAAGGCCTTGAGCTCAGTCTGACTGGAGTGCAAAAGCTCAGTCTATACTCGGTAAGCAATGTGGAGTCATTGAAGGTTTGTGAGCAGTAATGTGATTCCAAGTAAGGGGTCTGTTGTTGTTGTTGTTGTTTGGATTGGTTGATTGTTTATTTTCCAGGTGAGAAGAAGGCAGGGGATAGATTAAAGCAGGGAAGAGACTAGGAAGAAAGACTATTTGGGAAAGTATTGCAATAATTTGGAGAAAGAGGATGATGATTTGAACTAGTGAAACAGAGACATCTGATGATGCTACTTTATCTTGCACTGTGATGATCCAGACATTGATGATCTGGAATAAGCAAAAAGTCCTTTAAAAGTGATTAAATCAAGCAGAAATGTCAGTATGAGCACTTCAAGTAGGTATGGCAATGGGGCCCAAAATGTGTTTGCAGTTTCACGGGATTAAATGGTAAAGTCCACAGTGATTGGTTTTCTAAGAGATTGAGATGGCTATTAATGGAAGGGCCAAGTACCCACTTCCTGCAGGGAAAACAGTGTTTCCGTTCCACAGGCTTGGAGCAGCATCTTCAAATATAAAATATAATAAATGTATTTTTAAATAACTAAATAAAGAAATGTTCTAGAATTCACAAAAGGAAAAATATAATGACCTGTAATACTTATTAAAAATATAAACCTCACTAACAAAGAAAAATAAAAAGATATTTTTTACCTATTCATTTTTCAAATATTTTTAAAACTTTTACTAGCCAGGTTAATGAGAGCACAGTCATATCCAATATGTAAAAAAATCTTAAAATTGGCCCTGGCAAAGTGGCTTGGTTGGAGCATTGTCCCATACACCAAAAAGGTTGTGAGTTCAATTCCTGGTCAGGGCACATACCTACATGTTTGATCCCCAGTCAGGGTACATATGGGAGTCAACCAATTGCTGTTTCTCTCTCACATCAATCTCTCTCTCTCTCTCTCTATCTCTCTCTCTCTGTCTCTCTCTCTCTAAAAATCAATAAAAACATATCCTCAGATGAAGATTTTTTAAAAATCTTAAAATTTTTCATACTCTTTGGGTAAAAAATTTCATTTCTAGGAAATAATGCTAAGGAAATAACCATTGATATATGAAAATATTGAGTTTGTTTATATTACTGAGAATTGGAAGTAGCCCAAAAGTCCATAATTGGGGATTTCTTAATTAACTTTTGATTCATCCATAACATGAAATACTATGTAGCCATTTAAAAGTATGTTGCAAAGCATTATGTAATGACTTGGAAATTGGCTCATTACATATTAATTGAAAAATTAGTGAGCAAAACAATATATGAAATACATATCATTTTTAAAAACTATATGACACATAATTAAAAAACTGTATACTATAAACAAATAATTAACCATTCTTATCTTTGAATGGTAATGTAATTAATGATAGTTTTTAAAAAGATTTTTAAAAGTTTCTATAATAGGCATTTACTAACATAATAAGAAAAGGAAATATTTTTTAAAAGAACTGGGTTAAGGAGTCTATAACTGTTGTAACAAATAATTTGTTGAGCACCTACTATGGACCAGGGACTGATGTAGGTGGTGGGAAAGCAGTAAATATCCCTGCTGTCATGAGACTTCAAATTTAGATTTCATTTTTATTATTCAGTCAGTGGGACAATAAGTACCTTTTTATCAAGATTCCTTCAGTTGTGAATAACAACATCCAGTTCAAATTTGTTTAAAAAAAAAATTAAGAGTTCATGAAACCAAAGTCCATGATTAGCCAACTTCACACTTAGCTAGATTATTTGGAATCTTCAGGACTCGATAACTCATGAAATTGCAGCATACTTTTCTTCGTGATTGCTCCATTATCAGTCAGGCTCTCCTGATAGTATCAAGATGGTTGTCAACAACTCCAGACTTATATCCAACGTCCTTAACAATCCTAGTAAAAATACAGATACTGTCTCTCCAATAGTTTTTTTTTAAAAAAAGGATTAAGTCCAGTTGGTTCTGCCAGAATCATGTACCCATCCCCAAACCACTCACCATGGCCAAAGGAACATCATGTTCTGACAGGCCTATCCTAGATCATACGGGCTCCTTGAATATGAACTAAAAGTGGAGAAGAGATTCTCCCCAAGGAAAAAATCATAAGGCTGTTACAAAAAAACACACAACAAAACACAAAGAATAGATGCTGGGATTGCAAAACAACTGAGATGTCCACATTAGCCTTATGGCAGAAGCACAGAGGCAGTATGAACACGTTGGAGTGCTGGCTTCAAAGCATGACACTGCATCCAAAAACCAAGCTGCAATTTGACACTATATTTAATATAAGCAGATGATGTGACTATCACCTGACAAATTTACTTTTAGACTCATATCAATCTAAGTGCATATGTATCTTGAAAACATACTTATATGTGTATTTTGTCACAGGAATTCTGATCTTATACATATTATAGGTGAACAGAGAATCAACCGTGTTAGAAATCTGCTCACTCACTTGGTAGATGGTGTGAGGAGGGGACCAGTTGTGCCACTAACTTAGCAGCAAGACCACGGGTAGGACCCTGACTTCTCTTTCCCCCGAGTGTTTCTGCTACACCTTGAAGACTCTTACCCCATAGAATTCCAGACTGTTAAGATTTTGCTGTGAACAAAGCACACTTAAAACTTTATAGATCAGCTCATAAACATCTCAGCGTTGCTCTGGCTAAAGATTAAACAGTGCGTATCCATAGGAATAACAAGCTAGTTAGCAACATATGATCCCCCTTTATCCTCAAGGCTCCCTTTAAGTTCTTCCTTTAAAAATTATTTTTCATAAGTATTTTAACATTTAAAAGCTCACACTTAAGTAAGAAACCAGGCTTGCCAAGTCTACTGACAGTAGAACATCTGTCATTGTACACCTAATCCCATCCTCTGCTCACCTCATCTCTCCACAACTGGGAACGAGACTAATGTTCAATTCTAGGACTTGATTACATTGAGAGCACTGGGTTTGGGGGATAAGATCAAGATCTAATGACTAGGATTAGGGTGCAAGGTCAGAACTGGTACAATAGAAAGTCTGATTTGATTCTGAGTGAATGAGTCTAAGTCACTACCCTTAATAGCTTCCTTTCCACCTGTGCACTTGGTCAAAGACCCTATAGGCAGCTGTGTTACAATTCCACAGCTCAGGGACTTCCTTCAAGTTCCACCTCCCATTCTTTACTTTGAACCTTATTGTTTTGGTCTGGTTTCCCTAATTCCTTCCTGTTTCCTTGAATCTGGATTTTCCCTCTTTGCCTATTCCCTTTGGGTTGATAACTGGTTTCTTGGCTTATTTCATTTCATCTTGGACCTTTAACAATAAGCTCTGTGGCCCTAGACAGTCCTTCTTACCCTTCCCTATACCTAGCCACATGATTCCACCTGGCTGGGTGCAGCCTGGGTCCAGTGGCCTGGCTCCTTGCTTGTCTCGGAGGAGAGGCTGGACACTGAGTTCTCCTGAATGGAGTTCCTGGAATCCCTCAGTCTAGTCCAAGATGAGGCTGGGTCGGGGGGCTCAGTCACAAGTATTAATTGAGCACTTGCTCTATGCCAGGTACTGCTTCAGGTGCTGGGGATATAGCAGGAAATTAAATGAGGCCTCTGATCTCATGGAACTTATATTCTAGAGAGAGGGTGGGAAGGACACATATATAAACAATTAGACAAAATATTAATAATTCCAAGTCAGGTTAAGATTATGCTATAATGCAAATAACACTGAGGTGATTAGGAAACATCTTGAGGGGAAATATGAGTGAGTAAAAGGAACTGGCCTCAGGAAATTTGGAGAAGGAAAGGGAGAAACAGGTATATGAAGGCAGGAATGAGCTTGGCATCTTCCAAGGGTGGAAAAAAGACCAGCAGGGCTGGAGCCCAGAGAATCAACAAAGAAATAGTTTGCTTTCAACATGAAAGGGGGCTGAAAATTTCAGTTTAACAATGTGCCAATTTTTCTTTTCAATTCAACCAGAATCGTGACATAAATATGGTGCAGACTTGTATTTGTTTGTGTGGGCACAAATCTTATTGGCAGTTCTGATAAATAAATGGAGAACCAGTTGGGGTCTCCTTGACGCCTATCAGAACTGTGAACACGGCCTCTGATAACATTGTTTTGTCACTTTTCACTCCCACCAGCCATGAAGACAGATAAATGGCTTCCTGACAAATGGCCCTGTTTTCCAGGGCCCGGGGCTCTGAAGGAAGGAGACGTGAGCCTTGGAACATTCTGGGGGTGAGCTCCTGGGAGGGTTCATGGCCATGAGCTCTCTGAGTCAGCTTCAGAAGGTGCCGCTGCATTATTTCTTCTGAACAATTAGATTTTGCTTGCAGCTCATTAAAATTTCAAAAGGCTTAGGAAATAGATTCCAGACTAACTATGTGCCATTGCGATTTGCAGCAGAAAGTACCTGATCGTAGAAATAACGGGGATATAAAGTGAAAGATGCCTTATGTTTTGCCTGTGTCTAGCCACGGTGCCCTGGAAAAGACAACGATGTGTCCTTTCTGGGGGCGGATTCTCATGCCAGTAGAAGTCTTTCCAGGGGTAACAGTTATAGAGGGTTAAATAGTGTCCCCCCAAATTTCAGGCCCACCCAGAACTTCAGAATGTGACCTTACTTGTAAATCAAGTCTCTGCAAATGTAATTAATTAAGATGAATCAGGATGGGCCCTTGAGATTCAGACACACAGACACAGGGAAGAAGACGGTCACATAAAGTTAGGGGCAGATTTAGAAATGCAACTATAAGCCAAGAAATAGCAAGGATTGCTGGGAACCACCAGAAAGCAGCAGAGACAAGGAAGAATTCTTCCCCGGTCTTCAGAGGGAATGTGGCCCTGCCAGCACCTAGAGTTCAGACGTCTGGCCTCCAGAACTGAGAGAGAATACCTTTCCACTGTTTAAAGCCACCCTGTCTGTGGTTCTTGTTTATCGAAGTACCTGGGAACTAATACAACAGCCATGGTGCCTTCTCCCTGCGCCAGAAGAGAGAGGGAAACTACCAGGTGATAGGAACCACCTGTATCTACAGTAGCCAAATAGAACATTGAGCAGTTACTTGATGAATTTGACCACCAACAATTTGGGCATAGGGACTTGAATTAAAAGTTGGAGCTTTGGAATCAGAAAGTCTTAACTCTGTCATTTATCTGTCATTTACTAAGTTCCAAACCTCAGTTTTTTATAGATAAAATGGGGACTTACCTCATAAAGTGGCTGTGAGATTTAAGAAGGGAAACCTCTGTAAGAGCTTAGTATGTGCCTTTCCCACAGGAAGCCCCCAGGAAAGTGTAGCTGCCGTGATCATTATTGTATCATCATCACCATCACGCTTCATTGTCAGAAATGCCCCCTGTCCCAGGAGGAAGGAAGGAGTGGTTATACTCAAGTGGGTTTTAGCATCTCTTCCTCTTCGGTCCTGTGTTCAGCTACTACTCAGCAGGACCAGTCTAGAAACTGAAAACACTACCTGTTCACCAATTCTGCATGAGAGACAGCCTTGCCATCTTCACAGTGAGTTCAAACCCTTCAAAAAACTATTTTTAAATAAATTCTTGACTGTCCCAAGATCAAAATATTTCCCCCCCCCCAAAAAAAAATGGGTCCTAAGGACCATCTAGTATTTTCAATGACAGTATTGGGAGCTCATCATGTGCCAGGCACTTCTCAAATGTTATTTTTCTTGGACCTTCCAACTCTGCAAACTAGGCTATACTAACCTTGTCTTACAGATGAGGACGCTGAGACCCAGAGAAGCTTCTAACTGAGGGTTGCAGACTGAGTCAAAATTAACAGAGGCTATAAAAGCAGAGCTGAGGAAGGGAGTGGGGGAAGCAGGGATGTTGTTGTACATACATACAGGTGACCTTTGAACCACACAGGTGTGAATTTATACATGGGTCCCCTTGTACGTGGATTTTTTTTTTCAATAAGTACCTGTACTATTTTCCATCATGGTTGGGAATCCACGGATGCGGGGGACCAATTGTATGCATTGATCTACATCATGTTATATAGATGACTTGAGCATCTGTGAATTTTGGTATTCACAGGGTTAGGGGACATCCTGGAACCAATCCCCCGAAGATACTGAGGGACAACTTAAGTTGGGGTGGGGGAAGTCATGTTATATGTGGATCTTCAATTGTTAAGGGTCTGAGCCCCTAGTCCCCAAGTTGTTCAAGGGTCAGTTGTACTCAAAAAGGTAGAATGAAACTCTGACTGGAGAGGCAGAGCTGGGCATCAGGAGGCCTGCCAGGGTTCTAGTCCGGGCTCCACCATCACCCAACTGAGAGAAATGCGGTTTCTCTCTGGGCTTTAGTCTCCCTACCTGTGAAGCAAGGACTACGTGAACTGTAACAGTGCTGTCAACTGTTAATCAAAATCCATTAACATTTTATGATATGTGGTATCACTTTAGTCTTTTTAAGCAATGTGATATAGGAAAAAAGATTAAAGATGCTGAGGTTGAGACTTTTCAAGTGATCCCACTTGTAGGAATATAATACAATATACTATTGTAATTTTAGTTTTCATAACACTGATCTTACTGGAGCTAGCTTATATCAAAACAAAAGCTGGGGCATTTTTCACTAAAACAATATTTTTTCCTTTTTATATAGGAAAGTCTGAGTAATAACAAAAAAATAAAAATAATAATGCTTCACATTTAAGTGGTCTTTGATTTGAGGCCTTCCTGTATGGTGTTTTTGTAAGCCATATGTGTTATTATTTGTGGGCCAGGGCGTGAGGGTAGGTCACATTAAAGTACGAGGATGTCTAGGCCATATTATGGGAGTGCTTCAAAGTAACACAATGACATTTAATAACAAACTCAGCTTTTTGTTTCAATTGTACCTTATATCCTGGAAGTACTGCACCTTTGGTTTTAAATGACGTTTCATCACCCTGTGTGTTTTGCAGGTAGAAAAACGGAATCAAGGCAGATAAAGAAGAATCTAGATGTTTGTGATGTTCATTAGTAATAGTAGTAGTAGCAAGCACGTATAGGTATCTGCTGTGGGCAACATTCTAAGTGCCTTCCTAGTGTTAACGCCTGTAAACTTTACCACCCTTTGAGGTACGTTGTGACTTCTGTGTTTTACAGATGAGGAGACTAAGGCAGAGAGAAGGGAGTAACCTGGTTCAAGAGCTGCTTGCTAGTCACTCATAAAGCTGGGACTCAGCCCCAGAGCACGCAATGGTCACCTCCACCCTCATGTGGGGAAACTGAGGCTTATCAAAGCAGCAATTCAAACACTTGCAAATAATTCCCCTTCACTCACAACACCACCAGCTTGCCCACTTCAGAAGGAAATAAATAGCATTCTATCAATATCATTGACTGGCTCCACCAACTTGTATCAGTTTTTTGTATCTAATATTAAATAATTTGGTGGTCAGATATCTGATCCTCACATCTTTGCCAGAAAGAGTAACGGGTCTTTTATTTTTTAGATTACATTTCCTATCAAATATTTCATCTCCTTCCCCAATATATAATCCAAACACTTCCAAATCCCCATTAGTATTTTCATTGTATATTCATGCATTTAATAAAAAAGAAACACCTAAAAAAAAACCTTCAGTATTGGAACAAATCCATTCTGAACCATGTGTTGCTATTTTGTATTCCTTGGAATTACTCTAGGTCACGTTAGTTAAAATTGCTATCATCAGTAAAACATTTTAACTCCCTTGACTCAGAAGCTCACTGGTCAAACTTGAGTGTGAGTGAGTTGTTTTACCAGACTTTACCTCACTCCTACGATGTCACCTCTAGCTCAGGGGAAACAGACTTCATTTCTCCCCCAGAGGAAGATGGAACGAACTTCGAAGCTGATGTAACTGCAACTAAGGAGCAGCAATAATGGCCGCTCTATACTTACTCTTCACGAAACTCGCAAGAACACAGAGTTTAGTAGCAAAGCAAGCTTCTGGATTATTTATTTTTTTAAAATTTATTTGATCACTTATTTCTTTATTCTATGCCTTGCTCCAGATAAAGAAGAATCCAGATATTTGTGATAGATTCAAAGTCGATACTTTTTTTTTTAAGATATGCTGCTTAAGAATTTTATCTTCTAAGTGACAGATTTATTCATAGCTACAGTCAGTTCTTTCCTCATATTTCTAACTTTCCTCCGTTCTTGTGTCAGGTTAAGATCTTAGATCCAAAAATCTATGAATGTTCCTCCTGACAGAATCCCCCTTGTACTCGCCACCCCCACCAATTTCCTAGGGATAGCTTTAAAGGAGTTCAGAAATTAAATTTAGAACTATCAGGCATGAGCACACAAAAAAAACAAAAAGGGGGTTATTTAGTGTAAAAATTGGCTTGATCTCTTATGCATTTGCTTCTTATTATTAAGGAATCCATGAGGTCCACCTTCTGCCTATCTGCCAAAAAGGGCTGACATCAGTTTGAGGCATTCAAAGTTATCGAGGGGTATGAGGGGAGGAGGGGCGCAGGGGTGGGGGTAGACATGCAGACTTGTCCTAAGCATTCTTTCCAAAGGAAACCAGGCTAAAAGGCTGATAAACCCCAATCGCTTTTCACAGCTTGCCTTCAGAGCCCCTTAATGCAACTCCCTCATTTGTTCATCAGCACTTTATGAGAAAATAAACAAAAACATGGCCTGTTTCCTCATTGTCAGCACATCAGGACACTTCCTGCTCCAAGAGGCCACCATCCCACCCTACGAGTCAGGGGTCCACTCTCTGGTTTGCCTTGACTTTTTAACAGCTTAGTTTGTGGGATGAATTGCAAGGCTAATCAAATCCGAAACCCCCTCTGGGTAGGTGAGACATCCTGGACTCCAGCGCAGGAGGCTCCTCTAGAGGGACCAGTGAGTGAGCTGCACTGAAACCGTGGAGGTTGCTTCCTTGTCCTCCATTCTTCTTCTTTAAAAAAAATGTATTTTTTATTGTTGATAGTATTACAGGTATCTCCCATTTCCCCTAACCCCTCTTCCTCTCAACCCGTACCCACCCACCCCCAGGTCTTCACTGCCCTACTCCTCCATTCTTCTTTAACTTCAAGAAAAAATACACGGAGGAAAAGGAGAAACACTTAAAATAATCAACTTGTCACCAAATCACCAATTCTACTGGGTTCCACAAATTCTATAACTGTTGTAAAATTTTCAAATCAATTCCTGGAGCCTGACTTCTGGTCACAGCGTAATCCCAGCAGGTGCCCTCACTGAGAACTTAGACAAATTCCTTAAACACTATGATTACGATGAGAAAGTGAGGAAAGAGCAGAGGCCGCTGCCATTGGGCTTCAGAAATGTTTACTGTGAAGTATCAGATGCCATTCGTGGATTCCAACATCTCTTACACTGTGCAGATTACGGGCATAATCTAAAGGTGACGGTTTTTAAAAAGAAAAAAAGAAGAAGAGAATACATAGTGGAAACTCACTAACGTATTTGCTAAGGAGTGGAATTCAGTGTAAGTTGTGTCTTTCTTAGAACCAAGGCAATCGGTGCTTTATCGTCACAAAACCAAGGCCTCGTTTACAAACAAAGCAAACTCCCAGCATGAGCCTGGAACATACTTTGGAACCAAAATCCTAGGGAATAAGTGGCTGTTGCCACTGACTGTGATCATGTGATCTTGGACAAGGCACTTAGCCTCCCAGTGTTCTCACCTAAACAAAATGAGTTGGAGGAAAGGGTATCAAAGATTTCTGCGAGTCCCATTTCACCCTAGCATTCTATAATTCTACTTAATGCCATGAACTGTCTGAAGTAGAATAAAACCAGAGAATGAGAGAATAGTGTCCAAACTGTCACCATCTAGGTTAACAGGTAGCACTGTATCATTTGGACTTCTGAAAATATGCTGTTGTTGAACATTTTTAGTCTAGACTCCCCAACTGGATTAAAAACTCTTTGAAGACAGAGCTCATTCATCACTCTTCTTATTCCTCCTTGGCCCCTGCCCAGCATTTAACACATAGTAGCATCGGAATGTGAGCCTAATTCCAAAAGCAATATACATCCATTCACATGATGACTTCATAGTCATGCCAGGTACTTGTTATCAGTCACAACAATCTAACTCAAAACAGGTGAGAATAGCAAGGCACATGACCCAACAAACATATTGCTAGCCTTTCATTCATTCACACATATCTCATATAATAAAAGCCTAATATGCAAATAGACCAAACAGCAGAACGACTGGTAGAACAACCGGTCGCTATGACATGCACTGACCACCAGGGGGCAGATGCTCAACACAGGAGCTGCCCCAAGCCTGCAGGCCCCAGGCCAGCCAAGGCAGATGCCAGTGGGGGGGCCCACCGATCACCCTGCCAGTCACCCCGCAGATCGGCCCTGATCGCCAGCCAGGCCTAGGGACCCTACCCATGCATGAATTTTGTGCACTGGGACGCTAGTATATTTAATAACTATGATGTACCAGCCCTGGTGTTAGGTTAGGGATGCCCTCCATCACCATCACAACCCTTAAGGTTCTCACACAGGCAATGTATAAGTCACCAATGTGTATCGATGAAGCATAACTAAAAACTGAGCTGTGTCCACAACGCGTTTTCTCCCAAACCATGCCTCCCGTTGCAGATGAAGGAGCCGACCTTCACCCTTGGAGTTTTATTAGTACTCATCATGTCAACAGGTGTGATGTTACTAAGTTTAAAGAAAACACATATGCATTTCAGGGATCTGTACAGATCTAAAACCTAGTGTTAATCAGCAATATTTCGGCCCTTCTTAAAGCAGAAATATACTGTAGACTGGTGACTTCTTTTCCTAGAAGCCTTCTGAACTTGACATTTCCTCCTGCTGTGTTTCTGGTCCTACAGACTTCAGCAAAATACTCTGTGGTCTATAGATTGTTTGTAAACCCACTGACAGGTATCCAATACAGACCAAACGAGGACATTTTTTTCTCCCCTATCGTGCCCTCAGATGATGCTGTGAAAAGTAAAAGTTCATCAGATGCTGTGAATTCTTAAGACTGAAAGGCCCTTTGCGACTTATCACTCTGACAGCTTATCAGCCACGGAGTGACTTTCCTCCATTTAAATAGCAGCCTGGTTCCCTCCTATGGCTCCATCCCAGTTGCTAAGGTTCTCTAAATGCTAATCAGGAGATAGAAAACACTCTGTGATCTTGTAAAGTGATCACCCGGCAATTCGGTAAAAACAGAGTGTAAACATCATGCCTGGATACCTGCATTTGTTGATCGAGGATCAATGCAGAAATGACCACCACAGAGGTTGTGTCTGCCATCACAAAGAGAAATAGAATATTCAAACATTTTTCAGATAACAATATTGATAATAATAAAAATCAACACATTTATATCAATGGTTATTTGTGGCGAGAAAGGACAGGGGATTGAAGTTATAAAGCTCACAGATCTAAGGCTTATATAGCGAGACATAACCTGGTTCTGGTAAAAATATTTGAGATAGGAATATGTAAACATTTCCAAACAATGTGAATAATGGCATCTGGGTGCTTAGTGAACAAGAGAATCAACGATGCCATGTCTGACAGTTGCTGTGGTTTTGTGGATAGAAAATCAACTTAGAATTGAGAGGTCTTTGTTTGATTCAATCAGCATTTACAGTCTTCCCGGCTTCACCACAAATTCAGTGAGTGAACATTATAAAGCCATACCTTCTTCCTACAGCTTACTTTTTAGAGTTGTCTGTGAAAGGATCCAGGTTGAGTGCAGTTTTTTTTAAGTTCTGAGTCATCACTCATATTTATACACGTATGTAAGATAATCAACCAACAGATTATTTTACTCAAAAGCCAGTAGAGAATTCTGTATGATGATTTATTAAAAGAAAACCACCCTGCTAGTTTTAGATCTATATAGAGTGTCACAGAATCTCAGTGCTGGAAGCATCCTCAAGTCACAGAACCAAGTGGTATTTGGCAAATATCCATATATATGTAAATTGACCTAAACGGAACAATTAATGTTCAGCATTAATCAAGTGGGGGATCATAAAGGACATGAAGCCCTGCAGAAATCAACAATGAGATTGTTCCCAGAAGGAAACAACAAAGATAAGATGCCGAGCCAGGATTACAAAATCAGAGGTAACCTCAAAACCATCAGAGAAATATATCCTCTTGGGAATGCTGGTAATTTCAGTTCAGCATAACTTCTTTCAGATTTTTATTCATTACTGTCAAGTCTGGTTTTAATATTAATTGTTAAGGGTCAAGTTCAGACCCAGAAAGCACAGGCGTGCAAGTAGATACAACCTGATGTGTTTATCTTTTCAGTGCACACTTTCTGCTGCAGGCGTGTGCCAGATGTAGCAGCAGCTGTAGGAAGTTGTTTATCTACCCTCTTGACCTTTGGTGAAGTGTTAGGAGATGGTAAAAATCATGTTTTTAAATTATAGGCATCTCCTTGCAAACTATCATCTTCTTAGTATGAGTCAAAACACATCAATAAAGGCATTAAGAAGGTCAAGAACTTAGGATTGTGTCCCAATGATATCTGTAAAAACATATTTCTGCAATGATTTAAAATACCACAAAGACTCTCTGCTTATTTCCAAATTCACTTCATCCATTCAACATTCAGTAAATATTTATTGCACTCCCTCTATGTCCAGGGCACAGCTAAAAAGTGCAAGTAAAGTGAATCCTAATATCTGCAACATTGTGTCTTGCCAGAATTTTTACAAATGCCAGTTGTGCTTTGCAAATTTATCCTTTAAGTATTTCAAAATCTATTAATATTCTCAGGATGAGAAATGGTTCAAAATCATGAGGCATACAAACTGGAAAAAAAAATACATTATTTGGGGGGTTCCCAGCCAAAGGTAAAAATGTCAGAGGCAAATGCCCCAACTTTCTTGTAGAGAAGAGAGCTTCAGCCAACTTTAGGGCCACACAGCTTCTGTATTGATGGGCTCACCACTCAGGTCTGTAGGGATTACATTAAATGCAAGTGGGATTGATCTATCAACCTAATCACTCATGAGAAATAATAACAATGTCATTAGCTAAGTTTCCAAAACAACCCAGTTCCTGCTTGAAAGTTAATCCCTCAGAAGCATGCTAAGTCTTACTTTTGTTATGACATTTGGATGAAGTCACAAAGGCTCCCTTGGTCTTTCTCTGTCAGCATCAATGTCCCCTGGGGAAACTAGTGTGGTGATATCAAAAAAAAAACAAAGGGAAACAAGTTACAGTTTCCAAAGAGAAAGATACAAACAATAATTATTTTAAAGAAACCCAGTTAGTTTCTTCTTTTGATCCAGTAAAAAATTAGAAAATATAATATTCCCCCCCCCCAAAGTTAGCTTGCAACCAAAATCAAAATGTATTCTCATACATCTTCAAATCACATTATTGATTTGTCAGCATTCTCTTAGCCTGATAAAATATTTGTAAACTTGAATATTCACATTGAATTGTATTTAGAAATACTTACTATATGTATATAATTCAATTATACAGGCATAAATGAAATCGTTGGCAAAGAACTGACAACTGATACAAAATTTTATTTCACTTTAAGATATATATTTTTTCTTTTTTTTTTTCTTTATTCTTTTTAAAACCACCATGGAAAAGTGTAGCTACAGGGACATCACAAGATACCATGTAAATTTTATTCGTTGCTTTGTGTGTGTGCATATATGCATGTATGTGTATGTCTGCATGTGTGTGCTTTTGGGGAATATAAGAATTGACAGAGATGGCCCTTCTGTGCTTTCAAGGAGTTCTTAATCTAGTAGTTATACTTTAGAGCTGATTTACTTGATATGATTTTCCCTGGAAAGCTTTGCTTATATAGTGAAAGGCCATTTATTCATTATAAAATTATTATATCACATAAAATTTGGAATTTTCATCTTCCACAACTGGCTCTTTTCTTTTCCATTCAGCATATAACCTGAAAGTAGGCCTTAAACTCTTCGAGCTTCAACTTTTCACTATCACATCAACTTCCCTTAGAGGGATGACATGTTTTTCAAAACAATAACTTCCAAACATTCTGTTGCAACAGCAACCTATTTGACTGATTTTTCAGGCATGCAAATTGCATTTACTCAGTCTGAGAGAATGACTGTAAAAGGACTAAAAGAAACATGAAAAAATTCTGAAAATATTTACAGATGCCAGAGAACAAGACAATCATTCAATCATTCAATAAATATGACCTAGATGTCTACTTGTTGCTAGCTGTTGTGACAGAAAATTGTTTCCAAATGTCTTCCTCACTCACTTCAGAACCATGGTGAATTATGATGACCATGTCTTGGCCATGGTCATAGAAAAACAGCCAAAATCTCTCTCCTAAAACATTTTTGGTAGGATTCTTGTAAGAAAGTGTTGATGGGGAAAATTTTGAGTGTTACTGAGGGCAAAAATATGTGTGTTATTGGAATGATATATGGACAATTCATATGGTGTGATAATACATAAATATGGTGTGATTTTAGAACAAAAAGTGAATTGACCCTGTGACAACAGAAGAAGAAATGGATAAACCACACCAAAATTAAAAACATCTGTGCCAAAGACACAATCAACAAAGTGAAAAGGCAAGTCATGGAATGGAATAAAATACTTGCAAATCACATATCTGATATAAGGTTAATAACCAGAATAAAAAAGTCCTGTAACTCAGTAACAACAAAAAAACAACCCAATTTAAAGTGGGCAAAAACTTGAATAGACATTTCTCCAAAAAGGATATACGAATGGACAATAAACACATGAAAAGATGTTCAACATCATTAATCATTAGGAAATATAAATCAAAACCACAAAATCACTGCACACTCATTAGGATGGTTATTATCAAATAAACAGACAATAACAAGTGTTGGCAAAGATATGGAGAAAGTAGAATCTTTGTGCACTGTTGATGGGAATGTAAAGTGTTGCATCTACTATGGAAAATAGTATGGTGGCATCTCAAAATAAAAATAGCAATTCCACGTCTGGGTATATATCCAAAAGTAGTGAGAGCCAGGCCCTAAAGAGACTTTTGTACACCCAAGATTATAACAACATTATTCACAATGGCCAAAAGATGGAAGCAACCAAATGCCCATCAACAGATGAATGGATAAAAAAAATGTGGTATCTACATACAATGGAATATTATTTAGCCTTAAAATGGAAGGAAGTTCTGACATGTCATATAACACTACAGGCCCGGTACACGAAAATCGTGCACTCGGGGGAGAGAGGTCCTTCAGCCCAGCCTGCACCCTCTTGCAGTCCAGGAGCCCTCGGGGGATGTCTTACTGCTGCGAAGGTGGGAGAAGCTCCTGCCACCTGAGCCTGGCTTCTGACTGAGCGATGCTCCCCCTGTGGGAGCGCACTGACCACCAGGGGGCAGCTCCTGCATTGAGGGGCTTCCCCCTAGTGGTCAGTGCACATCATAGCGACTGGTCGACCAGTCAACTGTCTGCCTCTTGGTGGTCCGTGCATGTCATAGTGGGCATTTGAGTGGCCTTAGCTATCATTAGCATATTACGCTTTGATTGGTTGAACGGATGACTGGACGGCTGGACACTTAGCATATTAGGCTTTTATTATATAGGATGGATGAACCTTGAGGACATTATGTTAAGTGAAATAAGCCAAATAGTGGATGATTCCACTTATATGAGGTATCTAGAATAATTAAATGCATAAAGACAGAAAGTAGAATGGTGATTTCTAGAAGCTAGGCAGGGTGAGGGAAATGAAAAATTGTCTCTTAATGAGTAAAGAGTTTCTGTTTTGAAAGATGAAAAGAGTTCTGGAGATCTTCACAACAATGCGAATATATTTAACTCTACTGAACTGCACACTTAAAAATGGCTAAGATGGTCTATTTGTGTTACATACATTTTACCACAATTATAAATAATAAACATAGGTAAATGGTCCCAATGCAATTGTAGAAAGTTGATTTTTTAAAATTACTGCTCTCAAGGATTTTAAAAGTCTGAACTATTTCAATTGGAGTCAACACACAGAGGGCTATCAACCCAAAAAGAAAATGGGATCCAAAATGTAAGATAAGGTCAGCAAGCATCTCTCCACACAATTGACAGTAAGAAAAATAACACACAACAGAGAGATTACTTGAAGACTTTGGGAACAACAACTAGTAATTGAACTAGTCAGAGCCCACCAGAGAAACAGAGCCAATAGAATATATGTAGAGAGAGTTATTTCAAGGAATTGGTTATATGATTGCAGGACTGGCATGTCAAATCTATAGAGCAGGCTGCAGGCTGAAAATCCCAATAAAAGTTAACGTTGCAATCTTGAATCCAAAGGCTATATAAGCTGAGGCAGGGTCTCTATGTTACTCTCTGGGGGCATCATTTCTCCCTTTTCAGGGGACCTCAGTCTTTGCTTTAATATCCTTCAATTAACTGGATTAGGCCTATCCACAGTACGAAGGACAATCTGCTTTACACAAAGTCTGCTGATATAAAATGGTAATATCATCTAAATAAGAATAATCTCATTTGAATGCTAATGGTAATCTCATCTAAATACCTTCACAGCAGCATCTACAGTAGACTGGTGTTTGACCAAACAACTGGTACCATAGCCTGCCTAAGTTGACACATAAAATCAACCATCTAGTAATAATATAGTTGGGTTTTTTCAAACAAGCACATCTGTATTTGTACAAGTGAATTTTTTTATTAAATCTTTATTGTTCAGATTATTACAGTTGTTCCTCTTTTTTTCCCTCCATTGAG
>NW_006286303.1:1415256-1431263 GCF_000327345.1 Myotis davidii | reverse complement strand
GCTGTCTCTTTGAAGTTCTGGGTCTCTCTGACCCAGCTGCAGTTTGTTAGGTAATTTTCAGATTGCAAAGGGCCAGGCCTTTCATATGCAAAAGCTTCTGGGCACAGCTTGGGTGGGGTGGGGTCTCAGGGGATCAACAGGGTGGAGCAAACAGCTATGGCTGCTCCTCAGTCCTGCCCTAAGGCCCTGCTTCTCAGTGTCCCTATAATCACTGCAAGCACCTCTGAGAGAAAGCTGCCCTCAAGTTCTGACCCATGCCAGACAGTCCAGTTTCTCCCCGTATGAGTCTGGGCCCCCAGAGACTCACCTGGAACTGGAGTTCAGAGCAGTCGGGAGCTTGAGACTCCCTCCGGATTGAAAAAGACAACTGGGTCCTCAGTTTCCAGCCCTTTCCATGTGGGGCATGACCTCAGTTTCCAGCCCTTTCCTCGTGCGCCTCCGTACCTCTGCACTTTACTTCCGCACCTCCTCTGAGTCTCAGTGTGCTTTTCTCTTTCCTTCTAGTTGTAGAATTTCCACTCAGCCAGCCTTCCTGTGGTTCTGGATGATGACGTTTTGTCTTACTTTTAGTTGTATTTTTGAAGTGGTTGTGCGAGGCCGCAATTTCCGGTGTTTACCTATGCCGCCATTTTTGTTTCTGTACAAGTGAATTTTTAATTCCAAGTAGTCCCATTGGGAAGTTATACACTGATTCCACCGATGCTTTCTTTGTTCTGTTTTGGAAAGTCTCTTTTTGTACCAGCCACAGAGCCAGTACCCAAAGGGAAAAAAAAGAAAATAAGTCTCTTTTGCTTATAGTAACTTTTTAAAATAGCCAAAATACTATTAATTATTTATTTAATTAAATTATTAAAATAACTTTGCTGCAAAGACTTTGGAGCTGCTATTTTTAAAATCAAATTTACTATTAAATTTGATTCACTTGTTGATAGATGCATGTTTGTTGTTCATAATTTGTATTTTTACCTTTTTCTTCTTCTTCCTCTTCTTAAAGGATACCTTTCAGCATTGCATATAATACTGGTTTGGTGGTGATGAACTCCTTTAGCTTTTTCTTATCTGTGAAGCTCTTTATCTGACCTTCAATTCTGAATGATAGCTTTGCTGGGTAAAGTAATCTTGGTTGTAGGTTCTTGCAATCCATCACTTTGAATATTTCTTGCCACTCGCTTCTGGCCTGCAAAGTTTCTGTTGAGAAATCAGCTGACAGTCGTATGGGTACGCCCTTGTAGGCAACTGATTGTTTTCCTCTTGCTGCTTTTAAGATTCTCTTTGTCTTTTGCTCTTGGCATTTTAATTATTTTTATTTATTTGCTTATTTACTTATTTACTTATTTATTTATTTATTGGCATTTTAATTATGATGTGTCTTGGTGTGGTCCTCTTTGGATTCCTTTTTTTTTAAAAATATATTTTATTGATTTTTTACAGAGAGGAAGGGAGAGAGATAGAGAGTTAGAAACATCGATGAGAGAGAAACATCGATCAGCTGCCTCCTGCACATCCCCCACCAGGGATTCGCCCGCAACCAAGGTACATGTCCTTGACCGGAATCGAACCCGGGACCCCTCAGTCCACAGGCCGACGCTCTATCCACTGAGCCAAACCGGTTTCGACTGGATTCCTTTTGTTTGGGGTTCTCTGCGCTTCCTGGACTTGTAAGTCTATTTCTTTCACCAGGTAGGGGAATTTTTCTGTCATTATTTCTTCAAATAGGTTTTCAATATCTTGCTCTCTCTATTCTTCTGGCACCCCCATAATTTGGATGTTGGTACACTTGAAGTTGTCCCAGAGGCTTCTTACACTATCTTCATATTTTTGGATTCTTTTTTCTTTCTGCTTTTCCGGTGGGTGTTTTTTGCATCATAGCTACTGGCCAGTCGGCCATTCAGCCGGTAAGTCGGTCACTTAGGCTTTCATATATATATGACAACTTTTGTCTCATAGGAACTAATAATATCTCAAATGTTATTATTCTCAGACTTGAAAGCTCCTTTGTAGTAAGTGCACATAAATACCACTACTTGCCAAAGATGACCTGGTCCCATAAGATAATAACTAGACTCAGATAATGAGCAGCTTTAGTTTATTGATCATCTGTTTTCAAATTTGTTCCTCGGACAGAAAGACGTGCATGGGATGGGGGCGGGGGGAGGAGGAGGTGGGGGTGGGAGAGGACATAGAGGGGATAAATGGTGATGGGAAAAAATAAAGAAAAGACATGCTTGGATTTTCCCACATAGTTTTTGACATCTGTTAGTCATGGGTTATTATTATTACCATTAACAACAATGACATTTTTACCTGAAAGCTTCAATTTCTTTTAGGTACTTTTCCTTCGTTTTGGAGCTTTAGCTAGACATTTAAAATATAAGTTATATTCATATTTCCTTCTATTCATCCACCAATTTTACTACTGCCAGATTATACTGGAAACTTCGGAGAATTAGGAACAAGAGACATGGAGGAAGGAAGAAGAAAATGGCTTAAAACTAGGAAAAACCATAGAAATATAAAGAAAATAGGAAACCAGTATATTCTATAATCGCCTAGAAGTAGGATGGGAATAAAGCAGGAGATGGCAGTGGAAGCTTCGCAGGCAGAACTGCTAACTCTCATCTTGACCACTGAGTATTAGAAAATGAAAGATGGTCATAGATAAGCCAAGCTTTTTTTCTATACATTTCACAGATTGACAGTTTCAGATTTCACAACGCTAGACCAGACTGAGCCAGTCTCTAGACAACTGGGTGGGAAGACTTCCTTCCAAATTTCAAAGAAAAACAAAGGAAATCTCATTATGTTCAGTCTTTAAGCTCTTGGGTAAAATTGTTGCTCAAACATGCTTATTCCTGATAAGGAAATCAGTTTGATTAGAAGTGCACTAAGACCACAAGCGCTTTTCTCCTAAAGCTAGTGAGTAGTCACTCTTCAGTGAGTAATGATTTTTCCACGCTAATCAACAAAGCTTAATTACAGCAACTAACTCAAATATACCCCTTTTATTAAATTAGCTATTAATTCCAAAATTCATTATTAAAAAACTAGAGTTTTAAATTATTTTATTGGAAATATATAATTTTCTACCATCACAGGTCACCAAGAATTTAAAAATTCTGATCACCTTTGACCAAATACAACAGAATTATAAGAATACCAACCATAGATCATTTTTTATGAAATCAGAGTCAGGACTCAGCTTTTATTCCAAGTCACAACCCATAAAATTCATTTTACCTAGCCTTCTCCCACAGAATTGAAGGCAACTTGCTGGATAAGATGACTGGGTGTTGTCTCCCAGAAATAGGTGGGAAAGAGAGAAGAAGCTAGAACAACAGAGGTTGTTGCCATTTTAAAAACATAAACTCCTGATAGAAGTCAATTTGCTGAGCAGAAGAATCCACAGATGGTTTGAGTAATTGGCACATGTGTATCACTCTTTCATTCCATAATCGAGTATTTATTGTGTGCCTACTGTTAAGCAACTGGGAAAAAACAGTGTGGTACCAATTGCAAGTTTGATTCCTAATAACTGGTCCCTGTCTATGAAAATGGATTATTTCTATTATAAAATAACTCAAATAGGTCATTTTCTCTTTTATAACTCAGATGATTAAATGCACTTTAAGATTTCTGTGATTTAGGTTTCTTTCAGGTACAAATTGAAGACCTAAAACAGATATTTTTGTAGTAAGCCCAAAGAAAAAAATAAGTTAAATGAAATATGATAATATTTCTCCCTATCTACCTCACTCCTATGTGCAGATTCCTAGTAGACACATAGTCCCAACAGTGATAGGTAGGTTAGCTATAACCTACTTTCATTGCTCAGAGAGCTAAAGTTTTAATGTAATTTTGTATTTGAAGCTTGGAATCTAACATATGAGGCAGAGCATCGGTCTTGGACTCAAGGGTTCCAGGTTCGATTCCGGTCAAGGGCACATGCCCCAGTTGTGGGCTTGATCCCTAGTAGGGGACATGCAGGAGGCAGCCAATCAATGATTTTCTCTCATCATTGATGTTTCTATCTCTCGCTCCCTCTCTCTTCCTCTCTGAAATCAATAGAGATATATTTTTAAAAAATAAAATAAAATACAATATGAGTATGGGAGGAGTTAGGATTCATGGTGGTCATGGTGTAACCCAGGCTCCTGCTCATTCTCCCCAGCATTAACATAATCACAGGAGTTGTAAAGCCATAAAAAAATGTTTGCTATTCTGAAGAGCTTAATTTATCCTGCCATTTCAACAAACCCCAGTATATGTTTGGTTCCCTTTGATGGAAACAACCGTCATGCTCTCAGCCACCACAAGTCATTAAGAGGCCACGGAGGACAATTTAAGTGTCAGTTTTCATTTTCATCCCAATGACCCTCATTCTTGTCATATTTATTAAGACATCAATTGCCCGGCTCAGTTCTCTCTGGCCTTCAAGTAAAGAAAAGCAATTCCCTGGAGGAAACTGATGAAAAAGCAAAACTGATAGGACACTTGAAGAAGAAATAGAAGTGGGTGAATATAAGGTTCATATTCCCACAACCCAAAAAATAAACAGGTCGACTCAGAAAATCTGCCTTTCTGTTGAAAATGTGGCAGAAGAGAACAAAGCAGCTCCACCACAATGTTTCCCTTGACTTTCAAGAAAGCTGGGAGGTTGAGATTGGTAGAAAAGAGATAAAAAACAAAAATAAAGAAAAATGTTAATAAAGATTGTGTTCTAGGAGATACATTATTCAATTCCACACAACCACTAATGTCAATAATCATAATCCTAGTTAACTTTTAGTCAGTGCTTAGTAAATGCCAGGTGCCACATGAAGCCCTTTATACAGATCACATATTTAATTCTCACAAAAATCCAATGAGGAATACAGTATTATTATCCCCATTTCATAGATGAGAACACTGAGATACACAGATGTGAAGGAACTTATACGAGGTCAAAAGGCTAACAAGTTCCAGGTTCTAACTCCAAAGCCCCACTAGTCAACTCTGGCCTGGGAGTCCAGCCTCTTCCCAGAGGAATTGTCCCAGTTATCTATTGCTGTGTAACAAAGCACCCCAAAACCTAATGACCTAAAGCTCTAATTTACTTTTCTCTCTCATGGTTCTTTGGCTTGAGTCAGTTCAGTGAGGCAGTTCTTGCTCAGGGTCTCTCAAGTAATTAAATCACATCGATGACAACGGGACCAAAAGTTATCTGAGGGCATGACTGGGATGCTCTGAATGTCCAAGATGGTGCACTCACATGGCTATCAGGTGATGTTAGCTGACAGCCAGGAGCCTGGGTTGGCCTACCAACCAGAACATCAACACATGGCCATCCACGTGACTTGGGCTTCTCATGGCACAACAGCTGGGTTCCAAGAGGGGATATTCTGAGGAAGGATACATCCTAAAAGCAAACATTTCAAAAGACCCAAGCAGGGATGCCAGGGTTCTTATGACCTAGGCTCAGCATTATTTCCACCAAATTCTTTTGGTCAATCGTGAGTCACAGGCACAACCAGATTAAAGTGGAGGAGACTATAAAGGGCATAAATTCCACAAGGTTTTGGGTTGATCTTTAGAGAGGAACTACCATAATCATATCTATAAAGCACAAATCTTGATGCGCCCCTCTTGGGAAGAAGCCAGAGAAGGGAGTCTGGCCCCCACGGGTTTCTGGGAATGGAGAAATTCTTGTAAAAATGTTAAGCAACTTTATTACCAGGAGGCAAATCTGGAAAAAAAAAAATGGCAAGAAAAGCAAATGCCAGTCATAAACAGAAATTTAAATCTAGTCCTCCCCTGTGATTTGTGCAGAAATAACCACTGATTGCACACAAATAATGAATTCCTCAGCATCTTCTCCAAAGCCCTGCCCTAAAGACAGTCCTCAGAGGCCTTATATATTTTGTGTAGTACATGTGACTTCTTTTTTACTCATCCTCCCATTATACAGCCTACTGATTTAGAGGCATTATAGTGTAAGTAGAAAGAGTTTGGGAGTCTTTGGAGTTTAAATTCAGACTCTACCAGTACTCTGAGTCCTCAAGGTAAGACTTAACCTTTCTGGCACTCTGTTTCCTCACCTAAATAACAAGAATAATAATATCTGCATCTACAGCTGAGTGTATGTCTATCTCTCTATATTATTGACATACATAGTGATTATATTTTAATTCTATATTCAAGTGGAATATACATATTCAATTTTCTATATAGCTCATAATACCTACTAGAAAAAAAAATTAAGTCACCTTCATATCTCACGTTATAAAGAAGAAAACCAGAAAAGAATTAAATTATTGCTAAGAACTTCAGCAGATCAGCAACCTCAAAGCTATAGGCCTGAGGGCAGTGGTTCTCAACTTTGGCTGCACATTAGAATCACCTGGGAATCTTTTTAAAATCCTGATTTCTGGGCCTCATCCTCCGGAAATTCTGTTTCTTTGTTACTAATGTTGTGGCCCCACCCTATAACAAAGAGACAATTTTTGGAGGATGAGGCCCAGAAATCAGGATTTTAAAAAGATTCCCAGGTGATTCTAATGTGCAGCCAAGGTTGAGAACCACTGCCCTCGGAGGTCGTCCTTGGTCTGTAATGGGGTCTTTGTCCAGCACGGCCCTGTATCTAGGAATTTATGGTCCTAATAGTTCTATACCTGGGCAGGAAGACCATGTAAGACAGGAATAGGAACAAGAGAAAAAGACAATACACACAGATTATTTTCATTGCATAGTATGTGTCTCAGAGTAGATAAACAATAACACTTGTTGAGTGAATGAATGAATGGGCAGACAGACAGATGGATCAGTTTTAGTTGCAAATCTTTTTCCTCATGTCAATATTAAGAGATGGACTCTCATTCTACCTCAGGAAGTTCCCAGCCATTCCATACTCCTTAAACAGAGGTAGAGCAGAAGACCATCTCTCCCTTTCCTAACAATGTTCTTTCTATCTCAGTTTGTCCTTTCAACCTGTATTTTCCTCTTCCCTCCCACCTGTCATAGAATATCTAAAGGGAGTGATCAACAGCCAAGGAGAAAATTGTGAGCTCTTAGTCTATGAAGGGAAAGCCTCCCTTTCTTCTTCATTTAATTCTGACACTGTGGTCCTACCCTTCAGTTTCTGCATCAAGAGGCAAGACTAGTGTCAATACTTCAGAAGTTCTTCCCCAGTATGCTAGCTGCTCCTGTGTCATAGGAGGTTGAGTAGGGCTTGTCCTGTTGCCCTGGAATACAGTCAAGAGCTGAGAAGAACAAGGGCCTAAATACACCACACTCTAAATGAGTCACAACACAGGGACTTTCTGAAAATTGGCAGATGCAGCCCTACTATCATCACCACCGTTACAATCACCCTACCCCCAAATGCATAAAACATTTGTCAGCATAAGCTAATGAGGAAAAAGAGGAAATAGTTGAATTGAGAGCTCTCAACCTCCTGGGTCCTTGATGAGACATTTTATACAAGATTGGAGTGGTGTGCTTCCCTACTCCTCATGAAGCTAAGAGGTGGACAAGGTTGCAAGATAATCCCATTTAGAGACTCGGGACATCTGAAAAAGAAAAAAAAAAGAGGAAACTGGCACCTCACCTTTGGATAGATACTCACTGAATTGTACAATCTGATGTCTCACACTGGGATTACTATCCAAGTGGAGTGTGGTAAGATGTCTCTTGGGAGAGTGTGACAAGCTTCTCCTAGAGTTTGGAGATATCCATGAATATACAGCCAGGTCTCTGCTGCTCTTCTGGAAATTTATGAAGACAGAATACCTTCTAAGAAGCTCTAGGGAAAAGATGGAAACAACAACCTATTAAAGGATGCACAAGTAAACTCTAGTAGTTCTCATGTCTCTAGCAGTGCCTGCATAGGACATGGAGTCAGAGGGACATGGAGTTAGAAGGAGCAGCAGAATTTGGAGGCCGCCCAAGGGGCTTTCAGGTGAAGATAAATGACTCCCCCATTTACTTGGAGGCTACCTCTTCCTTAGAGAAAGTGTTGGAGTCATAGATCATTGGTGGGGGCAAAAGAAGACACAGCTACCCTCTCTAAAGTGGTCTGCAGCAATAGAGAGGTCAAGAGGAAGATAATATCCCCATAAATCCAACCACACTGTCTACAGACTACCACACAGCAGCAGAAAGATTCAAATGACAGACCCAACCAAAGGAGAACCAGGGATTCCTTTCCACCACTGACTCTGGCCCAGCAATCTAAGATCTTGCTCTTTCATCCCTTCTTCTGATCCCAACTGAGGAAGGTTCCAATGGTTCTCAATTAAGGCAGAATGAGCCCCAGGGGGTGTTTGGAAAAGTGGGAGTGGTGTTGGTTATCATAAAGACTGAGAGGTGCTACGAGAATTTGGGTTGGGGATGAAGGAGAAAAAATAGTTAAATATTCTCAAATGTGCAGAGAAGTTACACCCTAAGAATTATTTCATCCAAAATGACAATGGTACCCTCGCTCCCCAATGGAGAAACGAATGTGTAGATCCAGGAGAGCATGGAGGTATGTTCTCAGGGTAGATTATTTCTCCTCCATCCCCTCACCTCTCGTTTATCACCTTTTATTTCCAAGGTGAAAACTGTGGTTTTGAAGAGATAGGAGATTAGATTTAAATTGAATCTGAGATTAATATTTTGAACTAAAATTTTTATAACTGGAAGAGAGCAGAAAATTGCCAGAGATGTTAAAGAGTAGGAAGTGGAAATTCAGCTGAACACTATAGAAATCAACAATTGGAAAAAAATACAAACATTTCATGTTTACACCCCCACTTAGTTAAAGCTCCACATTTACCTCCCCCACAAGGGGAGTAGGGTCATGGTTTTCAAACAAGCCAAGGAAGGAAGGTCACAGAGATTGTTTCTGTCTGCCTTACTGACCACTGCAGATAAGCAGCTGCTGCTCACCCACTTGGAAACATTACATCCTGCTTCCGCCGAGGGCCCCGGGTGCAGCCAGAGGCTGCCATGGAGGGCTGTGGCAGTTGGCTAGAGAGCTCATCGGAAGCCTCGTGGGGGTGCTGGCCCCTGGGCACAGATGTGACACGCCAGATAAAGAGTTACAATGGGTAAGTAATAATCATGAGGTGGCTTTTCCTTGCTTGATATCAGAGCCCACTGCCAAATGACCCACCAGGGAAAGTGCCCAGGTTACGGCAACCTGGCCTGGGATGAGGACAGCTGGGAGCATCTGCCTCTGATACACATCAGAATTTGCTCTGAGCTCCCACTTCTCCACCAAATTTGGGCTGTCTTGCTCACACAAAATGTACAACTCCTACAATCCCATTTTTCCTTAGGATTCTTCCTACCTCCCTTCCTTTCAGTCTCCTCACCCACATTTAGATAAACAAATAATTGGAAAGTGCCCTTGTTGATTCCACATAAAAAATGCTCCATCTAAGAGGTTTGAAGATGGTGGCTGTAAAAGCCAGTGTGGATTAGGACTCAGTGACACAGAGGCTGCTGGAGACTCAGCTGTTCCTCTTAAAAGGCCAGCACCACAACCTGAACTTACCAGGTCCTGCTTCCTCTGAGCTCCAGCACCAGGGCAAGGCACTGGGGAACACAAACTCAGAGCAGGAGCTCGGGTGGCTTTCTCCCAGATGGAGGTGCTTGCAGGGATCATTGTTCCTATGCTGGGACCTCCTGGGTGGTCGCAGGCCTAACTGGAAGCCATTACTGTTTGCTCTACCCTGGTGATTCCCTAAGACCCCACCTCATCCAATTTACAACCCCACCCAAGCTGTATGCAACAGCTTTTACATGTGAATGGCCTTTCCTTGCTCAGGGTAAAATCTCTCAAATAAGCTACAGCTGGGTCAGCAAGCCCCAAACGTATCAATAAAAGGCCCAAGGCCCCAAGGCCCAGGACCAGCACCAGCTTGCCTTGCTTCACAGCTGAGCCTCCTCTGGGCACTTCCAAATCCTATACAAAGAGGAGAAATCTGCAGATCTCTCTGTAGCTCCTGCTGCGTGGCCCCAGGCAGTGGCTGACTTTGCATCTCCCTGGAGACCCAAGAGTCAGTGTCAGACCATACTAGATTACAATTCTACACATCCATAAGCAACACACTCAAGGGGCAGACTCAATGAGCACCAAAGCCCTACTGAAGCAAGTGCTGCTCATAGGGATGCCTCCTGCACAGCAGCTCTCCCACTGTAGTCACAGCTGGCCCCCACAGCCAATTGGCCTGGGGGTCAATTCCTCCCAGTGACCAACACCAATCAAGTCTCAACTACAACAGCCCACAAATGGGTGCACCTAGAGGTCCCAGCTCAGGTGACTGGGGAGGTTGAGCCACTGGGACCTATAGAACACCTACTACAGAAAGCCACTCTACCAATTCAAGGAGACATAGCAGCTCTTCCCAATACATAAAAACAAACACAGGGAAGCAAACAAAGAAACATGTCACAAATGGAAGAAAGCAAACTACTGGATTATAGCATAGTTATAAGGTTACTCAAGAATTTTCTAGAAACCTCTAAAAAATGGAAAAGGACAAAATTCAACACCCTTTTTTGATAAAAACCCTAAGGAAAGTAGAAATAGAGGGATCATACCTCAACATAATAAAAGCCTTATATGACAAACCTATAGCCAACATCATACTCAATGGGAAAAAACTAAAACCATTTCACCTAAGATCAGGAACAAGATAGGGATACCCACTCTCATCACTCCTGTTCAATATAGCACTGTACTGGAAGTACTAGACATAGCAATTAGACAACAAGAAAAAATAAAAGGCATCCAAATTGGAAAAGAAGAAGTAAAACTGTCATTATTCACAAATGGCATTATATTATACATAGAAAACCCTAAAGACTCCATCAAAAAATTATTAGACTTAATAAATGAATTTGGCAATGTAGCAGGATATAAAATTAACACCCAGAAATCTATGGATTTTTTTATATACTAATAGTGAACTTATAGAAAGAGACATTTTTAAAAATCCCATTTACCATTGCACCAAAAAAATTAAGATACCTAGGAATAAACTTAACTAAGGAGGTAAAAGACCTGTACTTGGAAAACTACAGGATGTTTATAACGGAGATAGAGGAAGACATAAACAAATGGAAGAATATACCGTGTTCATGGATTGGTAGAATCAACATCATTAAAATGTTCATACTACCCAAAGCAATCTACAGATTCAATGCAATCCCCATGAAGATACCAACAGAATATTTCACAAACCTAGAGCAAACTCTCCAAAAATTCATATGGAATAAAAAGGACCCTGAATAGCCCCAGCAATCCTGAGAAAGAAGAACAAAGTAGGAGGGATCTCAATACCAGATATCAAGTTATATTACAAAGCCACTGTTCTCAAAACTGCATAGTACTGGCACAAGAACAGACATATAGACCAATGGAGCAGAAAAGAGAACCTAGAAATTGACCAAAGCCACTATCCTCAATAACTATTTGACAAAAGAGGTAAGAGCATACAATGGAGTCAAGAGAGTCTCTTCAATAAATGGTGTTGGGACAATTGGACAGATACATGCAAAAAAATGAAACTAGACCACCAACTTACACCATACACAAAAATAAACTCAAAATGGATAAAGGACTTAAACATAAGATGGGAGACCATGAAAATATTAGAGGAATCCACACGCAGCAAAATCTCAGACCTATGTCTTAGCAATATCTTTACCAATACAGCTCCTAGGGCAATGGAAACTAAGAAGAAAATAAACAAATGGGACTATATCAAAATAAAAAGCTTCTGCACAGCAAGAGAAACCATCATCAAAACAACAAGGGAGGCCACTGCATGGGAGAACATATTTGCCAATGTTATATCCGATAAGGGTTTAATCTCCAAAATTTATAGGAAACTCATACAACTTAACAAAAGGAAGATAAAAATCCAATCAAAAAAATGGGCAATGGACCTAAATAGATACTTTTTGAAAGAGGACATAAGGAAGGCCAAGAGACATATGAAAACATGCTCAAAGTCACTAATCAGCTGAGAGATGCAAATCAAAATGACGATGAGGTACCATTTCACACCTGTCAGAATGGCTATCATCAACAAATCAACAAACGACAAGTGCTGGAGAGGACGTGGAGAAAAAGGAACCCTTGTGCACTGCTGGTGGGAATGCAGACTGGTGCAGCCACTGTGGAAAACAGTATGGAGTGTCCTCAAAAAATTAAAAATGGGACTTCCACTTGACCCAGTAATCCAATGTCTAGGACTGTATCCCAAGAAATCAGAAACACCAATCAGAAAGGGTATATGTACCCCTATGTTCATAGCAGCACAATTCACCATAGCTAAGATTTAGAAACATCCTAAGTGCCCATCAGCAGATGAGTGGAATAAAAAACTGTGGTACATCCACACAATGGAATACTATGCTGTTATAAAAAAGAAGGAACTCTTACCATTTGCAACAGCATGGATGGACCTGGAGAGCATTATGCTAAGCAAAATAAGTCAGTCGGAGAAAGATAAATATCACATGATCTCACTAATTTGTGGAATATAATGAACATAAACTGGCGAACAAAAATAGAGAGACAGAGAAGCATTGAATAGACCATCAAAACTCAGAGGGAAGGCAGGGGGAGGTGGGGGGAGAAGATATGAGATCAACCAAAGGACTTGTATGCATGCATATGAGCATAACCAATGGACACAGACACTAGTGGGGTGAGGGCATGTGCTGGGGTGGGAGTGGCCAGGGAGAGGTCAAAGGGGGGGAAAAGGAGGCATATGTAATAGTTTAATCAATAAAGAATTTAAAAAGAAAGAAATTACTGCCCAAAATATCAAAGGTAGAATAATTTTGCTTAAAAAAAAACCTTAAAGATTTCTTTTGGATATAGAAAAAAATGGAGAAGTATCAGTCAGAAATTAAGCATAAACTTATTTAAATAAAGAATAATATACAGAGATTCAACCTTCTATTCTTAGAAGTTTCTGAGAATCAAGTCAATGATTTGAAATATGAGGAAGCAAAAAACACCTATCCAGAAGAGCAAAACGGAAAAAGAATCCAAAAATATGAAGACAGTGTAAGGAGCCTCTGGGACAACTTCAAGCATACCAACATCTGACTTTTAGGGGTACGAGAAGAAGAGAGAGAGAGCAAGATATTGAAAACCTATTTGAAGAAATAATGACAGAAAACTTCCCCTACCTGGTGAAAGAAATGGACTTACAAGTCCAGGAAGCACAGAGAGTCCCAAACAAAAGGAACCCAAAGAGGACCACACCAAGACACATGAAGAGGAAGAAGAAAAAGAAAAAGATAAAAAAAAATATGAACAATAGAATGGCAACATATATATACCTATCAACAATTGAATCTAAAAATCAAAATAAACAAATAAAAAATCTAATGAACAGAATAAACTGGTGAATAAAGTAGAGTCAGTGGCATAGAAATGGAACAGACTGATGACTCTCAGATGGAAGGGGATGAGGTGGTGGGAAGAGATTAAACAAAGATCTTATATGCATGTTTGTTACCTTTGAACACAGACAATAAGGTGGCAAAGGCCTGGGGCAGGAATTGGGTGGAGAGGAGCAATGAGCGGGGTAAGAGGGACATCTGTAATAATCTCAACAATAAAGATTTTTTAAAAATTACCCACCTAATAAAAAATATTAGTTGGTGTAGACTTTTAGAGGGCAATTTAGCAATATCTATTAAAATTTCAAATGTGCTTACCCTCTGATCCAGCAGATTTTTAAGGTATTTATCTTATAGATGGGTCATTCATAGCTGTATTCCCAGTGCCTAGAGCCCTAGAACAGTAACAAGTATATCGTGGATGCTCAATAAAAATGTTTTTAATGTTTAAATGAATGACTTTGCAGTTTTAAAAGATATATTGGCAAGAAGACCAACACATAAGCTATAATTCCCTCTAGAGTTATAAAAATCACAAATTATCTTTTTCCTGCTGTTTTATAATTTTTGTAATCCTTTTCAGTTCATAGGACTATACTGGAGGTACAGAAGTTGGTATGCTCTCTGTTACCTTATTTTATTCTAGTGTGCCTCTTTTTCTACTTTATATCTCCACTTCCATTTCTTGCTGCACCTTAATGTATATAATAAAAGCCTAAGCAACCATTATGGCTGAATGACCAGAACTACCAGTCACTGTGATGCACACTGACCACCAGGGAGCAGACGCTCAATGCAGAAGCTGCCCCCTAGTGGTCAGTGCGCTCCCACAGGGGGAGTGCCACTCAGCCAGAAGCCGGGCTCACAGCCGGCGAGCGCAAGGACTGTTGCGGGAGCCTCTCCCAACTCTGTGGCAGTGCTAAGGAGCAGCAAGCCAAGCAGTAAGGAGCGAGCAGGTGGGCAGTAAGGAGCGAGGGGTCCTGAACTGCAAAAGGGATGTCTGCCTGACGGCTTAGGCCCTAAACCGGCAGGCAGACATCCCTGAGGGTTCCTGGACTGCGAGAGGGCCCAGGCCTGTCTGAGGGATCCACTCTAGTGCACCAATTTCATGCACCAGGCCTCTAGTGTTTATAATAAATATCGTTGCATCTATTTGTATTATTGAAAGATAAACAATGTTTTTATGTATATATTTTTGTTTTACATCTTGTTCAATTTCTTGCTCTTCTCACTATGTTTAAGATCAATCCATGTTAAAGCATGGCTATATCTAGTTCATTGAATTGTGACTGCTGTATAGTTCTATACTAGATATTCACCTTGGTTTACTTATCTATTCCCATTGTGATGGATAAGTCCCTCCCAACTTCCTACCATTACAAATGATATTGCAAAAAAATATTCTCCTGTATAACCCCTTAGAGACTTGTGCCAGAATTTCACTGGGGCAAATGACTAGAAAATGGACTGTGGGTCTCTTTTCCTTCTTGGCTTCTTGAAGATTAACCTCCATCATGAACAACACAGTAACTATTCAGACCAGAAAGTTCATGACCAACAGACTACTTCAGCAGAAACAAATGGTCATTGGCATCCTTTACCCTGGGAAGGCAACAGTACCCAAGACAGAAAAACTAACCAGAATGTATAAGACTACACCAGGTGTACTCTTTGTGTTTAGATTCAGAATCCATTTTGTGGTGGCAAGACAACTAGCTTTGGCATGATTTATAACTCCTTGGAATACGCAAATAAAAATGGACACACAAGACATGGCCTATGTGAGAAGAAGAAAAAGATCTCAAGAAAACAAAGAAAGGAACAAAAGAACAGAATGAACCAAGTCAGGGGGACTGCAAAGACCAATGTTGGTGCTGGCAAAAAGAAAGGAAGTATCTGGTAGTGAGTTGGAGATGGGACAACAGAAGGAGTAAAGATTCTTCAGTGACCTTACCTGTGATGATTATGCAAATTTTTCATGAACTAAGAACTTTTAAAAAGAAAAAGATTGTGGGTAACAGAGAATAAGCATTCTTCTCAATTTCACTAAAGAGCATCAACTTGCTGTCCACAATGGCTGCACCAATCCAAACTCCCCACCAACAACACATGAGGGTTTATCTTTACTCACATGGAATTCTCTGACCAACACTTGGAGTTATCAAACCTTTCGATTTTCTGTTAATTATCATTGTAAGGTGATATTTCATGGCTTAATTTGCATTTTTCAATTTCAACAAGATTCGTGTTCCTTTGCATGTACTCTGTTTTTCCTTCTGAAAGATCTTAGAATATTTTTGTCTTTTAAGAAAAGAGGAAGTAAAACTGTCCTTATTTGCTGACGACATGATATTATACATACAAAACCCTAGAGACTCCATCAAAAAGCTACTAGACTTAATACATGAATTTGGCAATGTAGCAGGATACAAAATTAACCCCAAGAAATCTGAGGCATTTCTATACACCAATAGTGAACTTTCAGAAAGAGAGATTATAAAAACAATCCCGTTTACCATCGCACCAAAAAAATTAACGTACCTAGGAATAAACTTAACTAAAGAGGTAAAAGACCTCTACTCAGAAAACTACAGGACGTTGAAAAAAGATATAGAGGAAGA
>NW_006286303.1:1410514-1413814 GCF_000327345.1 Myotis davidii | reverse complement strand
ACTATAACCAATGGACATAAGACACTGGGGGATAGGGGAGACTAGGGGACTGTCTAGGGTGGGGGGGAAAATGGACACATATGTAATACCCTTTGTAATAAAAAATAAAAATAAAAAAAAAAGTTAAAAAAAAAAAAGATCTTTATTTTCACTTTAATATATATAATTGATGTATGTCGTATTCTCAATGATCTCGAAGAATAAGTGGCTAAGGTTATCCATAAATTCATAATGGAAACTAGATGTGAGAAGTCATTCTTCTTCTATTCAAACTGCTCAGGTAATGCCAAAATCCCTTCCACAATATCTTTGTCCATCATTAATCCAGTCTCTGCTTGAAATGCCCAGTTCCTTGCTCTATCATTTTGATGACATTTCAGGTGTTCCCATCTTTCTTGCGTTGAATTCTAATACTTGTCCTAGACATAAAGACTGACACACAGTAGGTCTCAATAAATATTTCCTTCTCTTCTTATTTTTTCTGAATGCACCATCTTGGGTTACAAATTCTCCTATTAGCCCTTTAAATATCTGAAAAACAGTCACCATGTCTCCCTTAGTGTTCTCTTCTTCCAGCTTAATATCTCCTACTCACAATAACATCCCAACATCAACTTTTCTAAACCACTCAACATCCTTGAGCAAGCGTGCTGATTTGAAAGTCTCCTAGGCTGCCTTAAAGTGTGGTGAGCAAAATATGGACCCCCAGATAAATTCTAAACAAAACAAAGCACAGTAGGTCTACGACATCCTATGATGTTCCTATAACTCTACTGTGCAAACGAAGGATACTTTCCCTTCTTAGTAGTAGCAGCTGCTGGATGGCTCAGTGAACTCATGGACAGCACAATATCCCAGGCCTTTTCAACATGAACAGTTGCTTATCCCTGTGGAATTCATTTGGGGGACTGCTTGGATGGTTCAGAGAACAAAATGAATTCAAAATCTGTGGCTCAATCTGCCCGTCAAATGCTTTACTCCAATTTAGTTGACTTAACTCCTGATTTTTCTTTCTTCTTTCTTCTCTTCAACTACTATATGATTAATCAGACTTTAAAATCAGATAGACCAAGGTTCAAATCCCACCTCTGTCTCTTCCTAACTCTGTGAACTTGGGACAATTATTTATTTTCCCTGAAATTGGGTTGCCTTAAAAATAATAACCTTCAGTTCATAGTAGTGTGGCATGCTATCAAGATTAAATAAGATCTAATATAATAAAATGCCTTCTGCTTAGAAGTCGCTCAGCATGCTAGCTCCTTTCTCCTGACTTTTTCCTTTCCTTCCTAAACCTCACACTGGAAAATGAAGCACCTCACTCCTCCTAGAAATGTCTAGACTCCTGATTCCCACAACAAATCTGCCTATCTGTTTTCATATTTCTGCAACTCTATGCTCTCTAGTATAAAAACACATTAATTGATCCAAGAACACGCAGGCAGAAGTCACGGTGGGTCAAGGTGTTCCTCTTACAGGTGACATTTGCAGCTTCACCGAAGTGTCCCAGACTCACAATATCTTAATGTTTGGGGGGTCAAAGTTAGAGTGTAAGGTACAAAGTCAGGCAAAGGGGGTTCTCCCCAACTTAGTGGTTTGATGTCGGCACAGAGGGGTGTGATATGCCTCAGTGGGAGATGGCAGAGATGGGGGCATCAGACTGAGGAGCCATGCTAGTCCAGTAGCTGCCACAGTAGTGAAGAGCTTTGCAGGGCTCAGAGAGGCCAGACATTTCTGCTCCAGCCACATGATTACAGTCATATAAGAGGTCCCCCTGCACATTATCAGAAACTGTTGAGGAGAAGAGAGGTCTTCAGCGAATAGTTTTTGTAGTCCTTGCCATTCCCTTCAACCCTAATTTCAACACAGCTATGATGGGCAGCTGTGTGTGAAACACCAGACTCTCGCTCGAGCTCTTATCAAGGTATCTCCAGCTTTTCTGCTCATGTATTTTCTCTAAAACCAAAGAATACCACTGAGCCTGCATGTAGCCATTGCCCAGAAGAAAAAGAGAACACCCTCCTCAGAAGCACCTTCACCCAGTAGGATATGAGAGCCAGTGAATAAATACCCCAGCTTCCCACTCATTGGAAGAATTCTGAGGTGTCTTCTATGAAGTCCTTCAGAGCCCCAGTTGCCCACTGCAGCAACCAGCTCAACAAAATATCTTTATTGGAGGGAGGGGGACAAAAGAGATAACTTTATTGGATTTTCCTTATTCCCTGTTTCATCTTCTGAGTTCCTCATTGTGCTACTGAAATTATTTTCTCCGTGGCTTGTTCTTAGACTTTGCCACTGGAGATATCCAACCAAGACTTTATTTCAGCCAGAGAAATGGTGACTTTTTTGTTGTTCCTATTAATATGATACAACTTTATTTCAGACTAATGTGGCCTAAGAGATATAGAAACTTCTTTTTTTTAATATATTTTTTTATTGATTAAGATATTACATATGTGTCCTTATCCCCATGTTACCCCCTACCCCTCCTCTCATGTCCTCACCCCCCCCCTTGTCCGTGTCCATTGGTTAGGCCTATTTGCCTGCATGTAAGTCCTTTGGTTGCTCTTTCCCCCTTACCCCCACCCTCCCCTACCCTCCCTCCAAAGCCCGACAGTCCAATCAATGCCTCTCCGTCTCTGGATCAGTCCTTGTTCATCAGTTTATGTTGTTCCTTATATTCCACAAATGAGTGAGATCATGTGGTATTTATCTGCTCACCGGTTCCATCCATGTTGTGGCAAATGGCAAGAGTTCCTTTTTCTTCTTCCTCTTCTTAAAGGATACCTTTCAGCATTTCATGTAATGCTGGTTTGGTGGTGATGAACTCCTTTAGCTTTTTCTTAGCCGTGAAGCTCTTTATCTGACCTTCTATTCTGAATGATAGCTTTGCTGGATAAAGTAATCTCGGTTGCAGGTTCTTGCTATTCATCACTTTGAATATTTCTTGCCACTCTCTTCTGTCCTGCATGGTTTGTGTTGAGAAATCAGCTGACAATCGTATGGGTACTCCCTTGTAGGTAACTAACTGTTTTTCTCTTGCTGCTTTTAAGATTCTCTCTTTGTCTTTTGCCCTTGACATTTTAATTATGTGTCTTGATGTGGTCCTCTTTGGATTCCTTTTGTTTGGTATTCTCTGTGCTTCCTGGACTTGCAAATCTATTTATTTCACCAGGTAGGGGAAATTTTCTGTCATTATTTCTTCAAATAGGTTTTTAATATCTTGCTCTCTCTCTTCTTCTGGCACCCCTATAATTCAGATGTTGGTGCGCTTGAAGTTGTCCCAGAGGCTCCTTACACCTC
>NW_006286303.1:1404285-1409619 GCF_000327345.1 Myotis davidii | reverse complement strand
GTCGCGTCTCAGTGTCCTGATAATTTAATTGCTGCAAGCACCTCTGAGGGAAAGCCGCCCTCAAGGTCCGAGTTCTGCCCGCTGCCAGACAGACCAGTTTCTCCCCGTATGAGTCCTGGGTCCCCAGAGACTTCCCGGAACCGGAGTTCAGAGCGGTCGGGAGCTTGTGACTCCCTCCCCAGCCGCGTCCTCAGGTACCAGCCCCCTTCCGCGCGGCTCTCGAGCCTTCGTACCTTTGCACTTTACTTCCGCAGGTCCTGACCCTCAATGTGGTTTTCTCTTTTCTTCTAGTTGTAGAATTTCCACTCCACCAGCCTTCCTGTAGTTCTGGATGTTGACCGTCCTGTCCTTTTATTGCGTTTCTGAAGTTGTTGTAGGAGGCAGCAATCTCGGTGTTCCCCTATGCCGCCATCTTAGTTTCTCCGATATAGAAACTTCTTGAATATTACCTGGACACTTGGTTATTTTCCAACTCAGTAGAGGGGCTGCCAATAGAATTTACTGTTCTTTCTGTTGTGATCTTCAGCATCTCATACATACTTCTAT
Organism: Myotis davidii; assembly: GCF_000327345.1. Lineage (NCBI taxonomy): Eukaryota > Metazoa > Chordata > Mammalia > Chiroptera > Vespertilionidae > Myotis > Myotis davidii. Next base: position 1,409,073 of record NW_006286303.1, on the reverse strand, counting down.
TACTCATCTTTTACATTGCAACACAACTACTTGTTAAATATCTGTCTCCTTCTAGATCATGAAAAACTATGTCTGATTCAATTTTGGATCTCTAGTGCCCATCCTAGCACCTGGTATGTAGCAATGTGTTCAATGCATATTGGCGAATTAATAATTCCCAAAAGAGGAGGTTTGAGATAATTAGCTAAGAATATTTATTTCTCCTCCTTCTTGGACTCTATTAAAATGACAGGGGGAAAAAGTATTAAAATAATATAAACTCTCAATAACCAAAGAATACTGCAGAGCACCAAAGAGAGTTCAGCAAATTTCTAGAAGAATACATGATAATCTGGTGATTGATGAAGAAGAGGGGGGAAAAACTACAGTTTGGGATTTATGCTACATCTGGGGTGGGAGCAATCAACCTGGCAGAATTCCAAGAAACTCTGGATTCAAAGACGGCAGGTACAAGGGCTATGAAAGTGAGAAGTGCCACTAAAAATGCCGTAGAACTAAGGATCAATAGAACAATGAGCACATCCCCTTATTCTTCTCCTACTCCTACCCAAAGAGCTGCCTATAGCTAAACCCGGGCAAGAATCAGAGCATTCTTCTTCAAGAAAATTGAACAAACTGCCAGGGGAAAATTAAGTTGACTAATGCAAGCATCAGTGCTCCAGAATAAAAGCCTGCCAAACCTGGCATTCACTCCCGCGTCCCCTCACCCTCTGTATCTGCGAGCTCTCTAGGGGCTCACCCTGAAGCAAAGCATGACAGTCAAGAAGCCATTTTCAGACAGCCTCTCAGTCCAAATACTTGAGAAAAGCCTGTAATATATAAAAGAAATCTTAAGGTAGAGAGAGAGAGAGAGAGAGAAAGAGAGAGAGAGAGAGAAGAAAAAGGAGGGGGGAGAGGATAGGGGAGGAGAGAAAACTCAGAACAAAAAGGAGGTGTATATGTGTGTGTTTTAAGACCATTTTTTATGTTTTTTTTAATGTTGACATATTTTTAAACTTTAGAAGATACTATATCTTTTAAACATAACAAGAACAGGATGCTTTTTGGGGGGGGGGGGGACCCAGTATAGTTAGAGAATTAGTAGAAGCAGGAGCTAAATGTATAATTACTGATATAGAAAGTTAAATACAAGAGTTAGTAGGCATCCTATATAATAAAAGGCTAATACAGGCAGTCCTCGGATTATGTTGGACTCGATTTACATCATTTCATGGTTACATTGCCATTTCCCATTTACAGCATTTATAAAAAAATAACAGTTTCATCATTTTGATGTATGTACATATGTGCTTTATGTTTTTTATTACTTATTTACCACAAGTAAAGGTCAGGAATTGTTATCTTTCTTTTAAATTGTTTTTACTGTTTCACTTCATTACTACTGTTTATGTGCTCCATGTGAGTGGGTTCTGACTTACGGTGAAAATCGAGTTACATTACGCTGTAGAAACAGATCTCCAATGTAAACTGAGGACTGCCTGTATGCAAATCAACCAAACGGCAAAACGACCAGTTGCTATGACATGCACCGACCACCACGGGGCAGAAGCTCAACACAGGAGCTGCCCCCCAATGGTCAGTGCACTCCCTCAGGGGGAGCGTCACTCAGCCAGAAGCTGGGCTCACGGCTGGCGAGCACAGCGGTGGTTGCAGGAGCCTCTCCCACCTCCGCAACAGCGCTGAGGACCCCTCGGGGGCCCCGGACTGCAAGAGGGCACAGGCAGGGCTGAGGGATACCCCCCCCCCAGTGCATGAATGTCATGCACTGAGCCTCTAGTAGCTGAAGAAAATTCTCAGAAGGTAGGTGTGTAGCAGGGTGTGCCATCTAGATTTGTGTAACTGCACTCTATGATGTTCACACAATAATGAGATATCAAAAGGTCATTTCTCAGAACGTATCCCCATCGGTAAGCAGCACATGACTCTATTAAGAGTCCAAGATAGCATGCAATAACAATTAGTGGACTTTTTTATTGTACTTCTTTTTTTTACTTTAAGTATCATTGCCATACGATATGATATTCATTATATTAGTTTCAGGTGTACTAATATAGTGATTCGATATTGTTCCTTACTTTGTGAGCAGAATGTTTTATGAGTGCTCTAAATGAGAAAGATCATTTTCTGTCAGAGAGGCTCACATGCGATTATTAGCCGAAGGCAGGAGGAAAAGGACACAGGCTTTTCACATGTGCTCTGTGCCAGACACTTCCTCATGTAATGCTCACAACAAACCTTTGATGGACATATATTTGGCTAAGGAGGTAAATGAGGTTTAGAAACATCAAGTAACTTGTCCAAATTCATGCACCTGGTGAAAGGGTAGAGCAGAGATTTGAACCCATGACTCCAGAGTCTATACTCTTTTCATCAGACCTCCCAAGATGTCAACCAGACCTCTGCCACTTCCCAGGGTGCCCTGGTTGGGGAACCTGGAGACAAGAGTTTAATTCCAGGACCACCAAGTAATTTAAGCCAATTTATTCTTTTAAGGGTTTTACTGACTCCATTCAAAATATGACTGTATTTTGCATAGCATCATAAGGACACAGAAAGAATGAACTCATGTTTATAAAGCACTATGTAAAGCCTAAATATACTTTTATTTTTTAAATATTCTTATATGTAGATAAAAATTATACTTTCAAAAAGGCATTCAAGATTCCCACACTAGGTTTATATTTCCATGTCTTTATTTCTTAACCAGACACCAAATAATACCTTTCCAAATGACATAGATAATGTTTTCTTGGAGCCTAGAAAATAAATGTCAATACTTGTGGTAGTTTCGGAGAATTTAAAAGTGCCAACCTCAGAATAAATATATTTTGGGGGGAGAGGTAATATAACCCAGGCCAATAAATATTCATTAAAAAAAATGCTCACATAGAAAACATGCAGGAATCTAAGTGTGTTGATTAAAAGGCAAGAACGTAACTTGATGCCAAGATTGAGCTGTGATGGGACTTTGACTCCTTGCCCTCCTGACCGCCTGGGATGATACTGTTGCCCAAAAGTCAGGGTCAGGCAGAAAACTCATATGCTCCTAGTGAAATGGAAATGCACTCTGTGTGTCTAAAATCGTCTTCCTTTACTTTCCCTTGGACTTCTACCTCAGGTCAGAGCACTCCAGTCATATACTAGTAGACACAATACCTAAAGACCTCATCTCATCTTGTCCCTTTCTCTCAGTAACTTACCCCCACCCTTGGAATCTATTGATTCTACATTCCCATTGTCTTTCCTATCTGTGTTTTATTTACTCATTCATTCTACAAATATACACTGACCACTATTTCTAGGCCTGACCCTGGGTTTGGAAGTATTTTGAATACAAAATTAAATAAACAAAAGCCAAATGCTGTACAGCGGAAGGGACTTTGCAATCCCACTGTCCCTGCCTTTGGTCATCCTCAATCCTCTTCCTTGAATTATTATTGGAACTTCTTAAGCATTTTTCAATCTTCTCCATTCAATCCATTTCATCATCATACTTCACAGGACTTGGGTCAAGTTGCTTCTCTTGGCTGGTAGAATAAAGTCCATGACTGTCCCCAAACAATCTTTACTTCATCATCGCCCATCAGTGGGCTTTCTGACCGCTGCTCCAAACACTGAGCTCCCAGGTGCTCTGTGACCTTGCTCCTGCAGCTGGTCCCTCACTCTGATCACCTGCTAAATGTCTTCCTTTTCCTGCCCAATCAGAAGTAAGCGTTCTTCCCTCTCACAGTCCTTGTCTTTGCCTTTGACTTGACATCCTCGTTGTTGTTTATGTATAAGGCTGGTTTGAGCCCAGGCCATCTTTACTCCAGGATCCAGACAAGTCTTGAGCAAGTCTTGAGGGCTCCTGGGGAGAGCCTACCAAGGTTCCATTTACATCAGGGTCGGAGAAACCTCCTGGGAAATGAACTAATCCTGAGGGAAGAGAGGGCCAAGTCATACAAATATGTTCCAATAGTCAGCCAGTGTCCAAGGAAGGGATAACTTTGATACAGCATAGCTGTCTGCCACTCAGCTTGTCCTTGGCTAAGTTCACAGCGATGCATGCTTGAGTCACGAAGTCATCCATTTGCCCTCAAAAAACATTTAGTGAGTGCCTACTCTAGGTCAGGCTCTGTACTGGGCATCAGGGAGACACAAATGAGCAGGACTGACCCATTCCCTGACCTTAAGGAGCTTAGGTTAAAGCTTAATGGGAATCCTAAAGAGAGGGGAACCTCAATCTAAAAAGTGCTTGGTTTCTGTTTGCTTTCTTTGTTTATTTTTAAATTTTTTTATAATTTTAATTTTTACATTTTTAATTTGAATCCCCACACAACTGAGAGGATAGAAGACTCAGATTCCAGGCGGAGAACCAAGATGGCGGCATAGGTTAACGCCGGAGTTTGCTGCCTTGAACAACCATTTCAAAAGTGAAACTAAATGACGGAATGGACACCATCCAGAACCACAGGAACACTGGCTGAGTGGAATTCCTACAACTAGGAGGAAAGAGAAACGCATACAGACACTCAGAGGAGGCGCAGTGCTGAAGTCAAACTCTGAGGTGCGGAGTGCGCGGAGCGGGCTGGTAGTGGAGGGCGCGGTTGGCATTTTCAATCAGGAGGGAGTCGCAGACTCTGAGCTCCAGATCTGGGCGAGTCTTTAGGGGCCCTGACTCAAACGGGAGAAGCGGGACTGTCTCGCTTCGGTCGGAACTCGAAGGCAGCTTTCTCTCCAAGGTTTGCAGCAGTTGCTGGGACTCGGTGAGGCAGAGGCCCTAGGGACGGAACTGAGCGCCACCATAAC
>NW_006286303.1:1392128-1403518 GCF_000327345.1 Myotis davidii | reverse complement strand
TGAAGAACAGGAAGAAGAAGAGAAAGGTAAAGATACAAGTTATGAACAACAAATACACATCTATCCACAAGTGAATCTAAGAATCAAGTGAATAAATAATCCGATGAACAGAATGAGCTGGTGATTATAATAGAATCAGAGGCATAGAAAGGGCATGGACTGACTATTCTTGGGGGGGAAAGGGGTGTGGGAGATGCGGGAAGATACTGGACAAAAATCGTGCACCTATGGATGAGGACAGTGGGTGGGGAGTGAGGGCAGGGGTGGGGTGGGAGCTGGGAGGAGGGGAATTATGGGGGGAAAAAAAGAGGAACAAATGTAATAATCTGAACAATAAAGATTTAATTTAAAAAAAGACATATACATATCATTTTCCTTCTGTGGAATCAACTTAGATTTAATAAAGACGTATAAATTTAAAAAAAAAAAAGAAGACAACTCTGCTTTGTGGTCTATGTGTGAGAGTAGAATAGGTTTAGGGAGAAATGATGCTTTTCCCTCTTGCTGTGAAAGTTAGGGGGTGCTGAGGCGAGAATTGGCTCAACAGGCTGAGCTTCGAGATGGACCAGCCAGAGAAGAAACAGGAGGTGATGCCATTATTTGCAATATCAGAGCATCTGGGATGACCAGCAACCCACCTCTGCAGGGGAACAGAGGAGTGGCCGATGCCATAGGGGCTAGTGGAGCAGCACTAGGAAGGAATGTGCCTGGAAGTCCTGGAATTCTGTGTGTGTTAGGACCCTATTTCTGCCTCAAGACAATGTCTTAAGGAAACCAGCACTTTTTTTTTCATTTCTCATCCACCAATTTATCATTTCTATAAGGACAGGTACTTTGTCTTATTGTTTGGGGAATCAAATCAGTAGCTAGCCAAAAGTAGGCATGCAACAAAGTTTTTGTTGAATTAAAGTGAATATGAAAAACCTTCATTTAAGTAAAATAGCCAGAGTATAGAAATGCATAGAGGATGAAATGTAAAGGATGCTGTACTTATAGTAGGTTGGCTTTTCTCCCTTATATGAAAAAAGCAAATTTTGCACTCATTATTCATTTCACTTTGGAGGCTTAAAGCAGAATTAAAATAGTTAATTGGTTACTGGTCATTTTACACTAGTTCTTTGTTGTTATTATAAGAATAATACAGTCTCATAATGAAAAAAATTAAAAGTCTGGTGAAGGATAGAAAGGGGGAAATAAACGTGAATACCACATAAACACTGGGTGGTGAGTTCAATGGTGGAACTGAATGCAGTTATATCACTTGGAAGTTCCAGAATAACCTTTTTCCTCCTACTTCTCTACAGTGCAAGTATAATAATTCTCCCAGCACCTGGGACAGAGCTGGAAATAGGAACAAAGTGATGGGTGACTTTCTCACCACCACACATGCCAGTTGGCTTCAAAAATCCAGACTGGTGTCAGAGTCAGTCTGATTTTCAGACAAAACGATTCAAACATCATGGGTTTAACATCGAAAGGCTTGGCCCTTCTGAAGTCACTCATCACAAATTCCAGCCAGAACCTGCTGAAATGTGGCAATGAGAGGAAGGTAGCAGCAATAGCCAAGCCAGTCCACAGGGACTCCACGTTCATTTTTCATACTTGTTTTCTGGGGAAGCAACAGAAGAAAAATTTAAATTATAAAGATGGAGCATGTCTGTTTTTATTTATTTTCTGCTCATACAAGGATAGAGGGAAAGGGTACTATAGCAAAAATAGAACAAGGAGACAGAAGCACTAAACCTGCTTCACTGCTTAAGTAGCTGGATGACTACAGCAAATCATTTAACTTTCTAAGCCGCTGTTTTCTCTTTGGGAGAGAGAGAGAGAGAGAGAGAGAGAGAGAGAGAGAGAGAGAGAGAGAGAAAAGAAAGACAGAAACAATAATTCCTACCCTGCCTAGCTCATGAAGCTGTTGTAAAGATAGATGAGTTTCTATTTTTTGAAAATTCTGAAAAGTAATAGAAATGGAAGGTGTGAAGCCTGCATCAATACAGCAGAAGGGACTTTGCAATACAGGGTCTTTGCTGTACAGGGTCTCAGACATTTTCCCCTTGTACTTTCCCCAACATGCTCCACCCTAAACTTGACCCCCCTACTGCTTCCTACAATCACTTCATCCTCCCTCCAGCAGGATTCTGTTATTTCTGGAAAAGGAGCCCAGTACTCAAGGATCACTCAGCACAAGGTCAAGCGCTGATGTCATCAAGAAAGAAAGGCAGATAGAAGAAATGAAGACACATTAGAGGATAACATGTTGCTTTCATGGCTCTGCCTGTAAGGTCCACATGAAGTGAGTATAATAGTAAACACTCTGGCAGCTAGAGCTAAGGTTGTGTGGGTGCAGGAGGGTATTTGTTAACATAACACATCACAGAGGGGAAGTTGTCCCAGAAAAACCCAAGTGGGTATAATGCACTGGCCATAGAGCCAGGCTACAAGGTCATTTTGATAGCTATGTGACCTTGAACAAATCAGACTCCTTCTGTGCCTCAGTTTTCTTCTCTGCTAAAGGCAGAATATAATCATGGCACCTACTCCATAAGGCTGTTGTGAGGATTCAGTGAATGAACATGAATGGGGTACTTAGCACTGTAACTGGAACAAGTAAGGGACATGTTTACGTTGGGGGTGACAATGGTGATAGTAGTAATGATGGTGGTAATGGTGATGATAATGGTGATGGTGGTGGTGGTGGTAGTTGTAGTGATGGTGACAATGTGGATAATGGTGTTAATGGTAGTGGTGGTGCTGGTGGTGAGAATGGTGATGGGGATGGTAGTGATAACAATAATAATGGTGATGGTGGTGGTGGTGGTGGTAGAACAGAGCAGAGAAAGAAGTGCTTCAGGAGGAGTCAGCAGGTCTCTGCTTTCTGCAGAGGGCACACGGAAGGAATCCAGGCGCCTTAGTCCATTTGGGCTGCTATAACAAAAATACCACAGATAGGTGGCTCAAGCAATAAACATTTATTTCCCCCAGTTCTGGAGGAGGCTAAGGTCCAAAATTAAGGCATGAGCAGATTTGGTGTATATTGAGAGCCCACTTTAGGGAAGCTCACTTCATAGACAAACACCTTTTCCATGTGTCTTCACATGGTGCAAGGGGTGAGGGAGCTCTCTATGATCCCTTTAATAAGGGCACTAATCCCATTCATGAGGGCCACATCTCCCAAACACATAAATTTGGGGAGACACAAACCTTTAGTACAGCACCAGGCTTCTTCAAGGTCAGGCCATGCAGACGTCCTACAATAGCAAATTATAAACAACAAGAACCCAGGTTATAGAAATAGCATCATCCTTACACTGTGGACTTTCCACAGCTTTATTCAGACAGCCTGAGAAGTCCTAGCAATTTCTATGAAAACCCTGATAAAAGGACGAGTCCCTTCCAGTGCACATGAGCATGTGGTGCAGACGAGTGTGGCACAGAGAAGAGCCTCTGGAACAATGCAAAGCCAGGGCCAGCAAAGAAAATGAGCCAAGGCACCTGGCTGGGTAGGTCACTTGGTTAGAGTATCATCCCGAGATGCCAAGAAAATAAGCCAAGACACACAGCGCCAGGGCAGAATGATCCCCCTGGCTTCTCTCCACAGAAGGGGTTACTGAGTTCAAAGTGAGGAGAGACAAGTTAATGGCAGGCCCTTTCTCTTCACATACTTAATATTGTGCCTTTGTTTTACTAAGACCTTTGCTTAAGCTAACTGTTTGGGAACGTGTTTATAGTTCATCCCGTAGTTTTGTTTCATCAATGAATTGTCATTTGGCCACTCAGCGGATATTTATGGATTTCTACAGAATTCCACACCCTGTGCTCAGGAATGAGAGTCCAGAGCCTACAGCTTAGCAGAGGAGATAGAATGATCAACCACGGTTACACTGCAGACGTGGGTTCTACATGAGTCCTGAGTACCCAGGGCTAGGGAAGCACCGGGATGTTTAGAAGGGTCTGAACACCAAGGGCCTTGAAGCCTTGTTACAGAGTTTACACTTTTTTCTGAGGTCGATGGGAGCCACGGAAAGATATAGCAAGTTAAATGCTCTACCAGTGTGGTAACAAATGCTCACACTATTGGTGAAGCCCAAATATCTTATCCAGATTCTGGTGCCCAGAAATGAAACAAATTAAAACCTCCCCTTCCAAAATTACTACCCAAGTATTTCTTTTTTGGGGACGGGGGTAGCTCAAAGTTACATTATCCTTACCCAACAGCAGTTCAGAGCTAGGCAATGGCTTCCCCGAGATCCCACAGATAAAACTTCATTCAGATAGACTGAAACCCAGAAATCCTCTTTGTAAAAATAGGAGTCATAATCCAGGCAAGCAACACTTTCATTTACTGTAAGAGTCCCAAGATTATCCACATGATAAGATCAGAGGTGCCCAAGGCCAAGGCTTTGCCAGTTGATTACTAACATTTTAAAGGAAGAGGAAGGAATTTGAGTCATTTTAGTGGTAAAAATAGAGAATGCTGGATGGAAACCAGCCACCCATTGTAGTAATCAAGACACTACTCTTTCTATGTCTGAGGGATAATGTCAAAATTCATGCTAGAAGTGTTCATTTTCTGAAACCCGATGAGAAACCTTTCTCAGTGGCAGCTACAGAGGTTCTACAGAGGAGGGGCTTAGGGCCAAACCACCTGCTCGGCAGAGATTGGTCCTGAAGCTGCACATGTTTTTATTCAGATTACGTGGTTATATGAGCTGTCTTAGAGATTAAAGGAAGGGGCTAACCTACTCCTCAACTACCTACCCTTCTGTCATGCCCCCACTGCCCAACAACAAATGTGGTGTATTTCACTAAGGGTAACTAACCTATGAGATTGATAAATATACTGATGGGAAGTGAAGCCCACACTGTGGGAAGGAATATGTGACTATACCTAATTTGTTTTGTCCACTGATATCCTCTTCACATTCTATGGGGATGATTTTTGCATCTAGGAATGAATGAAAGAATAAATGTCATTACCTGTGGGTATGACAGTTAGTCTGAGCTAAATGAATGTGAGGTATAAGTTGGGGAGCACTGGGAGATCTCACTCCATTTCTTTCCACCCCTAAACCCTGCCTGGGACTGAGAATTTTCACTTTTGTTTTTACCTTTTTGAGTGAAGACGTCAAAAACTACTATGAAAATGCACATTGTATCTGGGAGGGGTAGCACATTAAGTCATTAATAATAACAATTACTTGAATGACTTCATCCAGTTATCCAGCCAGTTACTGGGCAGCTTCCCAATAGTAATGATGCCTTTTGATCCTGTAGAGGAGGCCAGAGGATGTCTGTCTGAAAGGCAGACTATGGGTGTGGGCTAGGAAGACATTGAAGGAACCTTACTGCTTCCGCATTTTTCTGGGACTGGTGGGTTCCCACTGTTTGAGTGGTTTGGGCTGAGATCATGAGAAGTATTCTGGCCACAGCTAATTGTTTAATTGTTTCATTGTACACTTTAGGCCATGTGAAGAGAGCAGACTAAATGCCTGAGTTATACATTCACCAACTATGTGAATTTATGTTTCACTTAAACTCTTAGAGCCTCCGTTTCTCATTTAAAATGTGGAAATAAGAATATAAACCTCACCTCAGAGAGCTCCTGTGAACATTCAGTAAATTAATGAATGTGAGAATACTTCACAAATAAAAGAGGTTTAGTCAAAGGACCATGTTTGATCCAGAAATCATCCTCCTTGCTATTTACCCAAATGAGTTGAAAACATGTCCAAACAAAAGTTATAGCCACACAAAAGCCTGCACATAAATTGGCAATTATGAAATTGTGAAAGCAACAAAGACATCCTTCAATAGGTGAATGGATAAACAAATATGGTATATCCATACAGTGGAATATTATTCAGCAGTATAAAGGAATGAGCTATCAAGCCATGTAAAGACAGGGAGGAACCTTAAAAGCATACCACCAAGTGCAAGAAGCCAATCTTAAAAAATGGTGCGTATTATATGGTTCCAACTATCTAGCATTCTGAAAATGGCAAAACTAGGGAGACAGTAAAAAAAAGACGAGTGGTTGCCAGAGGTTTGGAGGTAAGGAAGGATGAATAGGTGGAGCATAGGTGGTTTTTAGGACAGTAAATTACTCTATATGATAGTGTAATCATGCATACATGTCAAAACCCATAGAATATACATTTATCAGACCCATGGAATGTACAACACCAAGAACGAATTTTAAATAAACTATAGGCCGAAACCGGTTTGGCTCAGTGGATAGAGCGTCGGCCTGCGGACTGAAAGGTCCCAGGTTCGATTCCGGTCAAGGGCATGTACCTGGGTTGCGCGCACATCTCCAGTAGGAGATGTGCAGGAGGCAGCTGATCGATGTTTCTCTCTCATCGATGTTTCTAACTCTCTATCTCTCTCCCTTCCTCTCTGTAATAAATCAATAAAATATATTTTTTAAAAAATAAAATAAATAAACTATGGAATACAGTTACTAATAATGTATCAAAAGACTATGTTAAAAACCCTTCAGTGGCACCTCACTGCACACCAAATAAAGCCTATGTTTTGCATTACAGCAGCCAAAGTCCTCCATCATCTGATCTCTTGCTCTACCCATCCTGGATTACTAGGAATTTCCTAAATAGACTGTCATGTTCATCTGCTGTTTTTGCCTTCCCAACATCTACTTTTTCTTTTTCTGCTACCACCCATTTTTCTTCAGCAAACAACACCTAATCCATCCTCAGTTTATGTGATTTTGTATTCGTATTTGTATTCTGGGATGGGCATATGATTCAAGTCAGTTCAATCAGAAATAATCTAGAAACTCAGTGGACTCATTAGGGAAAACAAGTTAATCATTAGGGATGCAAGGCGAGGCCGGATGGCATCCTTTGAACACTTAGACCCAGCTGATTCTGAAGCTGTCCTGCATTTCTCAACCCCATAGACTTTACAATTGTGCAAGCCAGCAAATTTGCTCTTTATGCTTAAGCCCATTTGAATTGGTATTTTCTTACAACCATGATTCACTGTTTTTCTGTGCTCCATTCTGTTTCTCCCCCTCACCACACTGTCTCCAACTGATAAAAACCTTCTCTCACTCTTCAAATTTCAGTTCTAGCACCATCTCTACAAACCTTTCTAGACCAGTTCTCATCTCCACTCTAATTAGAAAAGGCTCCTCTCTCCATGGAGACCCACAATACCCTGTACTGAGTTCCAGCAGAGTATACCATATGTTCTGCATGAATGGATTAATTTCAAAAGCATGTTTGCCTAACTATGTTGATGGAACCATCTGATTTGGATACTAGGAAACCAACAAATCCCAAGTATTCATGACAACGTACATTTATAATAGTTAAAAATAAAAAACACCTCTAATATCCAACAATAAGGGAATTGTCAAGTAAATTTGCATACATCCCTATATTTAATATAATGCCATCAGATACATCAAACCATCAAAACTAACATTTATAAAGATATGTAAGAATATAGGGAATTACTACAATGAAAAGAAAAGTAAAACCGGAAACAAAATTGTAAAGGCAGTATGAGCTCAAGTATGTAAAAAAGATTGGAAAGAAAAAATTGTCATGGCAAAACACTATCATAAATGGATTGATTCACGATATCATGTATTAAGCACTCTTGCCTGCTAGGTACTGGTATGTGTTTTCTCATTTAATCCCCAAGAACCCTATGATGTAAGTATAATTATATTTCAATTTTATAAATGAGAAGATAGACTTAAGGAAATTAACCAACCTTTCAAAAATTTCACAGAACACAAACTCAGGTATATCTGACACCAAAGGCCATACTAGTTATGCTATGCCACCAACAAACTCATTCACCAAGTTTTTGAATGATTTTTAAAATATCTTTCTGCTTTTCTTAAGTTTCTAAATTTTCTAAAAGTAATATTATCTTTCTAATTAAAAACATACACATAAAATGCTTTAATATTTTTTAAAAGAAGGAACAAGTATCCAAACACAAACACAATGTTTTGCTTTCTCTCATAATAGAGTGTTAGAGTAACAGCAGAATCTCAAAGAAGAGCTGGTGGAAGAGAGTTGACAACTGAGTGGGGTTAGAATTCTCAAGTTTCCTCATTCACCTTTCAACAAAGTCCCATCGCCAGAAACTTTGTGAGTATGGAGTACTTAACCTTTGAGGGGTTATGACTCCTTCAGAGAATCTGTTGAAAGCCACCATGGACCTTCTTCCCAAGCCAATGGAAGAAGCACGTGCATGTACACACACACACACACACACACACACACACACACACACACACACTGCACACAGTTTCAGAAGATTGATAGATGCAACCACACTTATGGCTGTGTCCCAGGTAAATGGCCCTTGATATAAGGTAATAGCATAAGAAGTCAACTTTTGTCTGATTTGTTGAAGCTCAGCTCCACCTCTGGCATTATCGTCTACACGATAAACTATAGATTAAAGTTTTTGCCAAGATGCCTCACAATCAGTAGGAATGTACTCCAAGGTCTTTGTTGGTGGGAAGATGGATTTCAGCAGATTTTATCAAACATTCTTGACTGATTCCCTGACAAGTGTTTGAGGATGACTCAGAGGAAAACTAACAGGCCTAAATGGATATGAACTTATGAGGAAAGTCATGAAAAGAACACAAGGGGAACTCCCAGGAGTGTATTACTTTACAGTTAGAAAATATTTCATGCCCTTAATCTCAGTTGACCCTCCCACCCCCACAGCTCTACGCAGAAAAGGTCATAGCCCTACTTTACATATAACTCAGGTCTCTACTCTCAACTGCATCTACAAGAGCTGATTATATTTTGGTCAAACCTCAAGCTTGATGCAAGGTCAACCCCTTCATCATTCCAGTGAGAAATCTAATTGCTTTAGTTAAGCAGGTCATTTTTTTTTTAATTATTAAAGATTCATGGAGCCCTGGAAGAGTCCTCTCATATAATACATAGCTCTACAACATCCCAATTAGACCTCTCCTGAGTCTCTCCTCATACTCCACTCCCAGACCCACTCCACACCCCTATAATCCTCCTTCTTCTCTTTATAACATAGTGTGGCTTCCTTCTTTTATATAAATCAAGGGCTTTTTAAAGTGTCTTAACAACAAAGCTGATGCTTCAGACATTTGCGGTGACTTTTAAAATTTGTTTTATTTTGTTTATTTTGCCACCCAATATCCACTTCCCTTTCTCTAATAGCCCTGATTTTCTTTGGGGAGCTATTCCTCCCCAATTCCCAGTTCATGTGGTCCCAGAAGAGTTGATACCATGATCATATGACTCATGCCAAGACCATCAGAGCCTCACAATGATTGGTTTGGGGGCAGATGAGTGACTCCTCAGATGCAAGGAAGCCCATTCGACTTCCAGCTGAGGCCTCTAAGAGAGAAGAAGCTGAGAGAATGTACAATCAAGAACTGCTGTCACCATCTTGCGGTAAATGAAGCCTGAGACAAAGCTACACATGGAAGATAGCTGAAAGCTGGTATGGAACAAGTCCTGATGGCATAATTTGGGCCAGATGTCAGCAATTCTGAAGCCAACGGTATGAATGGTGGCCACAAAGATATATCTTACCATCCTATTCCTCAGAGCATGTAAATGTTACCATATATGGCAAAAAGAGAATATTATCTTACATTGGGGGGCGAGGGGGAGGGATGTGATTAAGTTAAGAATCTTGCAAGGCAAAGCTTATCCTGGATTATCCAGCTCTAAATGCAACCACATGCATCCCTACCAGAGAGAGGAGGATTAGATGTAGACAGAAGAGAAAACACAGGCATACAGAGGAGAAGCTGATCTGAAGACGCAGGCAGAGATTGGTGTAACATGGCCATAAGCACTCCAATTGTGGTTCCAATGATAGTTCCAAGGAACACCAAGGAATGCCAGGTAGCCACCAGAGCTAGAAGAAGCAGGCGCCCCTAAAGCCTCTGGAGGGGGTGTGGCCCTGCCAGCACCTTGACTTCAGACTTCAGGCCTCCAGAACTGAGACAAAAATGCACCAAGGTTGTAGCAATTAGAAAGCTAGCCCCCTAACCCTATCCCTGACTTTTCATTTACTGAGCCAATAAACGCCCCTGTTTCCTTAGGCTATTTTAAGTTGATCTTTTTGTCACTCGCAAAAGAAAGACTTTTAAATGACACAGCTGTCCTATTCTTAAAAGTGAATTCTCATACAGCCATTTAGACGATAAAAATTTTCCCATCTCATTACATACAAATGAGAAAACTTTTCAAAGAGATCAAATTATTTTCTCAAGATAATATCACAAGTTCATCCAACACAAAATGCACAAGTATAAAATCCAAGATTTTGTAACTTGCCTGAAACCTAGTTCTTCTGACTCCATGTATCATGTTCTGCAGGGTGTATTTTCTTCATACATAGGGAGCATAGTGATGACTACACATGTAGGTCCATGTGACACAGACAACAGCATTATCACCAGTGTTTTTACCTTAAATTGTTAGTGCGCCAACTCTTATCAAAATACCAGCCAAAAAGTGAAATACAGATCATTTGAAGAGTTCTAGTCCACCATTCTGCTATGGCCTCTAAACTCCAGGCTTGGAATAAAGCCAAACCCATAGAACATTTCTTATTTGAAACACATTACCTTACACCCTTTCCCAATGACCTTCACTGTATTGTGTTTTCAGGTCATGTCCTTGACTTTTATGAATAAATATCTATTACTGCTTTTACCACAAAAAAATATTGATAGGGCCCTTATGTACTACCTATTTGAGTATTCGCTATGTAAATCTCACTTGACGATTTATTATATTAAGTACTAGAAAAACCTTTTATTCCCCCCTTGAAGAATTGGTATGCTCCCACCATTCTGATGATGAAGTGTATGTCCCTGATGGTATTTTCTTTTTTGATTTGGCTTCCAGAAAGCTCACAAAGTTCAAGTCTCCTTCCCCTCTCCCCGCCCCCCCACCCCCTGCCCCCAGCATCTGTTAATCCTTATAGTAAGTATGCATATTTATATTCTTTTCCTGAAATATGTTTAGAGTGGAATCCTAAATGGAGTATGTGATGGTTAATATTATGTGTCAACTAGACTGGGCTGTGGGGTGCCCAGATATTTGGTTAAATGCTATTTCTGGGTGAGTCTGGGAGGGTGTTTCTGGATGAGATTAGCATTTGAATTGGTAAACTGAGTAAAGCAGATTGCTCTCCCCAGTGTGGGTGGGCCTCATTCAACCCCTTCCAGGCCTGAATAGAAGGAAAGGCTGAGTGAGAAAGAATTCTCTGTCTGCCTCACTGGCTTCAGAACTAGGACATCAGTTTTCTCCTGCCTTCAGTCCTGCTGGGTCTAGAGTGCTCAGCCTCCATAACCACATGAGCCAATTCCTTAAAACAAATCATATATATAT
>NW_006286303.1:1381970-1388241 GCF_000327345.1 Myotis davidii | reverse complement strand
CTTTGTTATCTTTGGATGGTCCCTGAGGAAGCCTCAGAGATACATGTCCACAGGGACCAGCCCTGTGGGTCACTTTAGGATGTCAGAGCTTTCCATGAGTTGTTGATAAATGCTAGAATCCAGTGATTTTGAAGTAAACTTTATAAAACAGAGGCCTAAAATGCAGATCCCGGGATATATATAGAAAAGGGGGTTAGACGCAAGCAGTTACATTACAGTATGAAAAGTGCTACAAGAGACACAGGTTGCTTCTCTCTCTTCCAATCTCTCTCCCTCTTTCCCCCTTTTTCTCTCTTCTCTCCAACTTTCTTCTCTCTGCAGAGTCAAAAACTGCTTGAGAACCGATGACGTGTTTTGCTTCCTCTCCTCTCAGGGCTGGGCTTTACAGGGGCCCCGTATGTGTCTATTACCTTCGTCTCAGCTGCTCATCTTTTTAGAAAGTATTTTACGTTTTCTACCTTAGATTCGGGGTTGGGTGACAACTTTGTATTTTAACTTATTATTATCCTTTATTTCCAGCTTTATTGAGGTCTAATTAACATAAAATGAGAGATATTTAAAGTGTACAATGTGATGGCTTCATATTTGTATACACTGTGAAATATTTACCACAATCAAGTTCATTAACGCACCCATCGCCTCACAGTTACCCTTTGACCACTCGGGGTTTTAGAAGGACCCTGAGGACAATGAAGTCAGTCTTCCACTGAGATCTGCCACCCGCTTCCGCGGGGAGGGGAAGGTTTCAGGGCCAGTGTTTTAGGATCTGGTCCGACCATGCCTCCCCGCTCTGTGAAGCCGTGGGAGTGCCTCTCCAGGCGCGGAGGAGAATGTTTAAAAGGATAAATCGATAAAAGCCCTTATATACACACACACATACAGGGTGGGGCAAAGTAGCTTTACAGTTGTTCATACGGAAAATAATACAATAATTAATAAAAAATAAACTCTGTTTTGCATACTCACAACTATAAACCTGCTTTAGTCCCACCCTGTGTAGGTACGTATATGTCATATATATATATCTTTTATTTTACATATATATCCTATTTATATGCACATCTATTTTATTTATATGTCCTATTTACATATATACATCTTCTATTATATGTCAGGGTATAAAGGATAAATCAAATAAGGTAAAAATTACCTGAAGAAATACCTTGCATTGCCTTAAGGTACAGTATATAAAAGTACATATGCAAAATATAATTTTAAAATATAGTTACTATTTCATTCATATCCTTAAATTTCTGTATATATATATTCATATTCACTTCCATATATCATATATGTGTGTATATATATATAGATGTATATACATATATACAATGTGTATATATATACATTTGCATGTGTGTGTATACATCCATACAGTGTTTAGTACAGGGCAGTCTGCTGCTAGCAACATCTCTACAGTTTTCATTTTCTGGCAATGAGAATGAGGCTGAGAAAGTTTAAGGAACTCACCCAGCCCCCACTACTAGAGAACATTAGCTCTGGTGTCTGAACCAAAACATTCTGCAGCCAGAAGATCCTTGGACAGGTTGAAGGGAAGTGCTGATCCAAGGAAACAGAACATGATACTTCCCTTTTAAAGGGTTCTCTTGATATCACCTCAAGTAGAACAACCATTAATGTGAGTTTCACACATACTTGTGTGACACTCTCCGGTTCCACAATGGAGCTCAGCAATGAAGCCAAGTATAGTCTGGTTTCAAGGGCCTTCACTGCTCATTCCTCCAGGGTTGCACTAGCCTAAATGACACCTTACTGAGAATTAGAAAAGCTCTTGGGAACTTGAGGTGTCCCTGTGTCTTAGTGAGTTGGTGAGTGAAAACAGGGTGACCTCGGGGCCCACTTGCCACAAACCAGAGGCCTTTGCTAGTGCTAGGCAGACGTTGACATTAAACTCACCGCCCTTACCCATTTCTTTCTCTTCCTCCTCCCTTTCAGATTATCTCCCCCTTTCTCTTCTCTCATTGCTTCTCCTCCTACACCCCCATCAGCTTTACAGTGGCCCTTCCAAGACCACAGTCGGGCATGACATCTAGTTGGCTGGCTGACCATCATCCTGCCATGCTCACCCCTAGAATTTAGAGCTCCCTTCTGAGGCTTTAATCCAGCAAAGCATCTTAGCCTCATACAGTGAGTTCTCCCAGGAAAACACTGCAAAATTATAAGTAAAATAAGAATTTTTACCAGCTCTCCTGAAAGCTAGCCCCTGGCCTGTGCAACCAACCTCTATTCTTGATGCAATGCTTGGGTCCAGCTGAGCCCAGGAAACATTGCTTTCAGCCAATCAATCCAGAGATATAATGACATTTGTAAACAAAACCAATATTGGGAAATGAGTCTTTATTGTAAAAATAGTTTCTGCCAGAAATCACAGGCCCAGCTCATCAAGCAGAGGGTTTAAGAAAGCACTTCCTATATAATAGTGTGAAGCCATCTGTTCCGAAGCAAACCATTTCAATCACCACTTAATGTTCAGAGTCAATTAAATAAACTGTGGATTAAGATAGGAAAAAAGTAGCAGCCAACAAATAATTTTCACAATAGAACTGAGATGAATCAGAGCATTTAATTCGACATTTATCCTAATCAACTGTGAAAAATGATACAGCCTCATACATTTATCTTAGCCAGAATAAAGAATATTCTCTTGTGTTCCTGGAAGAAACAGCCAACTAACTCTCCCTTTGGCTGCACTGGGTAGTCGGAAGCAAGACGGTATCTTTGTCTCCCCAGCTGGCACAAATTAGGAGGTCTATAAAAGAGCTAGGACACTGGGCAGGCACAGGCTCATATTAAACTTGGAGGCCCTGTTCTCCAGCATTCAATCTCCCCACCTGGCTAGACTTCTTCCCAGGTTTCCTGGGCCTCTCCTTAGGCCTGTGCTTTCTGACACCAGTTGTGAAGAGGGTGTGTGCTTCTACCAGTTGAGATTCTTCGGCCTTGTATACATTAGGGGGTGTTCCTGAGCATGCTGGGAGACAATTATGCAAGTATGTATAACACTCAATTGTGATACCCTATCACAATCTCCAGGGTAACCTTGTTTATTTTTTTGTTTTTGGGTGTATGTTTTTAAAAAATGAAAAATGGAACTTCCATTTGACCCAGTGATCCCACTTCTAGGACTATATCCCAAGAAAACAGAAACACCAATCAGAAAGGATATATGCACCCCTATGTTCATAGCAGCACAATTTACAATAGCTAAGATTTGGAAACAGCCTAAGTGCCCATTAGCAGATGAGTGGATTAGAAAACGGTGGTACATCTACACAATAGAATACTACACTGCTGTAAAAAAAAGAAGGAATTCTTGCCATTTGCAACAGCATGGATGGAACTGGAGAGCATTATGCTAAGTGAAATAAGCCAGTCAGAGAAAGATAAATATCACTCATTTGTGGAATATAATGAACATCATATAAAGTGATGAACAAAAATAGATACATAGACAAAGAA
This sequence comes from Myotis davidii, assembly GCF_000327345.1. Taxonomy (NCBI): domain Eukaryota; kingdom Metazoa; phylum Chordata; class Mammalia; order Chiroptera; family Vespertilionidae; genus Myotis; species Myotis davidii. The sequence continues at coordinate 1,384,764 of NW_006286303.1, read as the reverse complement.
GCATAGATCAGACTGTCAAACTTCGGCGGGAAGGCAGGGGAGGGTGGGAAAAAGGAGGAGAGATCAACCGAAGGACTTGTAGCATGCCAATGGACACAGACACTAGTGGGGTGAGGGCATGTGCCGGGGAGTGGGGGAGGCCAGGGGGAGGTCAATGGGGGGAAAAGGAGACATCTGTACTACTATTTGTAATACTTTAAACAGTAATAAAATAAATAAATATTAAATTCAAATAATTTTAGACATAGCAATTATATTAAGTATTTTAATACAAATATGAAACCGTTAGGTTATGCTTCTCCTAATGATGAGATGCGTGTTCCACTCTAGCTTAGCTTAAGAACCTGTCTACCCTGAGGACACAAAGCACTCATAGTCTGAAGTCCCACTCAGCCAAGAGAGCCTCATCGGTAATGAGCTTTTAGTAGACATGTGAAAAAAGTGACTATCTCAGGCTAGGTTTAAACAATAGGACAAGTATAAAGATATCCTATATTCGAAATGAGCAGCACAAGAACTCAGTCATAAACAAAATAATAGAGGAAATAAAGAGAAAATTATCTCTCAGAGTGGCTAAAAAATTAGTATAGCAGACATTTTTAAAATCTGCATAAAAGACAAATATGTTTTTATCTGAAAACTTATTTTCTTTGAAACATATATTTTCACCTTACTAATAATTGCCTCTGACTCGAAGAGAGTTTTCTATATCTTTAAAACTTTTTCAAGTCTTAAATAATGCACCTCTAGTGTTTTCCTAATCAAAAATACTTATAGACTATTAAAATTCCACAGTGAAGATCCTTATATTTAAAAACAACTGACAGCCGAAACCGGTTTGGCTCAGTGGATAGAGCGTCGGCCTGCGGACTGAAAGGTCCCAGGTTCGATTCCGGTTGAGGGCGTGTTCCTGGGTTGCTGGGCACATCCCCAGTGGGAGATGTGCAGGAGGCAGCTGATGATGTTTCTCTCTCATCGATGTTTCTAACTCTCTATCTCTCTCCCTTCCTCTCTGTTAAAAAACCAATAAAATATATTTTAAAAAAATAAAAATAACTGACATATTAGGAATAAAATACAACATCTACAACAGGAAAATAAACAAGGGGAAGGCGAACGTGTGATCATTTTCCAGCATCTCTGAAGAGCTTCTAAACAGAGTGTAATATTACAGAGGTGCGACATGGATTGAGACACTATAAGAATGTCCAATGTAGGATCCATAGCACTGGGAGAGTGAGGCTGCGTGTAGAACTCAGGACCTCACCGCTGTCCCAGGCCTTTCCTCCAGGCTGTGTTAGGGGTGCTGGGATGGAACAGATCAGGGGAAGGGACTCCCCATTGTTTAATGAGAACATAAGAACTTCCTAAGGAGGCTACTTCTGACATAAGAAGAAAGTTAGGTAGAAATACAAATTAGAACAATGAAATGCCATTTTTCCCCACCCCATCAGATTGGCAAAACGTTTAATGTTTGAAAATAGTGAAGAAAAAAGAAAATAATGGGTGTTGGTGAGGATTTAGGAAAATAGGTTTTCTTGCATAGTGCTGGCAGGAGTGTAAGTTGGTGTAGCCACTTGAGAGGGTAATTTGGATTACTGTACTTTTAATCCATTAACTACACACATATACACACACAACTCAACCGTGTCAAGTGCAGGGTTGATTATTGCAAGAGTCATATAAACAATATTTTTTACTCAATTTTGTGGTATCACAAAATCACAAAGATAAAGATCATGAAAATTATATTCTACACAACTGATAATCTGCCGGAATGAGGGAAGCCCAAGTAATTACCTAAGAGATCTTTAGCTAGCTGCCTTTTGAGAACAGGAGTTGGGTGGAGGAGGGAAGCCAACCAACCAATTTTATTTTATTCAAGGTCATAATATTATAGTATCTACCCTAGAGAAACACTCACATCTAAGTACAAGATTGCCCATTGGAGCACCATTTGCAATAGGATGGACACCACGTGAAATTCCATCAGTAGAAGGGTGTTTAAATTATAATGGCTTCATACCATGAAGCAGTAAAAGAATGAGGCTGATGTATGCATCCAGACATGGGAAAACCTCCTAGGTATGTTATTAAATACAAATTCTAAAAACAAGCCATAGAATGATAAATATAACTGATGCCACTCATATAAAAATTAAATATATGGCCCTAGCTCCATGGTCAGCAAACTGCGGCTCGCGAGCCACATGCGGCTCTTTGGCCCCTTGAGTGTGGCTCTTCCTAAGCCTTAGGAGTACCCTAATTAAGTTAATAGCACTGTATCTACCTATATAGTTTAAGTTTAAAAAATGTGGCTCTCAGCCCAGAAATCGGCCCGTCATTGTACTGTTGAAATTTGGCTCTGTTGACTAATGAGTTTGCCGACCACTCGTCTACACCATCCTGCCAAACTGCTTACTATCTTCTAAGCTCAGTGCTAGACATATTCATATGGATTTTGTCATTGAATTATTGTAACAACACCTACTTTACAGATGAGAAAATCGAGGCAAAGAAAAATTCAGTAATTTTGCCCAGGATCACCTAGCTGTTAAGTATTGGAGCTGTGATTTGGACCCAGGCAGGCTCTGGAGCCTGCATCCTTAACCACACCGCCATCCAGTCCCTGGAAGCACAGGCTGCGTAAACTTGCAGGTGGACACCAGTCGGAAGTATGCTTAGGTAACCTACCTACAGCTGTCTGCCGAACAGTTTCAGTAGTTTGCACCAGCAGCCAGCCTGCTCCAGCAGCTCGTCTCCCCAGTGCCTATGGCTGCACAGCTGCTGCTCA
>NW_006286303.1:1370493-1381422 GCF_000327345.1 Myotis davidii | reverse complement strand
CATAACCAATGGACATAAGACACTGGGGGATAGGGGAGGCTAGGGGACTGTCTAGGGCGGGGGGAAAAATGGACACATATGTAATACCCTTTGTAATAAAAAATTAAAAAAAAATATTAAAAAAAAGTGTCAGGTGCCACTTAACAATGGGGATACAGTCTGAGAAATGCATTACTAAGCAGATTTTTTTATTGTGCAATCATGGAGTGTACTTATACAAACCTAGGTGGTATAAAGTCCACTATACATCTAGGCTATATAGTATTGCCTGCTGCTCTTAGACTACAAGCCTGTACAGCACATTACTATACAAAACAACACGAGATTACATAAAGTGCAAGAGAAAATGATGCAATCAAGAAACACGGTAGACACAAGATGTAGCATACTTATAAGTAGGGAGAGTACAGTCTAAAATAACTATAAAACGTATAGTCAATACATAAACCAGTCATTTATTATCATTACCAAGTATCCTGTAGTGTGCATAGTTGTATGTGTATATCTTCATATTCCTGGCAGCGCAGAATGTTACCCCAGCATCACCTCAAACACATGAGTAATGCATGGCTTTTTGACATTAGGACTTCACAGCATGACTACAACGTCACTAGGTGATAGGGATTTTTCAGCTCCATTATAATGTTACTGGACCACCCTCATCTATGCAGTCTATCATTGACCAACACCTCATTATGCCGCGCATGTCTGTGTACACTACAATAACAGCAGTTACATCTGAGGTAGGGAATGGGATAAAGGGGGTCAAATGAGCCTTTAACTGAATCTGTAATGTTCAATTTTTAGAATTTACAATGAAAATGTGTTTGTGTATAGCAGGTCCTTCCGTGATGTCATTTCATGCAATGTGGTTTCATTATAACATTTCTTGAGAAAAAAAGAATCGATTTTGCTCAGTGGATAGAGCATCGGCCTGCGTACTGAAGGATCCTGGGTTCGATTCTGGTCCAGGGCATGCCTGGGGTGCAGGCTCAATCCCCAGTAGGGATGTGCAGGAGGCAGCCAATCAATGATTCTCATAATTGATGTTTTTATCTTTCTCCCTCTCCCTTACTCTCTGAAATCAATAAAAATATTTAAAAAGAAATAAAAAATGAAATCAAAAGCTTAAACAAATACAAAAAAAAAAGAATCGATTCCCAGCCAAAGTCACTGTGTGGGTGTGGAACATGCATATTCTCCCATGTCTGCATGGGCTTCCTCCCTGGGGACTCGGGTTTCTAAGCCCTTCCCCAGAGCTGCTCACGTGAGGTGAGCTGGCGTGTCTACACCATCCCGGTCTGTGTGTGGGTGTGGGTGGCCCTGCGATGGAAGGGCACTCTGTCCAAGGTTGGTTCCCACCTTGTGCCCTGAGCTGCAGGGATAGGCTCTAGCCACCTGCCATCCTAAACTGGAATAAATGGGTGGGGAAATGATAATTTTGCTTGCTTTTATTAATCTTTTTGAAATATATGTATAGATCACATTTATTTCAATGTTTAATATTAGAAGTGTTGGGGATCTTTATTAAGAAGTTTGGTGATGTTTTTGTGCCAGAAATCTACCATAAGAACTTTCCTCTTATTTATGTCCATTAGTCTGTGGTAAATTGGTTTTGTGATATGTCATTACATTTAAAGCTGTAGTTTCCAAGAACCTATTAATGATGTTAAGTGAGGACTTACTGTATTTCTTATGCTATTAACATACACAGTATTTTTAAGAGAAAGAAGCTTTTAAGGAGGCAGGTACAAACCCACGTGGGCTGTGCTCACCAAGGCAACTCCATGATGTAATCATGGGTTTACTTCTTTGGTACTTTCCCTCTGAAAGAAGCCACATTTAGCAAAGAGATCCAACTCTTGCTCACCTGTGTTTAATTTCCTTATACATTTCTCCTGCTTGTTTAGTAAAGAAGCTTTCATATCTCAAGAAAGAAAAGAAGGGGGGGAAGAGGAAAAGAGGGAGCAGGAGAGGAGGGGGAAGAGGAGGAGCATGAGGAGAGTAAGATGGGGAAAACTGGAGCGAACCGTACTCACCCCTGTACCCTGTGAGAATAAGGGGCTCCTGCCTTGGAATCCTGCCCCACCATTGACCAGCTGAGTGAACTTGAGCACATGTTCTCATTTTCCGACTCTCTGTTTTCTCTTCTGCAGATGAGAGCATCAGTAAGAAAGCCTAGGTAAGCAGTCTAGCCTGGCGTCTGGTGCATAGTAGGGAGTAAGGAAATAGTGCTTCCGAAGGGCTACTGGGAGCTGAGGCCATGAGGGCAGGTGCCGGCCCTTCTACGTTGGAATATGATTAATCCATCTGATGGAGGCCGGCCAAGTCCTCCCATCTGTTATTTGACAACAGAAGGAGGGAAGGAGATTTCATCAGCGAACCTGAACCTGAGATCTGCAGAAATCCAGGCATAAGACTCCTCCGTCCCTTAGGTTATCGTCATCCCTGGACTTTCCATTTGCAGCACTCGATAATTTACGAAGCACTTTCCTTTCCATTCCCTCATGCGATTCTCACAACAACTTGCTTAGGTTATCAGGGCAGAGAGTATCTGCATTTCCAGAGGAGGAAATGAAGATTCGGAGAAGCTAAGTGACTTGCCATGGTCTCTTAGGAGGAGGGCAGGGATTTAAACTCAGTTTCGTGTGGTTATAAAGCGGGTACTATTTTCACTGCACCTCTGTACATCACTATTGGCCGCTCAATAACATGAGCAATGAGTGCAGAAAGAGTGGGCAAGGGAGAGTGTTGGGGGATGGGGAGGGGGGCCTATAGGACAATCATTTCTTCATTGTCTCCCACTACCAGTTTACCACCATCACTATCTACTTTGAGCGACTTCGTAGAAAGGACAGCAGACACCAGCTTTCTTTGTGGGAAAACACCCTGTCAATCCAACCTGGCGTATAATCCAAAACCATCATGCTTAGATCTCCCTTATCTGCTTTGAGATACCATTCATGCCAGGCCATTGTCTGTCTTTCTCCTTGATAAAGTTTTTCCCTCTTTCTGCAAGTCCCCACTCTTTATCCAAACCTATGACACAGGGAAGAAGTTATACTCCATATTTGTTTGGGCACCTCTGTGTCCTTGGAGGATATTCTGAGATCACGTTCCATCATGAGTGGTTTATTTCCCCCCCAGATCCCCTTTTAGTGTCAGAAGCAGACTGTCCCTTAATCTTTGGGGGATTAAAATAGATTTTCCTTCTCCTTATGTGTGAAGTGAACTGTGACCACTTGGCTTAGATGGCTTTGTTTCCAGCCAACAAGAGGAATTTGATGAGGAAAAGGCATTTGGGCTAGTTTTCAAGAACCCAGTGAAAAGTTTTAAGATTTGTGTGTTCTCAGATGCAGTCACATACCATCAAAGATTAAAAAAAAAAAAAAAGGAGGACAAGGAAGGTGAGAAAAGAGAAAGAGTGGGTCCCAGGTCCCAGTATGATTCTGGTCAAGGGCACATGACTGGGTTGCAGGCTTGATCCCTACAGTAGGGGGCGTGCAGGAAGCAGTCAATCAATTATTCTCTCTCATCATTGATGTGTCTATCTCTCTCTTCCTCTCCCTTAATCTCTGAAATCAATAAAAATATATTTATAAATAAATTAGTTAAATAATTAAATAAAAAATAAAAACAATGTATTTTTTCCGCCGGTGCTGACCATCCAAATCAGGGCCTATAAAAGTCAGCCTGGAGTCACGTTTCCGCAATGTCTCTGCTTCAATAATATGCTAAAGTAGTTATAAATCCTTTGTCTGAAACAGGGGAAGGAAAGACAAATTTTTCATCCAGGCGACTTGGATAAGATAGGGAGCCAAATACCATAATGTCTTCATAAGCCCTTCAACAAGATTACTTAAGAGACTGGTTTTCACTGCCAAAGCAGAGAACTAAAGCAGTTTGCTGCATAAATTAGATGAAGTTGGCCCAATGTCATTTTAAAAAATTGAGAATTTGGGGAGTTGGGGAAGTAGACTTTCTTTGCCTGGGGAGTAGCCTCAGTCTTCTGCTCCATTTATCACTGGATATCAAGTTCCTTTAAAAACTAAAATAAGCAGGTAGGGATAGCTTCTTGATATTTCTATTTTATTGTTCTACAAAATTAACCTTGAGTATTAACTGTGTGCTAGAGACTTTATATATATCATCTCATTTAATTCTCATGACACATCCTCAGAGAAAAAAATAACCCTTATTTTTATTTGAGCAAACAATCCAGGAGAGATTTACTAAACTACTCCAGATAATAGTGGTTAGCAGGAGGAAAAAAAAAAGGATTTGAACCCAATTCTATCTCTCTCTCTCATACACACACACCATTTTGTATTGTATGCATCAAAAAGGAAGCACATAAAAACTGCTGGGGCCCTGGCCGGTTTGGCTCAGTGGGTAGAGCGTTGGCCTGTGGACTCAAGGGTCCCAGGTTCGATTCTAGTCAAGGGATTCTTGGTTGCAGGCACATCCCCAGTAGGGGGTGTGCAGGAGGCAGCTGGTCAATGTTTCTCTCTCATCGATGTTTCTAACTCTCTATCCCTCTCTTTCCTCTCTGTAAAAAATCAATAAAATATATTTAAAAAAACAGCTGGGAAATCCATGTGTGATACAATATAATGAAGGTACTTTTACAATGGTTATGGGCAAGGAATCTGTTATGCAAGTTGTCATGAAATCATATCATTTATTCAGCCTATACTTCCATGAAAAATATTCCCATTTCACTCTGTTTCATAGATGTACAAAATGCAATGTAGGTGACTTGGCTTAGGATGTCACTAGTCAAATGAGAGCTCAGACCAAAAGTACCTAAGCTTTGGGCTCTCTGGCCTTATTTAAAATATGTTATGGCTTATCATTATAAAAGACAACCCTGCCCTAGCAGTTTGGCTCAGTGGATAGAGTGTGGGCCTTTGGACCAAAGGGTCCCAGGATCACTTCCAGTCAAGGGCAGGCTCCTCCACACCCAGGCCCTGGCCGAGCTCCTGCAGGAGGCAACCAATCGGTGTGTTTCTCTCACATCGATGCTTCTCTCTGTCTTTCCCTCTCTCTTTCACTCTCTCTAAAAATCAGTGGAAAAAATATCCTCGGGTGAGGGTTAACAAAAAAATAAAAATATAAGCCAACCCCCCCCCCATCATGGATATTCTACATAGATATCATAGATCATAGTTTTTGTTGACTATTTTGTTGACTGACCAGCAAATTTTGCTTAAAGCCAAGGAAGGGAGCTTCATCAGTGTATTGTAATAGTTAAGGGAATGAACTTAAGGGTCCAACAGACTGGATGTGAATTCCCACTCTACCTCTTAATGGTCATGCGCCCAGGACAAGTTCTTTAATATCTCAAGCATCCCTTTCCTCACTTGAAATGTGGGGATAATAAAAGTGTCTCCCTCGTCCGTTTACTGTGACAATAAGTGAGCACATGCAAACGCCTTGTTCGTGATTCCTCACCTATTTTAGTTATCAGTAGAGGCACACTCTGACAAAAGAAATCATATCAAGCTTTTTAAAATTTGGTCAGTGCTCACACCTTAAAGCTACGCAGAGTATTAAAATTATTCCTCCAGAAACCATAATCTCTAAGGAATAGTATACCTGGGGGAGAGACAAAATTACAGAGTTGAAACTGAGGTTTAGTTTTATATTCATTTCTTTCAGAAAATTCAACACATAAACCACCAATACAAAGTGCCAGTCATAAAACAATGTCTCACAAAGTTATTATTTGAATCTGATATATACTGGTCAGCAATTTTCCTGTTTCCACTTTTGCTCTGTTGAATAACTAGTCACTATCCTGTGTCTAAAGTTATTATATAATCAGAGCTCAATATGTATAGCTTCTCCCTCCAAAAGTGGATAACAATGACTTTGTTCCTTCTATAATTTAATAATAATAATTTTGTTGGGCTTTAGTTATTGAACAAACGTACAGAGAATATAATATACTTAACATTATTACATCCTGTAAGCATAAATTAAGGGAGGAATGAATTAAGAAAAGGAACTAAATGAATAAAAAATAATGTTAAGTGGCCTTTTGTACTGCTCTCACCCAAGCAAAAAAAAATAAATTTTCAAGGATGAAACAAAGAACATTAGCGCCACCTGGAGGCAGGAGTCTATTTGAAATGTAAGCTATGAATTGGAGAATGTTATTAGCACTGAAATGAGCTGCAGAGATGGTCTAGCCCTGTATAAGTGGTAGGTAGCACACATGTGACTACTGAGTATTTGAAATGTGGTTAGTCCAAATGGAAATGTGTGGCAAGTGTAAAACATACCAGATTTCAAAGGCCTAATATGAAAAAAATAATGTAAAACATCTTATTCATAATTTTTACATTGACGACGTATTAGAATAATATTTTTATTATGAGGTTACATAAAATATATTATCACAATTATTCTTAAATTTTTATCTTGATCTTTTCAATGTGGCTTTTGGAAATTTAAAATTAGATATGCAGCTCATATTATCTTCCTATTGGACAATGCTGATCTCGCCCTCGTCAGTCACATTGTGGGCCATGGACCAGCCGCATGGGTTGCATTCACCACCTGAGAGCTTGTTGGAAATGCAGAATTCAGGCCCCATCTCCAACCTACTGAATAGGAATCTGCATTTTAACAAAATCCCCAGGTGACTGATATGTATATTAAGTTTGAGATTTGCTGTGTAATCCAACCGCCTCATTTAACAAATGAATAAACTGAGGCCCAGGGTGGTAACCTGGCTTGTTCATGGTTACCTGGTTGGTTGCCCTAAAGCCTGATTCCCCAGTGGTCTTGAAACTTCCACATACCCCACCCTCTACCGCAGACCCTTCCATCTCGTAGAGTAAAAATAAAACAGACTGCTGCTTCACTAGCAAGGAAATAAAACATAGTATTGTAAATAGATAAGAAAATAGTGTCCTCAGGGATACTTATAACAGAATTCTAGGGTATTCCTTAGCACTTGTGCAGCCAAGTTACTCCACAAGAATGGAGAAAACCTGTGCTTTCTAAACTATTCCTACAAATAACCTCCTTGGGTGGTTAAAAAAAAAAAAAAAAAAAAAGGCAGGGTTTGATTCCTGGAATCAATAATGTGTCAGTTGCTGAGTCAGTAAAAACAATTTAGAAACTGATTCCTTTAGGATAAGTAAGAAGGTGAAAGAAGGAATTTCAGTTTTGTAACTCAGCTCCTTGTGGGTGGGTTTGAGTCATTCTTTGAATGTCCAGCTCCTCACAATTGTTTAGCACATGGAAGGCTTTGAATAAGTGTGTTGAATGCACAGATTAGTTTCCATAGATTAGGACTTAACCCTCAGGAAATATTCCCTCCTTTACATTGTGTGGTAACAATGTAAAGAAATTCAGGAAAACACTTAAGTATTTAACTCTAGCTAAAATTAGTACTACTTTTAGGTTAAAATTTCTTTGGAATTAAGCACATTATTAAGAAAAATTTCAAATGGATACTAATTTTGCTCATGAAAATAAAATCCATCACATAGAAAGAGGAGGTTCCAGGTAAATTAATATTGACAAGTAATTCCAAGGAGCAGAGGTTGTTAAAATAGTTTCACTCATTTTTGTAAAGATTTTTACTAAGACAGATTAATCAAGCCTAATCAATTTCCAGTACACTGTACATATGGCCCAAATGTTTTCTCATAAAAGATCTCTTCTTTGTGTGCCAACTGAAAAATGTGGATTTAACGTAGGAAATGAATTTCTGTGTTATATGAATTGAATAACTAAGTAGACTAGGAAGCACATTATTGGGATTATTTTTTCAAATGATGTAAGTCATATAGGAAGGAAAGTTTAACTCCCACTCTCTTCCTTTCAATTGTCCTATTTCCTCATGTTTTATCCATTACTCATTTCAGGTTTTGTTATTAACCTAAATAAAATAATAGGACATCAATCCTGCTTGTCATATGTAATAATGAACAATGACTGTTGCACATAATTATTAGAATGGTAATAATAAAAATAATAGGCCAGAATATTAACTTATATCATTAATTTGGCAATGACATTATGTACTGCCTTACAACATTTCTTCTACTGATATCTTAAGTAGATATGGAATGACTCATTCATTCATTCAACATTTGTTGAGCACCTAAATGCCAGGCACTGACAAAGCTTCTAGAAAAACGATAACCAATAAATCAATTCCTGCCCTCCTGGCACATTTATTCTCATGGAAGAAGCAAACAATAAACACATAAATGATGAAATATGTGGTACATCCGGTTCTTTTTTTAAAAATATATTTTATTGATTTTTTACAGAGAGGAGGGGAGAGGGATAGAGAGTTAGAAACATCCATCAGCTGCCTCCTGCACACTCCCCACTGGGGATGTGCCCGCAACCAAGGTACGTGCCCTTGATCGGAATTGAACCTGGGACCCTTCAGTACTAGGCCGATGCTCTATCCACTGAGCCAAACCGGTTAGGGCGGTACATCCGGTTCTGATGAGTGATGTGGAGAAAATTAAGGAAGGAAATGCAAAGGAAGGCAAGACTATTTTATATAGGGTGGTCTCTCTTCATTTTGAGTGGGAACCTGAACAAAAGCAAGGGAGGAGGCCATGCAGATACCTGGGAGAGGGCTGCCTGGTCAAATGGAACAAAAGTACACAGGCCCTAAGGCAGGGAAATGCTTAGCAGCTTGAAGAACAACACAGAGGCCAGTGTGCGTGTGGGAAGAGGAAAGAACACAGGCAAGAGCAGGAGATGAAGTCAGAGAGGTAGAGGGGCCAGACCAGATAGGACCATGTACAACTTCGAATGTGCCTTTCAGTACAAGGAAAAGCCACTAGAGGGTCTAGCAGAGACGTGACATCTGACTTCCCCTTTAGAAGGAATCACTCTACCAGGTAGCTGCTGTGTTGGAAACACACTGTAGGGACCAAAGCAGAAGCAGGACTTAGAAAGTTATTATAATAATCAAGGCAGGAAATGGTGACTTGGACCAGGATGACATGTTGGAGATAATGAAATGGTATAAAATTTAGACATATTTTGAAGGTAAAAGTAGCAGGATTTGCAGGTGGATTAGAAGTAGTGTCTGGGAAGACTTGGAGTTTTTTGAGCAATGGAGATATCAGTTCCTGGTGAAACTGAGACATGAGTTGATTTGGTTGAAGGGGGGAGCAAGAGAGGAAAGATCTGAGATTTCTTTTAGAGATGAATTTAAGATGGTTTTAAAATATTCATTCTTGAAAAAGTAGATAGACTAGGACAGAGTTCAAGGGAAAGGTTGAGGTTGGCATCCTTATCTCAGTCCTTGAGACAAGAGATCATATGAGTGGAAATGGAGCCAGAAGGAGTTTAGGACAAGACTTAGAATACACAACACTGAAAGCAGGTGATTGTGGTTTAACGGTTCAGATGCTTAGCATTGTCATCCCCCAACCAAAAAGTTAGTTCCCTGAGGCCATCCAGCCCAGTCTATACAGTCCTCATTATACACTTTGCCTATGGTGGGTGTTCAATAAATATTTGGTAAACTAGTGAATAGAAATTACTTAGTGCCAAGCAATGTTTGGAGGGATTACCAAGATAAAGAAAAAGTATGGAATGGCCATATCTGGCATCTTTTCCAGTCCCCATCACTCCTCCCTGTGAGAGAGAGACTGACTCACGTGCTTGTTGAATTTGGAAACAAAACTGAGACTGGAGGCTCAGCAGATTCTGGGCTCTTGCTTTTTCCAGAGGATAGGTCTGACGTTCTAAGTAAGCTTGCCATTTGGGCACACAAATCTCAGTGTGTTGTTATATGGTCTTTTATGACTGCTTTCTTTTACTTGTACTGTTTTCAAGGTTCATCCATATTGCAGCATGCATTAGTCCTTCATTCCCTCTTATGGCCAAATATTTTCCATTGTGAGGATATACCACATTTTGATTATAGACATTTGAATTGTATCCACTTTTGGCTATTATGAATAACTAGAGTCCCAGTGCATGAATTTTGTGCAGGGGGGGGGGGTCCCCCTCAGCCCAGCCTGCACCCTCTCCAATCTGGCACCCTCTCACAATTCGGGACTGCTGGCTCCCAACTGCACCTGCCTGCCTGCCTGATTGCCCCCTAACCACTTCCCTGCCAACCTGATTGACGCCTGACTGCTCCCCTGCTGGCCTGATCACCCCTAACTGCCCTACCCTGCTGGCCTGATCGCCCACAACTACCCTTCCCTGCAGGCCATCTTCTGGCTGTGGGCATGGCCATCTTTGAGGGCAGGGCAGTCAATTAGCATATTCCCTCTTTATTAGATAGGACACTGCTATGAACATCCACGGTCAAGCTTTTCTATAGACATATGTTTTCAATTCTTGTGGTTCTATACCTGAGAGTGAAATTATTAAATGGTACCAGTAGGTTTAGCTTTCTGAGGAAATTCCTATTCTTCAAGATGGATGCTCCATTTTATATTCCAACCAGAGATTTGTGAAGGTTCTGATTTCTCCACAACATTTGTTATTGCCTGTAACCATCCTACTGGCTGTGAAGTTGTAACTCATTGAAATATAGGTTTTCATTTTTCGGATGGATAATGTTTAAGACTTTCTGATATGTACCATTTGTATAGTTTTCTTTATTCCTTCCACACAGACTGGCTTGGGCCCTATTTCAATTGTACTGGATCGTTTCTATTTCTTCCATTGAAAATAAAGCCGCGATGAAGACTTGCAGGCACGGGGTCTAGTTAGTTTCGCTTATTTGAATCGTATTCTGGCACTGCATTTGGGTATCCCTGAGTCAGATGAGACAAATCCCGGGATCTCCCGCGGCGCAGGGCCCTTTTGCCTGTCAGGCAAGTCCCCGGAGGGTCAAAGCGCGTCCCCGCCTCGCGCCGCGTCACCGAAGTCCCGCCCGCCCGCCCGAGACCTGCGCGCGGCGCGCGAGGGGCCGGTCCGCGC
>NW_006286303.1:1359429-1370290 GCF_000327345.1 Myotis davidii | reverse complement strand
TCCAGCTCGCGGGCGTCCGCTTCGGGGCCCAGGGGGCGAAACGTCCCGAGTGTCCGCCGACACCGGAGAGCCGAGCCGCGTACACTATCAGGGGCGCAGGAACGTGAACTGGTGACGCACCGCACGGAGTCCCTCCCTTCCGAGAAGTGGCAACACTTCTGAATTTAGGCCTGGTCACCAGGAGGCAAATAAAGTCTCCTTTGTCTCCACATTCCCCCTTTCCTCTCCCCTGCACTCACTCGCAGCGGTTCTCAACCTGTGGGTTGGGAGCCCTTTGGCAGTCGAAGGACCCTTTCACAGGGGCCGCCTAAGACCATCCTGCATATCAGATATTTACATTACGATTCATAACAGTAGCAACATTACAGTTAGGAAGTAGCAACGAAAATAATTTTATGGTTGGGTCACAACATGAGGAACTGTATTTAAAGGGCCAGAAGGTTGAGAACCACTGCTGGGGGCTTGCAGTCTACTTGAGGTGCCCAGAACTCACCAGAAATGAAGGCAGGCCCGCCCTTTGCGCCTCTGTTTCCATTTTCTCCCCTGCCCTCGACCCCGGTAGCCTGGAGGAAGGGCGAGATGCTGGTCCCCACTCTTGCTTGGCGCCACCTGCTTCGGCTGCACTGACCCTCCTAACCCTCACCTGGGCAGGTGCCCCTGGCGCCAACTGTCTATGATGGTACCTGTTAGGCAAGCCTGATCCCGAAGCTCCATTTGACTTTTAATAGATTTCCGAACCAAAATCAATGAAAGATTACAGTGTTGGGACTTAAATAGAATTCTTTCAGAAATTGTAAAAGTTATTATAGTTTGATTTTTTTGGTTTGGGGTTTGTTTTTCTTTTTACTTTGGATTCAGAACATAGCTGGTAAGAGTCAGCCAAACATTTCTAGGTGGTAGAGATACAGGAGTTTTTTATATTCCATTAGAAATATTGGAGACCTCAAAACATTATTTTCATCACTGCAAGGATACTGTGGTTATTTCCCACCAGATCTTGTTATTTGTTACATTAGTTAAAAAACACAATTATTACTATATCAAAGACTTGTTTTTTAGTAGTGGTGGTACCTATATTTCCATACATTTGGTTTCCTTTGTAATCCCCACATATGTTATGCTTGTCAGAACATTTTGAAAGGGGGCCTATAGCCTTCATCATACTGCCAAAGGAGTCAGTTCATGGAAGAAAAATGTTGAGAACCCCTGCTCTAGACTCTACACTTTCCATGCGTTAAATTTGTCTTGTTTGTAACCATATCCCTGATTCAATGCCTGACACATAATAAGGTTCTTGATCAATATCTTGTGAAAGATTTTTTTAAAAAGGTTTTAGGTTGAGTCAGATTATTAGTTAACTTGGGTGCTTGCTCTGAGAGTTACTTTAGATGAGAGAGGTATCTTCTCTTTCATTCATTGTTAACTAGTATTTATAGAGAACTACTGTATGCCAGGAGCTATTTTAGGCCCCTTGGAGCTTTTGTTCTTGTAAGACATACAGTAAATATATAAACAAATCTTGTAAAACAAGCAAAATAATTTCAGGAGTTAATAAGTGCTTCAGAGGAACCCAGCAGGGTTACTGGATCCAGAGCTGGACTGTGGGGGTGGCAGCGACAAAGCTGAAAGAATGATCCGAGGGGTGGGGCAGGAGGTGAGTTCACTGCTCAGCAGAGCCTGACAGGCCTCCGTGCGATTAGCTTTTATTCCGAGTGTACGGAAAGCCATTTATGGCTTTAGGGTGAGGAAGGGAGCATGGCATTATGTGATTTATGTTTGTTTTTTTCGTAATCCCTTCACCTTTCTCACCCAGTCCCCTAAACACCCTCCCCTCTCACAGCGGTTAGTCTGTTCTATGTCTCTGTGAGTCTGTTTCTATTTGGTTAGTTTATTTTGTTCATTAGATTCCACATATGAGTGAAATCATATGGTACTGTGCTTGTCTTTCTCCTACTGGCTTATTTCACTAGCGTAATGCTCTCCAAGTCCATCCATGCTGTCGCAAAAGGTTAAAATTTCCTTCTTTTTTACCGCCAGGTAGTAAATATTCCGTTGTGTAAATGCACCACAGTTTTGTTTTTTTTTTATCCAGTCATCTACTGATGGAAACTTGGGCTGCGTCCATATCTTGTTTATTGTAAATAACGCTGCTATGAACATCGGGGTACATTTATTCTTTTGAATTAGTGTTTCCAGTTTCTTCAAGACATATTCCCAGAAGTGATTTATGTTTTGAAAGGATGACTAGCTGTTGTGTGGAAAAGACTCTGTAAGAGTTATTATGGGGTCCAGTCAAGAGGTGATATATGGATTGGTGTGTTAGCATAGTAGCACCTGCTTGTCCTGTAGGTGGAGATGACATTAAAGCACTTAGCCCAGGGCCGGGGCCTTAGTCAGGGGAACATTCGTTTCCTTTCTTAGTCAATCCCTTAACCCCACTCTGGGCCTGGCATCAGTGCTGGCAGTCAGCAAATATGTATTAAATCAGATCATCTCTCCTAGCCCAAAACCATTCAGTGGCGTCCAGCTCACAGGAAGAGCCCAAGACCCTTGTCCCCACCACCTCACTGACTTTGTTTCTTGTAGTTTATTCTCTCCCTCCCCCCACACCCCCCCCCACCCCCGCCCACCATGTGGCTCCAGTCCCGTTTTATGGGCCTCTTTGCTAGTCCTCTCTCTACCTCAGGGCCTTTGCACTGCCTGTTTGCTCTAACTGGGAAGCGTTGCCCCCAAATAGCGACATGATTTATCCTCTCACTTCCTATAATCCTGCTCAAATACCTTTTCAATGAGGTGTGCCCTGCCCATCCTGTTTAAAAGTATATTCTATCATCCTAGCATCTCTTCTTCTCTTCCCGGCTTTAGTCTGTTCAGTAATCATTACCACCTACTGACATGCTGTAAAACTTACTTTGTGTGGGAGTATAAGCTCCATAGAGGAAGGAATTGTTGTCTCCTGTGTTCATTGTTGTATCCCCAGAGCCTAGAGCAGTCCCTGGCTTATAATAAGCACGAAAATATGTGATAATTCAAAGAGTGCTTGCTCAGTGTTAAGCCCTGGGTTAACATAAGGGTCATCTTATCCATGTTCCCAAGGGATAGGAAAACAGTGCTTCAGTTAAGCAAAGTGCCAAGGGAGGAAAAAGAGGCTAGAGCTGGGTCTTTTACTAGTAAAAAAAAAAAAAAAAAGCAAGAGATATAACCTTACCAAAAGTAGAACGTTTTCTCTAGAGGGAAATCAGGCAAGCAAAACAAGCACTAGAATGTACAAAATGCAGGAGTAGGAAAAACAGGCTGCCTGTGCATCAGGAACACCATGGCATAAGTAGGGCACAGCAAGATGTGGCTTAGCAGCTTATACCAACATGCTCGAGTGATTTGGTTGGCGTTAGACGAGGTATAGATGGGTATGTGTCATGCAGGGCCAGGAAAGCAGGCTCAGACTGGTCTGAACTGCATGAATAGGAGTACTGCAGTGTGACTACCTTCAGGCCTCGGGGCTGGGTCTGAGCAAACACTGTCCCTCACTGTGTGACTGTGGGTAAGGACCTTAACCTTCCTGAGCCGGAGTTTTCTCATCGGCCACATCAACTGTATAGGACTGTTGTGAAGATGAAGAGAAATCATCTTAACTGGTCTCCCCCAGACTAGACTATTCTCTGCCTGGTTTCCAGAGGGATGTTCTTTTGTTTTGTTTTCTAAACTTAAAGAACCGTGAAATGAATGAGTAGTGCTCTTTCTTATTGTGGTAAAATGTACATGACATACTATTTACCGTTTTAATCCTTTTTGAGTGTATGCCTTAGTGGCTTTAAGTACATTCACATGTTTGTGCAACCATCACCACTATCAGCTTCCAGAACTTTCCTGTCAGCCAGAGGGATCAACCGAAGGACTTGTATGCATGCATATAAGCATAACCAATGGACATAAGACACTGGAGGGTAGGGGAGGCCAGGGGATTGTCAAGGGTGGGGGGGAAAAAGGACACATATGTAATACCCTTTGTAATACGTTAAGCAATAAAAAAAAAAAATAAAAATAAAAACATAAATTATTACTTCAGGTCACTCTACTCAAATTCACCCCTCCCCCCACCACACACTTAATAAAAGTCAGGGTCCTTACAAGACCCTGCAGCATGTGTGCCCTCCCCCTCACCGTCTAGCCCTCTCCACACAGGTGTCCTTCACTGCTCCTCGGGGCCTTGGTGGTTTCCTCATTTCCTCTGCCTGGAAAGTTCTTCCCCCTCAAATGCACAAGGGTTACTCATTCTAGCCAAATGTCACCTTGAGAGAGGCCATCCCTGACCATCTGTCCAGGGTGACCTCCCCTCTGTGCCATCACCCAGCATTACCTGGATGTCCACAGGCTCGTTTGTGGACTGACCACTGAACGGTAAACTTCATCAAGGCCAGGACCTGGTCTGATCGCTCCCTGCTGGGTCCCCAGCTCCAGCAACGGTACCTGGCATGTTTTAAGTGCTCGGTAAATATTTGTGAAAAAATGAAATAGGTAAAGCTGCTCCTCGGGAGCAGACCCCTCCCCTTCGGTGGGAGCCTGCAGAGCAAGGTGCTGCTGCCATCTGCTCTGCTCCTGCCCCAGACCAGACCTGGGCTCGCTTCTAGGAAGTGTGTCTTTTGTTTTGTTTTAATTTTTAGAGAGAAAGAGGAAGAGAGAGAGATAAAGAGAGGGAAATATGGATGTACTGTTCCATTCATTTATGCATTCATTGGTTGCTTCTTTTATGTGCCCTGATTAGAGATTGAACCTGCAACCTTGATGTATTAGGACGATGACTAGGAAGTGCGTCTTAAGGAAAACGCTGGAAGGCAACCAAAGGCCAGTGGCCTGCGGGGGGGGGGGGGGGGGGGGGGGTTGTGAAATTAACACTGATGCATGAGCATTTGAAGAAACTAAGCTCGTGAGCCTGGAGAAGATCAGAATTAGGAATTGGACGGCTCAGAGAGGGCAGATCCAGTGATAGAGAGTCTGTAACAGTAGTTGGGAGAATTAAGAGGGTTACTGTGGAATGATCGGATTAGGTCATTGTTAGGCAGACTGCGTTGTGGGCATGGTCTGGGTGCACTGAGTTCTGGTGCACAGAATATTCTGGATCATCTGGAAGAGGAGTCCCTGGGTTTATATTTAATCCTCCTGACTCCAGGTCATCTTACTTTGTCACAGTCTAATGAGACAAGAGGGAAGGGGGCTTACTATATACATGATCACTGAAGACCAGGGAAGGCCAAATGACCTCCAGGCACCTTGCAAAGTCAGAATGATTCTGAATTGATTTGGATGGAGAAAAATAGTAAAGTGGACCAACAAAGAAACCATTAGGCCCTTGTGCCATATGAGGTGATTTCATTTCAGCAAACCAACATCATCTTTCACAACAAATTAACATTGCTAATTACAATTTTTATTGGTTTTGTGGTTTTATTTGTATTTCATTTGTAACTGTTGATTGCAAAATAAGCATTGTAATTATATGAGAGCTGTAACCCTCAGGAGTTGATACCTAGTTGTATGAGTTAATATTTGTCATCTAAGTAATTTAGGTCAACACAGTTTAGAAGACTGAATCGGAAGACCTCTAAGATTTCTTAACAGCCCTGAACGCCTGTACTTGTGTAAATCTTGTGTAACAGTCGTATGGCTATTGCGGTAACACTGCTCCAGATTTAGAAATCTCACAGATTTGGCTTGCATTTAGCACAATCCAGGAACTAGTTTGGAACTTGAGCCCAATCCAGTTACCCAGAGGAAAGAGAGCTTACTAACTAAACCTCAGTCTAAGTTTAACAGCGTCAATCATATTCTTGTTAACCTCAGGAGGCCTCTTTTCTTCTGAGTTCAGCGGTCCCATCATTTGAAAGGAAGTTTTGAAATCTGAACACCTGTAGGCTTCAGGTTCTGTTAAAAAGAGTAACTAGACCAGTGATGGAGAACCTATGACACCCGTGTCAGAGGTGACACATGAACTCATTTTTTTGGTTGATTTTTCTTTGTTAAATGGCATTTAAATATATAAAATAAGTATCAACAATATAAATCTTTGTTTTACTACAGTTGAAAATATCAAAAAATTTCTATATGTGACATGGCACCAGAGTTAAGTTAGGGTTTTTCAAAATGCTGACACACCGAGCTCAAAAGGTTCGCCATCACTGAACTAGACTCTGAGGATGCGGGGAGAGAAGAGAAGGACACTAAAAAATAGTCTTACCAATGGACATAGACACCGAGGCAGTGGGGGCTTGCCTGGGGTGGGAATGGCTGGGCGGGGGGAGTCAATTGGGGAAAAAGGAGACATGTAAAACTTTAGACAATAAAATAATAATAATAATAGTCTTTCTGCATAATAAAGGGGCTCTATCCTGACAATTGCCTAACTTGTTTTCCCTTTGCAGGTACTTTTCTCATTTCTATGTCATCTCAGTGCTGTGGAATGGCTTCCTGCTTTGGTGCCTTACTCAATGCCTGTTCCTGGGAGCGCCTTTTCCAGACTGGCTGTACACTTTACTCAGAATTCTTGGGGCTGTGCAATTCCGCGGTAATCACAACCATTGATTGCATCCTGTTCCTACCTTTCCTGCCTGCAGGAAGCTGTTCTTGGTATTTCATTGCCACTGTGAGCAAAAAGGGTTCTGCCTCGTCATACCCATCCCCGTGGGGATGCCCCCACGTCTTTCACTGAGATCTTGGCAGAGCTGAGAGTTAGCTCTTCATCCCCGACTCCACAGCAGTTGCTGGGTGGTGTACGGACTGGCTGCTCTCCCTCTGATGCTGTTTGTACTGTTGGTAAATTTACATAGACGTCTTTAGACTTAGGAGGAAAGCTTTTAGGATTCCCTTGTGTTTGCCTTGAAACGTTTATACCGTCCAACCAAAACCGTGTCTCAGAACTCCAGAAACGTGCTGGAAAATTACTTTTTGATCACTGGTTACAACTGTTATAGCATAAGGCTTTGGTTTCCTGAGAAAATTGACTGTAAAGACATTGACCAAATGATTACAAAACAGACATTACATTTGCCTCAGATAAAGAACAATTTTAAAAGAAAGAGCTGAAGCTGAAAACAAAGTGGCCTCAGTGCATGTCAGGCGGGGAGAGGGGCGGAAGTAGAAACATTGTTCTGGTGCTGGCTCTGCTCAGCAGCCGAGCCACTGGCTCCCCGGAACAATCCCTTTCTGTGTGACCAGAGGAACCTGCTGCAAACGATGACGGTCAGGAGGAAAAGCACATGCAGCTCCTGTTTGGCAGGGGAGGGCTCCTCACTGAGTCCCGCTTCACACATTCAAACTCATCTCTTTACTTTGTCTTTGTTTTCCTGAAGATATTTTTAAAATATATTTTTATTGATTTCAGAGAAGAAGGGAGAGGGAGAGAGAGATGGAAACATCAATGATGAGAGAGAATCAATGATTAGCTGCCTCCTACAAGCCCCCAACTGGGGATCGAGCCCTCCACCTGGACATGTGCTCTGACCAGGAATCAAACCGTGACCTCCTGGTTCTTAGGTTGACACTCAACCACTGAGCCCCGCCGGCTGGGTTTATGTCATTTTTAAAACCGGCATTTCTTCTGACTTCTTTTGGGGTAGAGGAGTGAAAGGCAGGTAGGAAGGTAGATCTCAGGGATTACAGTCTCCTAAAAGTATAATATCTTTTTTTTTTTTTAACATGGAAAGGAATGCGTAATTCTTCCTGTCGCAGTTCCTGTCCTCCTTTCTGCCTCTGTGGGTGCCTATGTCTCTTGTCTCCCCGAACCCCAGGGATCCCCCCAGGTGGGGCTGCTCAGCGGTCTCCCCAGAACTCTTCCTGTCTTCATTATTATTAGTGCCCGGGACCCGAGACCCGAGACCCTGTTTCTGAGCACAGGCCCCTTCACAGTGAGGGCCATGCCATCTCAAAGGCTTTCACAGGGTGAAGCTGAGTCGGGAGACCTGAGTTTGTCCAGCTCTGTCACTAGCTCACTTGAGCCAAATATGTTTGTCCAGCTCTGTCACTAGCTCACTTGAGCCAAATACGTTGACTTCACATGGCCCACTTCCGCACTGCTAAGAAAAGCAGGGGAGCGTTAGACTGGATGATTCCTAGCCCCTTTCCTAGCTCCACTTTTGTTTACTACTGTGTGTAACCGTAGGAATGTATAGTACTGGCTTAACTCCGAAGAGACATGCTGAATGTGTTGCTTTCGGAATCGCAGGGGGTGAGTTGGCGCTGTCTGCATTCTTAGTGCTGGTGTTCCTGTGGCTGCACAGCTGGCGGAGACTCTTCGAGTGCCTCTATGTCAGCGTCTTTTCCAACGCTGTCATTCACATCGCGCAGTACTGCTTTGGACTCATCTACTACATCCTCGTCGGCCTCACTGTGCTGAGCCAAGTGCCAATGGACGGCAGGAATGGTGAGTGGTCCCTGGGCACTGTTACCTGAGGCACCGGGGGCCATGGAAGTTGGAGAGCAGGAGGCCTGCCCAATCCTTAACGTCTTCAGTAAAGACGGTAAAGGGTGACGTATTCAGGAGGGTCAGAAGAAATGGGACCTGAGGCTTCCCTCGGTGGGGGTGAGGCAGTGAACTCACGTGGAGTAAGCCTGGAGACAGAGGAGGAGGGTGGCCCAGAGAGGAACAGGGAGCAGGATCACCCACAAACAGGAGAGAGGGTCAGCAAAGACAGTGGCTTCCCCAGAGCCTCAGCCTTCCTGTTTGTGTGGGAAGGTGAGGGGTGAGGCTGGGGAAGGGGAAGTTGTGGCACAGGATTTGACCATAGAAAACCAGAGGAGGAGCGGGCGGCCTGACTCGGGGTGGATGCTTGTGATGTGAAGAGGGAGCCGGGAGCCATTTCTTTGCCGTTTAGGTCTGGGGACTGGGCCATTGCTCACAGCTTTTCTGTCAGCGAGGCGGCCGTGGGGCGAGGACAGCGGAGTACTGTGGTAAATCAGAACTGCGTCTTAACAAGTCTGACCTCTTACTAACCAGGGAGAGGGAACCAGAATCATGACTTTTGTTTGTGAGGAGGAAATGAAGTGGGTTTTATTTTGTGGGGAGGAGGTGAAGATCTCGCATATATGACTGTCGTTTTTGTGAAAACAATACGTGCTTACTGTAAGGAATCAAGTTGTTGGTGGTAACTGAAATGAATCTTTAGGACTGAGGTTAACTTCACCTTGCAGCCCAGGCACTGTCGGGCAGATCGCTCATGACTGTTGTCTCTCAGTCCAAGGCTTCATACATTCATCCTCGTAAACTGAGACCAAGATCTAGACGTTTCCATCCCTCAGCGAGGGAGCTTTCTCCTCAGGTTTGATTTCGGTATCAGCCTGCCCCTCTCTCTTGCTGTACTACAACTCAGGCCTCCATGGCATGAGGAATGGTTTTCAAGTACATCTTATTGATGCTGTTTCTCAATTCATGAATTATTTATCGACTTCAGCTGCTCAGCTAGCATCTCTCCACCTAAGTGCTCTGAACCGAAGTATGTTCTTCCTCCCTGAGCTTTCTGCTGTGGTATTCTTGTGCAGCCCAGTATCAAGGCTTGCGCTGTCATTCCTGGGTGTACAGTATGGGTTTTCCACCCCAAGGAACTTGCCTAAGGACTTTGGTAACGCGCCAGCTTTCAGTTGCTTCGTTCCCATTGGCAGCACCTGTCTCTTTTGGAGTTTTCTCTGGTGGCCGGGCCCCACCTTCTGCCCTCACTCCTGTGTAACTAATGAAGAGAAGGCAGCATGGCACCCACAACAAGATTTCCTGATAATCCCTTCTGCAGCTGTCTTTTGTTTCATCTATTTGTCCTTCATATGGGACAATATGGGGAGAACTGGTTTCAGGAATTCATTGAGGGAGAACACACGGGGGCATTTGTCAGCTGCGGGGCCCAACAGAAATGGGCTTGGGGTTAGGTGGACCTGAACCCGAGCCTGGCTTATTTAACTTCTCTTAGCCTCGAACCTTCATCTGAAATCAGGGATATTTACAGATTTCAGAGGATTGGTGTGAAAGTGAAAAGAAAGAATATCTCTCAACTACCCAGATCTCCACACCTCCTTGTCTTCAAGTCTAGAGACTCTCCCCCAGTCACTCTGATCACACAGTTCTATTTTCTTTTCGTCAGAGTACTATCTCTACCTGAAATTACCTGGGCTATTGATTTGTTTACTCGATTCTAGTGGCAGCTGCCACTGGACTGTGAATGTATGAGGACTGGGATCTTGCATGATGTATTCATTATTTTATGCCTCACATCTACAACAGTTCCAAGCTCAGTCAACACCATTAAGTAACAAATAAATGAATGATTAAATGCTACACAGATAAGATGCTCAGTAAATACGAGCCTTCCCCTTTCCTGCATGATAATTCCAGCTTACTCTTACAAATCTTTTTTCCCTCCCAGGTAGTTTCTCGGCATTTAGAGTAGGTGACTGGGTAGTGATGTGAATTCCCAGACACTTGCTTCAACGTTTAATTCTATAGTGACTTGTTCTGAAAGCCCTTTGGATTAAAAACTGAATTTTTCATATTTTGCTTACTTTTTACTTATAAAAAATAACTTTTTAGTTATATGGCTAAGCCTAGTGAATATTAAGAGACTCTAAGTAGATTGTTTATATAGAGCCAGGTTTAAAAGAAATCAACACAGGTAGATTTTGGTGGACTTTCCTTAGTCATTAGCTGTCATCTCGAAGTCCTACTCCGAGGTACCCACATGGAATAGCATGATCCTTGCTTCTCTCGCCTGAATCAGCTTTGTAGCCGGCTCCCTCTTGGCTCCAGAGCCTCAGGCTGGTTGGTCCCTGTTATCAATGGACAACTTCGTTTCTTGAGCCAACCCCCCGACCACCCCGACTGCTTCCT
>NW_006286303.1:1346946-1359419 GCF_000327345.1 Myotis davidii | reverse complement strand
GCTGATCATAGGGAAGTCCTTAATTTGTTTTTCTGATGCCAGTACTTAAGAGCTCTGCATTCTTCTCTTCTTCCACATAGCTGGAGAAGAGAGGAGATAATACTCTGAGTATTTCCTTTCCTAAAACGAAATCTCTCTGTCTAGGTTCTGTCTAATCAGAAAGGGATACTGTTTTGTCTTCCATCTTGGAGTTGACTTTTCTCCTCTTTGTGGGAAGCCCCCACCCTTGGCCTTCACTTGCAGTCGTTTCCTTGATTGACTGGAGCCCATCAAGTCAGCATTCTGCCCTCAGGGTCTCCCTAACAATGGCTTAGGAGAGTAGCTCAGGAGAGGTCTCAGAAAGTGTTTTTCTGACAGTAGAATATAAGAAAGAAGGCATAAATCCAGGCTGGGCAATTAGCAAGGTTGTCGCACCACACGAGAATACATCACAAGAGTAGGAGATAGAGCTGAACTCTGTGCTTAAAGCATTTGAAGAAGGAACAAGAGAATGTATCGTTGTGGAATTTTCTGCCAGGTGCCATTGAAGCTGCCCCTGGCTGAGGAACAAGTCTGCTTTGGTGTTCTTCCTCCTGTACTTGGGAAATTCTATCAGCATAGTTTTATAGCCATGAGGAACAGAGTAAGTGGATGAGTGTGTTCTGCTGACTGTGTGATTTTTCAGTTCCCCGAGCCTCTGAGATTTTGCAGCATTGGCTAACAACACAGTTCTTATTTCTGCAGTCTATGTGGTAGGGAAAAATCTCTTGATGCAAACTCGGTGGTTCCATATCCTCGGTATGATGATGTTCATCTGGTCGTCGGTCCATCAGTATAAGTGCCATGTCATTCTCGGCAATCTCAGGAAAAATAAAGCAGGTAAGATCTTTCCGAGCCACTGCGTGTGGATTTTAATACTCAGAAGTTAATTGTCCATGTACTTTCATCCTTTTCCTTCCTGCCCTAATTAGGTGACTAATTGATCAAATATTCACTTTTGGTAAGACATCTCTCTGGGTCTTGATCTTCCCGTCTGTGAAATGAGAGCATTAGACTGAGAGTTCTCTCTGGCCCCACTAGTCCTGGTATTTATGATTCTACTAGAGGCCTGGTGCATGAAATTCGTGCACGGGGGTGGGGAGGTGTCCCTCAGCCCAGCCTGCACCCTCTCACAATCTGGGACCACTGGCTCCTAACCGCTTGCCTGCCTGCCTCATCGCCCCTAACTGCTCTCCTGCCTGATCACCCTTAACCACTCTGCCTGCCTGCCTGATGCCCCTTACTGCTCACCTGCCTGCCTGATCGCTCCTAACTGCTTGCTAGCCTGCCTGATCACCGCTAACTGCTCACCTGCCTGCCTGATTGCCCTTAACCACTCTCCTGCCTGCCTGATCACCCCTAAGTGCTCGCCTGCCTGCCTGACCACCCCTAACCGCTTCTGCCTCAACCCCTGCCGTGGCCCACGGCTTTGTCCGGAAGGACGTCCAGAATGATGTCTGGATGGTCGTTCGGCTGTCTGGTCTAATTAGCATGTTATGATTTTATTATAGATTCTGTACCCACCATTTAGGGCCTGCACTGCATATATGTGTCTGACCAGTATGTGAGCACTAGTATGACCATGCTGAGTTAGTATCATTCCAGCCAAAACTCTTGACTTTTTTACTAGTTTTAAAACTTGTGTTAACTTATCACAGGTACAGTTTTTATTAGGCTTTTTGAAATATTAAAAATGGAACAGTATTATTCAGCGTTTATTGAGTGCTTATTTTGTGCCAGGCCCTACTTGGTTTTACATATAGCTTCACAAATGCTCACTTGAGGTGGGTACAGTCTTATCTCCATTTTACAGATGAGGAAACTGAGGCACAGAGAGGTTAAGCAACTTATCTAAAGTTCCCACGGCCATCACCTTGGGACTCCATAATATAACTTGGTGGCTAGTGGTAACAGCCAGTAGGTGTAGAGCCTGGGTTTGGACTTGTGCAGTCTCACTCTGGAGTCTGAGCCCCCCCACTTTTTTTTTTTTAATGTTTATGTCATTACAGTGAAACTAAATTTTAAGAGACACTGCATGCCATTTTTTGTATATCATTAGTTTGTTATAAAAGAGGCACAGAAATTATTTACGTGATGAAATATTTCAGAACGTCAGTGAAATGGGCAGCTTCACACGATACCATTTCAAGTGATTTATTTCAGTCTGTGTACCTTCCAAGAATGTCACCACCTTGAAATAAAAAATAATCCTTGTTGTTTAGAACTACCTTGGTGCCTCCCCATTCTGGAAGAACTTTGTCTCCAACTTTAACACAAACTGGTAGAGTCTCTCCACCCTTTCTTTTGGAGCCTGATCCAACAGCCACTACTGCTGCTTGCATTGTTTTTCCTTGAGATTTTTCTGGAAGCATAATGCCTCCTTTGGTTACAGTCTCTGCAGCACTCCTTTCAGCTAATACTGGGTCAGAGCAGGGAAGAAACTTTCCGAATGCCTGTCCTGCCATGACTCCTGCTGCAGCAGTTCATACTCTGTGCAGGGTCCGAAGGAGACACCTACAGTCGGGCCCGCTGGACAGTGAACTTGGGTAAAGGCGGCCCAGGGTGCAGGCCCTCCTCCCCGTGAGAGAAAGAAGGCGGCCACAGCTTCGGAGGCCTCTGCACAGGCTACTGACATGACGACTGGCAGGCAGGAGAGAAGAGGATCTTTCTCTAGGCTTTGTGGAGTCTGAGCTCTTCATTTCCAGCTTGGAGGACTGTTGGCGTAACAGGCTCTCCTGTGCTTATTTACAGTTGATAGTGTGACCTGAGCATGTGGCTCTAATACACAGTAGACTGGCCGTGGAAGTGTGGCAGGAGGGTGGTTTGCACGCATGTCTGTCATACTCTTTTCTAATAGGAGTTTTTGTAAATGATTTGGGGTTGGGGGAGGGTGATATGGTAGAACCTTCTTTTCACAGCTTCAGACGTTCAGGAAGTTTCTTTTTTCATTTCAGGAGTGATCATTCACTGTAACCACCGGATCCCCTTTGGAGACTGGTTTGACTATGTTTCCTCCCCTAACTACTTAGCAGAGCTGATGATCTACGTCTCCATGGCCGTCACCTTGGGATTCCATAACGTAACTTGGTGGCTGGTGGTAACATATGTCTTCTTCAGCCAGGCTCTGGCAGCTTTCCTCAGCCACAAGTTTTACAAAAGCAAATTTGCCTCCTACCCGAAGCATAGGAAAGCCTTTCTGCCATTTCTGTTTTGAGATAACCTCAGTCATGAAGAATGCAGACCAGGTGGCTGGCTCAATTCCTCAGGACAAGGACATCTAGAGACCAAAGCGCAGTTTCGGCAGAGCTGTTAGAAACTCTGTGTTTATACCCAACGTCTTCACTGGATGAGCAAAGCAATATCCATCAAGAAAATGAAACTTCAAAGCACTGCTTCTGGCAGACCTGCGAGTGCTGAGTTGCTTTACCAAACCAGCCAACTGCTAAAAACTGGATGAGACTCCTCGGGGCTGCTTCAAAGCAAACTAACCCGGAGCGTGCACACAGCTCCAAACACGCACCCACAGCCACAGAGGAAGAGGAGATCGTCTGTGGCTTTGTTAGGGACAAATTAACTGGACATCATAATAAGTGATACAGTAAGTGCTCCGTGACTGCTTGTCGCATTTTAATAAAAGCAGAATAGCTTCTGAAAATAACAACAATATGCCATTTCACACTAAAAGATTCAGGGAACAATGAGTCCATTGTAGTTAATTTATACTTTCACATATTACCACAGATTTCCAGTATGGAATCATCACTAGTCATTTCCACTCCTCTCCCCCTCAAATCATAGCCCAACAGAAAGTCTGAAACCTCTTTTATTGAATACCATTTGACATCCTTTTCAGGGGAATACCTTAAAATGAAAGCATCTGAAAATAAAGTATTTTTGTATTCATACATGAGAAGCCTTGAATGAAATTGAGTTACACTTCGGATTAGATAGTACTGTAGCCTCATTCATATGTAGTTATTCAAATTGGATTAATGTCTGCCTGAGTTTATTTTCACTAATAGAATGAATTGAAGCTATTGAGGATTAAAGTTGACACTTAAAATAGCTTATGTTACAATACCCACGGTTAAATCAAAGGGAAATAAATGCATTATGTGAAAGAAAAACAAACTTGAAAAATAATTTTTGCTGAGTGATGCAGCAAAAATTTCACATTCATGCAACATAAGATTTACTGGCTTATTGACTGGGGTATTAACTTCATTCCTATTATGTAGATGTAGTATTGGTCTACTCAGTACTAAAATTTTGCACTAATATATACCTTGCTAAGGAGGAAAGAACCTAATTAGGAATCAGGCACATATCAAACATAGTCTATGTATTTCCTCCCCTTACTTATCCCTCAAGTAGTAGACCAAAGCTTTTAAACTGAGATTCTTTTTACTAAATTTTAATATATGCATGTCAGAGCATATTCTAAAGTTCTTACAATAATTCTGCTGTAGCATTTTTCCTCCCATCATTCAAATACCACTTCAATGAGTTGCTCAGTCTATTCGAATAAATGACATATTTATTTATCATTTAGATTTGCCATCTTCAGGACCGGGACTCAGGAACCAAACTTTCTACATTGGAAATGTAAAGCATATTGTAGTTTGGCCTTAATGTCCACACCAATGGCATGAATGACTTTTAACAGCAAATTACTTGGGAGGAAATGTATTTTGCTTCAGCATGCCATTTTACACTAGGTCAGACTAGAATTTGGCCAATGTTCTGGAATTTCACTGTACTCTTAACTAAAGTAATGAGCATCCCTGTGAAGAACCATTCTCGGGGCCTTGACTAAGCGTCCCCAGTCCCTGCTATCCTTGCTGTCCCTTGCACGCTCTTTCATGCTCCTTACTTTACTTTTCCCTTTCTTGCCCAAACATTGCATTTCTGTGTGAAGATAAAAGAGGACGTCATGATGTCCTCAGAGGGGCTCAGGACAAAGTAGCGTGGTCTTTGACAAAAGCTTAGCCACGGAGAATAATTGAGAATGGTGCGGCACTTGCAAGATCACAGTCAGCACTGCTTTTTGTGTCAATGAAAATTGTCCCTGTGCCTTTTAGGCAGAGCACCAAAGAGAGTCAGCAAATTCATCACACGGGGAATCCAGAAATCACTTAGGGATGGGGGCTCTTGATTTTCCTGCAAGCTTAGTTGAACAACCTCATTTCATTCTCTACTACTATTAAATTAGGGGGAAATGATACTACCTCATAACAGCATTCCCTGGGTTACCTACTGCCTATAAAGTGTGCAGAAAATAGCCTTTGTTAAGTCTCCAAGTTGTAGCTCATCCCCTATGCTAACACTTGATTTCAGCAAGCAGGGATGATTTTATATCCACAAGACTGTTCTGTATTAGGCGGTTTTTAAAAATTTATCTTCAATTGTTGAAAGTATTACAGATGTCCCCTTTTTTCTCCATTGACCATCTTCCACCAAGCCTTCACCACACTATTGTCAGTGTTCATGGGTTATGCATATATGCTTATAAATTATTTGGTTAATCTCTCCCCCCACCACCACCACCATCCCCGTATTATGTTTATAATTCAATGAGTGGTTATTGCTAGAATTCATACCAAAGATAAAGGAGTCTTTGCAGAGCGTTGGCCGGTTTTCTCAATGGTTAAAGCGTCAGCCTGTGGACCGAAGGGTCTCGAGTTCGATTCCTGGTCAAGGGCATATTCCCCGGGTGCATGCAGGAGACACCCAATCAGTGAGTCTCTGTCACATCCATGTTTCTCTCTCTCTTCCCCTCCACCCTTCCTTCCACTCTCTCTAGAAATCATTGGAGGAATATCCTCAGGTGAGGATTAAAAATAAAAAAAGAGCCTTTGCAGATATTTTATATGAAGCTTAATAGTCTAAGGATACTATAAACATTTGCATAATTAAAGTACCTGAAAACTCAAGAACCACTGATGTGTAATATAGCTCTAAATGAACTAATATATTAAAGAATACCTTCAAATAGTAAAGGAGCAAGTAGACATTTTTTATACCTCTGTAAGCAATTTCTGCCCCGCCTTTCACATTACTTTTTGTACATTTCATGTCTCAGCTCTGGATTTAGTTTTGCGGTTACAATTACATATGTGTAAATGTCTCAGACATACAAATAGTCCTTTCTCTTCTGATTGTCTTTTATCTTCATTCAACTGTACCTGTCCAGTCTTTTACTGCCTCCCCTTTTATGATTTTAACCTAAATTCTCTTTTTATATTGTGCATTCGTAACCAAATGGCAGTTATTTTTTAAAATATTTTTGTTGATTCTTTTTGAGAGAGAGAGAGGAAGGGAGAGTGAGAGAGAGAAATGTTGGTATCAGAGCAAAACATCCATTGGCTGCCTCCTACATACCTACTACCTGCATACCTCCTACCTGCATAACTCCTACCTGCATACCTCCTCCCAGGGATCCAGCCCCCAACTGCGTCATGTGCCCTGATAAAGAATTGAACAGATGACACCCAACCAACTGAGCAACACTGACCAGGGCTATAATTATAGTTATTTTTAATGCATTTCCCCGTCTTTAACCTTTATAATTATTTAAAACCTATTCTGAAGTAGAGTTGCAATTTCCTGCTTCTGTCTGTCAGTCATGGTACTCAAAGTTTTATATACTTTTGTCTTTTTGTTTCTGGTAGATCAGCTCCTTCCAATATTTCTTATAGTGCAGGTCTTAGAGTGGTAAGTTTTCTCAGCTTTTGTTTGTCTGCGAAAGCCTTTATTTCTCCTCCATATCTAAAGGGTAACTTTGCTGGATATATTACCCATGGCTGATGGCTCCTCTCCTTTAATATTTTGAATATTTTCTTCCACTCTCTCCTGGCTTGTGATGTTTATAGTGAAAAATCTGATGAGAATCTAATAGGGCTTCCTTTGTAGGTTACAATTTTTCCCACCAGCTGCCTTGAGAATTCTTACTTTGTCATTAATTTTTGACAGTTTGAATAAAATGTGTCTTGGCGAAAGTCTTTTTGTGTTGAAATCAGGTGTTCAGTTAGCTTGCTCTAAAGTCCAGTCTTTCCATGGGTGTGGGAAGTTCTCATAGGTTCCCCGTTCCCTTCCTCTCTCTCTCCTTCTGATATACCCTTATCCTTATGTTGCTGATTTTAATAGATTCAGAGAGCTCTCGGTAGAGGTCTTTCCTTTATTTTTCGTAACTCACTTCTTATTTTTTCTTAACTCTCTTCTTCCTCTAGGTTTCATTCTTAGAGCTCACTAATTCCTTCTCACATCTAGTCTGCTCTATTTCCAGTGCTCTCTAATGCATTTCTCATTTCATTTAATGAGTTCTTCAACTCCAGAATTTAATTATTTCTTACATTTTCATTCTCGTGGTAAAGTAATCCTTTTGTCCCTTTACTGAATTTCTGAGCTATTTGAGCTGCCCATCTGAGTTCTCTTATCTCATTGAGCCTCTTCATAATTGCAATTTTGAATTCTCTGTCATCTAAATCACAATATTCCAGGGCTTTGGTTGCTGGAGACTTTTCGTTTTCTTCCTGTGCTTCCAAATGACCTTGGTTGTTCCTGGTATGATGGATTGTTTCTCTGCCTGCACATTTGAGGTAATGATTTTTGTTTTCTTGTTTATTTTGCTCTCAACAGTGCAGCAACTTGATAGTTAGGGCACTTTCTTTTGTTTTCCAGTAGATGGTGTTATAGTGCAAGTTTTTGTTTTGTTTTTGTTTTGAATTTTCTAAATATGTTTTATTGATTTTTTACAGAGAGGAAGGGAGAGGGATAGAGAGTTAGAAACATTGATGAGAGAGAAACATCGATCAGCTGCCTCCTGCACACTCCCCACTGGGGATGTGCCCGCAACCAAGGTACATGCCCTTGACTAGAATCGAACCTGGGACCCTTGAGTCCACAGGCCGACGCTCTATCCGCTGAGCCAAACCAGTCAGGGCTTTTGTTCTTTTCTTGCTTGTACTATTTGTGCCTGGAATCACAATGGATCTCTCCGTGGAGTAGCTCATATAATGGTCCTCAAGTTCCATCCAAGCAAGCAAGCAAGGGTGTGCAAGACACATGACACAGTCTCTCCGAAACCTAATCTTGGAAGTGACTTCTCATCCTTTGGCCATATTCTGTTTGTTATAAGGGAGTCAGTATGTTCAACCCATTAAAGCAAACTTTAGAATTCAGGATTTTCATGCAATTCAGGATTACAGCAATTGGTGTGGGACACGAAATAGGAATGGATACTCTTTCTTCTCTCCCATACTCCAGAGTCTACAATGCTGAAAGTAAAATTTGTTAGAAGATGAGTGTGCTCCATGAAACCAAACTCAAAAACTTAGAGATGGGAGAGACATCTTTTATCTTTTATAAAACTCCCTATTTCATTGTTCAATAGTTTTGTTTTTCCATTCCAGAATTCCAGAATGTATAGAATAAGTCCTATCCATAATGATGGTTTTATATGCTTTACTATTTCCCCTTCTCAGAGCAACTTTCCAGGTTGTCAATTTTTTAAATTGTGTTGTTCTTGTTGTTTTATATAAGAAGGACATAGGCTCTTTTTTAAAAAATTTCTTTATTGGTTAAGGTATTACAAATGTGTCCTCATCCCCCCATTAACCCCCAACTTCCTCCCCACCCCCTACTCATGTCTCATCCCCCTGGTGTCCGAGTCCATTGGTTTGGCTTATATGCATGCATACAAGTCCTTTAGTTCATCTTTTCCCCTTACCCCCACCCTCCCCTACTTTCCCTCTGGGGATTGATAATCTGATCGCTGTTTCTCTGTCTTTGGATCTGTCCATCAGTCTATGTTGTTCTCTATATTGGCTTATATGCATGCACACAAGTCCTTTGGTTGATCACTTCCCCTTACCCACACCCTCCCAGCTTTCCCTCTGGGGATTGATAGTCTGATCGCTGTTTCTCTGTCCTTGAATCTGTCCCTATTCATCACTCTATGTAGTTCTCTATATTCCCAAAATGAGTGAGATCATGTGGTATTTATCTTTCTCTGACTGGCTGATTTCACTTAGCATAATGCTCTCCAGTTCCATCCATGCTGTTGCAAATGGCAAGAGTTAAGAAGGACATAGGCTCTTAACTCAGATGAATTTTATTTGCTTTTCCTGGATTGCATTCTCTGGAATGTCTATCAGGGTGTGGCAATTTAGTTGCAGAAGAGTGTGATACTGTGAGGTTGTGTTGGAATGAATAAGTAAGGTCTGAGAATGCCGTTTTTTGGCATGCCTACTAATAATTTTTACTTATTCATAGGGTGTAGACTTCTCATCACGATCAAAAGGCATTCTGGATACAGGTAGACCCTAAAACTGGCTAGTACAGTTCACAAAGGGCATGGCTACCTATAGACTGAGCACTCACTTCAACTTGCCTTGCAATATCGAGGCCTACCTTTCATTTTCATGACTTGACAAGGTCTGTGTCCTTTACCATAAAATTCAAACTTGTATATAGAAAGAATCAAGAAAGACCCCAAGGAAAGTACTTAATGGCATCATAGCACCCTGATTTGCCTACTAAAGGAAACAGCTTTAAAGAAAGTGTTATAGGCTCTGTTATAAAGACCCTCCCCTCATCATCTCCCACTTGCATACTGTGTATTCTGATTAGATTTCCTAGTCAGCAGTCTTTCATAGTTTCATCTTAGACAATATTTATAAAGTTATCTTTGCACATTCTTGGTGAAGAATAATGCCATTTTAATCTTAGATCTACGAAAGAATTAAGTCCTCTTGGGAAACAAAGCGGGGGGATGGAAATCAATCATGAGATTCTCTGTACGTACAGGCAAAGGCAGAAAGACTCCTACCGAACTCAGGAAGTTTACACACATGCACTCTTGTGGAGTGTACAGGAAATACAATGGTTATGATATTCCTCCCCCTGGATCAGATGCTCAGATCAGATTTTTTTTTCACTGAATCAGTTCAGTGCCTTATATTAAAAGAGCACCTACCTATTTCCAGCTGTTTACATGTTACTCCTCTGAAAAGAGAAGAATAACAATTTATCTATTCAACCAAATTTACTTAACATCTACTATTTGCAAGCTCTGTGGTAAATGCAGGGTAATGGAAGACAAGATTTTTTGTTCTCAAGGAGCACACACTTACGTATGAAGATAAGGTAGATTTCTCAAAAACCTTTGCCTCAATTTAAGATCATGGAAGGAATATATCAGTGCCATCATTTCCCCACCACCTCACGTTATTTATATACAGCTCAAATCCTGATGCTTGATAGATTTAGGACCACCCACAGGGCCTGTTTCATGAGCATGCAACCTCTGCCGCTGCACAGGGCCGCACTCAGAAGGGCGCCATGCTGGAATTAATCCTATGCTATTGCTGCCTTGGAAAATCTCAATAATTATTTTTGAATTTGTGTTTGGTAAGTGAAGTCCTGTGGGACCATGGAGCATGCATGTGAGCGGTGGGACACAACGGGAGGCACCGCCTGCATGTGTGCAGAGGGCTCGGGCAGTGCAGGTACCCCAGCATACCCGCACATGCTCAGAGCAGTTCAGGGCGCTGCTGGGCGGGCGCCTGGGCCACATTGCAGTGGTGATGGTGATGGCAGCAGTAGAAGCAGAGGCAGCAGCCATGGCAGTTCTGGCTCCAGAGAAGAGAAGGGGCTCTGCATGGGGACTGCCCAGCCCCTCAGTGGTCGGCCAGCTTGCCAATCCCTGTGTCATCTACACAAATATCAGCTCTCCAATCTGTTGGGGACAGTAACTGCTGCTACTCAGGCAGCAAGCTTTATAGGTAAATTAGAACAAAGTAAGAATGTAAATGTGAGCATTGCAATAAAACATTTCAAGGAATTATTAGAATTTTCTTAAAAGGTTTAGGATCTCTAGTTTTGAAAACTGCTGCAACCTTGCAACACAAATAACCACAGTGTAGAAATATAAATCAAATGTAAAGATCATCATAGATGATCTATAGAAAATAACACTATCTTCATATGAAGGTTTGAATTAACCAAATTTTTTTTTTGCTAATGAGGAAGGTAATTAAAATTGTTTTCCCACTCTGGCTGGTGTGGCTCAGTTGGTTGAGTGTCATCCCGTGCACCAGAAGGTTGCCAGTTCAATTCCCGATCAGGGCACCTACATAGGTTGAGTGTTTAATCCCTGGTTGGGGTGTGTATGGAAGACAATGGATGGAAGTTTCTCCCTCACTCTGATTTCTCTCTCTCTCTCCCTTTCTCTCTCCAACGCCCCCCCCCCCGTCTCCTTTCTCTCTCTCTAAAAATCAATTAAAAACTTTAAAAAATTGTTTTCCTTTGTAATTGAAGATACAATGACAGAAAGCATAAACAGGACTTTTGAATTACACCCAAATCATGAGGCCACTTTCTGTTGACTGAGGAAACTAAAACACTATTGTATAAAGTTATACTTAAAAATAAATTCAGATTTACATAAAACTAATTCATATGAAGAATTAAATCTGTTTAGAAAAATTAAAGTACTAATGTTTGTATTTCAAAATAATGTATTAGAAATGTATCTTAGTGTTGTCACAGCCTATAAAGATTCCTAACAATTGCATCAGCAGATTCTTTTCAAAATGAAAATGATCTAAATTTATTTGTGATTGTACATTTGCCTCGAGCGACTGATGTAGCTTTCAGTCGTATCTCTTGAAAAAGAAACTGCATGAAATGAATTTCTGATCTATTGAAAATGAAAATAAAATGAAATAATAAATCTTGATGAACTTTCAGACTAGTAAGCTAGAAGATTTTCATAATCAATCAAGATATCACATTAATAAACTTATTGCTTATTGTATCATGTAGAAGTAACAGCAAAGATATCATTTTTGTAATTTTTAAGTTCATTGAATTACTCATGGATTACTATTATCCCTATTACATTGGTACCTCTCACTGCACTTTTTTTCCTGCTTTATAAACATTTTCATTTTGTACTGGGCCCAGCAAATTATGTAGCCAGCCTGACCCACAGGTAAGAGTAATGACAAATTTCTATCATAAGCTATTATGGAAGACAACAGTTCATGGTTATGAATCCTTAAGAAGTGTAGGAAAAGCCCTAGCTGGTTTGGCTCAGTGGATAGAGCATTGGCCTGTGGACTAAAGAGTCCTGTGTTTGATTCCAGGCAAGGGTACATGCCCGGACTGTGGGCTTGATCCCCAGTAGAGAGGGTGCAGAAGGCAGCCGATCAATGATTCTCTCTCATCATTGATGTTTCTACCTCCCCCTCTCCCTTCCTCTCTGAAATCAATACAAATATATATTTTTAAAAAGTGTATAAAAGAGCAAGAAAATGCATGTTCTTGGTATGTCTCATACAAAATCTATCAACTCGTAGGCATTTAATCTATGTGAAAACAGTGTAATAATATGGCTAGAGTGCGGAATTTGGCATAAGGAAAAATCTGTATGTGATCCAAAATGGATGCTA